>NC_084920.1:15076342-15376342 GCF_949316345.1 Pungitius pungitius | reverse complement strand
AAAAGAGTAAGTGCAGTAAGTGCTCTCCCATTAAAAATGCACACGCTACACGTGCCCCGTCTGTCGAGGTCGCACGCAATGACGCCGTTTTCCGATCGTCATTAAAAAAGAGCTACAAGCAACTTCTATAAATCATGATGCACAACTGATGAATTCCAGCACGGTGGCGTAAACGCGGTGAATGCAGTACTTAATCAGAGGGGAAAGAGAATAAAAAGTTAGGCCTGACACAAAAGGTTTTTGGGCCTGCAAACTAACTTTGTTTAAATTTGATTAATCTGCAATTTACTTACATTAGAAATAAAATTCAAAAATTAAATTAGAGGGAAAGATGGCGGCAAGTTGTTGTTGAGCTGTCGAAGTGGGACCTTTTGATATTTATTTGCATGTTAAATTCAGTGAGGGCAACAACATGCAGTCTCACAGCAGCGTTACTTTGTCCTCTACATACTTAAAAATGTGTGAATCTAAACCCTCATCTTTATCATATGCACTAAAAATTCATTATATATAAAAATGAACTATTTAACAAATGTGTTTCTAGTATGCCTTGCATTTATGAGGAAATGCCATCCAGTGTAAACACTTTTGACAGCTGGGTGGAAGAAAGACTTCCAAAGTCCAGATGTCGAGGGTTATGAAGAAGTTTGTAGCGCAAAAAACACACTTCCGGTTAATCGATTAATCAATCAACAGATGATATGTTGACCGACACCCTGACCATCCGACTATTACGACAGACAATATTCTTTTCATATTTAATAAAAAATATATTGATATTTTGTGAGGTTACATGTGCATGTGCGTTTTTGGACATTTGACGGCCTCAATTATTAATTGTTGAACAGAGAAAACATCCACCGTCTTATTTAGAATTCAAATGTATTGCATCACATTCCAAATATCAGGATTTAACCATTGTAAATCCTTTGTTTTCCCGGTCGAGAAGGAAACATTACGTTTAACCTTTTGAAACTATATCATTAATCTGAGTGAAATGAATACAGAATTCCACCATTTGAGCACGTATTTGACTGCAATGTATCAGAAATATATTTTACAATAGCCTTCATGTTATTGCAGCTTTATACCAGCAGATAATAGTGAGGGCTGACAAATCCAATCCAAGACTGACACGAGTTGTTGAATCCACGTGACGACGGTTGTCACTGCCCGAATGATTCACTCCATGGCATCTGATCACCTTACAAACAGGAAAAAGAAAGCCCCCCCCCCCCCCATCCACTGAGCCCAAGTGTGTCCTGCTTTAGTGCTGTAGTGTTGCTGCTAGCTGCCCCCCCGCCAGCGCCCTGCAACCCGCCCACACAGGAGTCATTCAGAACAAAGACGTTACACCAACTCGTACCCCATGTAGACATTGACGTAGTGTACCTGGTCAGGTGAAGTGGGCGGACACGCCTGCAGCAGTGAGGTCAGGTCATGGTCAGGGCTACACTGTTAGCTACGGAGCGCCACTGATTGCAGGAGAGACACACACAGCAAAAGCGGCGCTCCTTACGGAGATCGTCTATTCGACGAAAAGTTTTACTCGACAGTAGCAAGTGTACGCGTCTGCCAGCTAACGTGGTCAATTGAGGGGACTCGTTAATTTAATTATATCTAGCAATGTAGAGTCAACTAACTAACACTGTTAAATATTTGATTCATTTGGTGCAAGTTGCGCGTTATGCAACACAAAGTGCCTCAAAAAATGTTCAGTGCTGAAAATAACTATTCCGAAGTGGGACCTCTTCTTCTTCATTCGCTCTTTAATGTAGGTCGCTCGAGAAGGCGCGATGTTTCCTGGGTAATGCAGTTGTATTTTGCTCGTATGGTTCATTTAAACGTAACGCTATCTCAACTCACGCTGTCGTTGTGTTGAAATAAAACATTTGTTGTATATCCACAGTATCAGTCCTGTATGATGACAACAATTCCTATTCAACAGACACATTTGAAACCAATAACGGCGCATTCCCAAAAACTGGCCTAATCAGGAAGTACTGTGGTATCACGTGATTGGAAAAAGATGGCTGCGGTGCAGTGGTAAGATGTTCTTCTTTTTAAAAACTCCGTATCAACACACATTTTGTTGAGTGCAAACTTAGTGAAGAGTATCGCGAGTATCTTAATTTCAACCACAGTGCCAAATGAAATGTCAACCTTGTTATGCAGGCTGTGAACCTAACATTGTTAATCTAATGCAGTATTCTGTATGGCCTTGAATTAAATGTCCTCGTTGCCCTGTTGCATGCTGCACAGTACTGTAGTTATAGTAGCTAGGTAAATGGGCAGTATGCTCTCTGTAGTCATTGCGTATAGTGAGAGACCTCAGACTGTCAGTGTAAGCAGACCTGGTGTTTACCAGGGTGTCCGTAGACTCTGAATCTGGCCCCCTGTCTCCGTTTTGTTTACCAAGGAGATCCAGCGTACGCAACTATCACAGCGAGCTGCAGAGATGTCGTCCCGAGGCTGCTCTGGTGGACTTTGGAGACTATCATCCCCTCAAACCCATCATGGTGGACATTTTCTTGCAACCACTGTTTTAAACTCATCAAAAACGCCACTATCAACAGCCGTTGTGGTCTTCCACAAGTTCTGATCCTCCCTGCTCCTCTCTGCCCAGGTGACTGATACAAAGACCCGGCGCGGGGCTCGTAAAGGCAGCACCTCCTCGTCATCCTCCTCTTCCTCCTCGGTGCCTCCGGACCCCCTCAGCTCCATGCTGGACGGGACCGACCCCCTCTCCATGTTTGCAGCCGCCTCGGCCACTGAGGCTCCCGCCATGCCGCACAGCGCCTCCACTGCGGTCTGTAACACTGACCTTTTGAAAGCTGAGACACAAGCTGTTCTCTACTGATCTTTTTCTTCTTCTGTTTTTTTTTTTTTGTTTTATAACAAAGTTGCATCCATTGGCCACTTCATTATACATTTACTGTTTCCTGAAACTAACATTATTCAAACTCTATTCACCAAATCCCTGAAGTGGAAATAAGATGATGCCTCAATCTGTTTTTTTAAATAAGGAGACATGTTGTGCTTCCAGGATCTGGGGAAGAAGAGAAGGGAGAAGGAGGAAGAGGCGGTTGGACAAGACTTTGAGCCCTGGTCGTCAAAGCGTGGGGACATCCTGGCCAGATTCACCACCACTGAGAGGCTCTCCATTGTGAGTCATCCTCCCCCATAACAGCAAGTTCCTCTGGTTCTCAAAAACAAAAACCTAATTCTGATTTCTTTATTTTCATAGAACCTTTTTATGGGTTCAGACCAAGGTAAGACCTGCACAACAGCACAACGTCACATACGCTCAGTGGACACACACAGTTAGCAGCCAAACAGCCAGATATTCTTCTCATGAGTTGGTGGAGACCAAACCAGAGCTGAAGGAGGAATTAAGGTTTGACTGGAATTCTTTGGGTAGAAACAGAAAACAAATTGAGACCTGTTGTCGCCGTAGGAAAAGCTCCAAGTCCAGGATCCTCCGCTGTTTCAGAGAAGGTTCGAACCCGCCTGGAGGAGCTGGATGATCTGGAGGAGGTACCTTCTTGTCTAAATGGCACATTTCAAATGTCAAAAAACCCCATCAAGAAATGTTTTACTTGTGTTTGAATGCAAACATCTACTGTACATATAATAAAGACACTTGCACTGTCCTGTTGGTGCATAAACAAGCTGCATAATTTGCAGGGACTGCATATTTACGTTTGTAGTGTTTATTGGGGATCTATTTCATTATGTGTGTGCTCACTCTGTGTTGCTCCCCTATTGGTTATTCGCCATGTGCGTGTATACATTGTGTGCAGAAGCTCAAGTAAAGCAAGCGATGTTTAGCGAGTGAAATTCAACCTCCGTGTGCGCCTGATTATTTGATTGATACGTAGTGGACACGAAACCATTGAAGGACGCCATCATGTCGCCCGGATGTGTTTCGGACTGACTCGTTTTTCCTGCGTTCAGGGTTCTCAGAAAGAGCTGCTGAACCTCTCCCAGCAGGATTACGCCAACCGCATCGAGGAGCTGAACCAGTCCCTGAAGGAGGCCTGGGCCTCGGACCAGAAGGTCAAAGCCCTGAAGATCGTCATCCAGGTAATCGAGCTTCTGAAAACGCACCAGAGACCATGTACGCTCCGTCACTCACATAACCACCTCTCCATAACCTCTGGATACATTGAGTCCTGATCACTGATCTGTGACCTGTTTTCCAAGTGCTCGAAGCTTCTGTCCGACACCTCTGTGATCCAGTTCTACCCAAGCAAGTTTGTCCTCATCACGGATATCCTCGACACTTTCGGTGCGTGAAGAACCGTTTCATCTCTCCATTTCCGAGAGTAAAAAAAGCACCTGGTTTTCTGACCGTAGTCTCACTCGTCTGCAGGCCGGCTGGTGTACGACAGAATCTGGACCATGTGCTCAGACCCGCAACCTCTACCAGGTACGGTGCAAACCTCACAGCCTTTAGAACTTCTGAGGCGAGGGATACTGATACTGAGGCTGACTCATGGCTCACGTCCGTCTGGTCGTCAGACTCGTTCACAGTGGATGACGTGAACGACACGGCCAAGGAGACGTGCCTCAACTGGTTCTTCAAGATCGCGTCCATCAGGGAGCTCCTGCCCAGACTGTATCCTTTTCCCACCGGCAGCAGCCCCTCAAAAAACGTTCCCGTAACATTCCCTCCGAGCACGTCTCTCCGTCACATCCACAGCGCAGACCTCAGCTTGTGTCGAGATTTGCCCCTTTGACCTCGGTGGACAGATACGTGGAGACCGCCATTCTCAAGTGCAACCGCTTCCTCAACAAAGGGTTCGTTTGTTTCACCTCCAGCTTCCATGTTCTTTGCATATTCTGCCTTAACTCGCTCCTACTTCCTCAGTTCAACGTTTTCAGATTCATGTCATATATTAAATAACAATTACATTTTGTGGTGGGGGTATTTAAAAAGGCTCGGGGGTGTGATTGTTTACAACGGACCGGTCCCTTCTGTCCCTCCGCAGCGGTATTCAGGAGACGCTCCCTCGGTTGACAGCCATGATCAGAGGGATCGGAGACCCCCTGGTGGCGGCGTACGCCAGGGCCTACCTCTGCAGGGTGAGGCAACGTTCTGATTGGTTGAAGGGGAAAAAGTGGGCCGTGGATGATAGCCTCTCCTTCTCTCTCAAGGTGGGCCTGGAAGTCGCCCCCCACCTGAAGGACAGCCTGAACCGCAACTTCTTCGACCTGCTGGCCGCCTTCCGGCAGATCGGCAGCGAGAGCGTCCAGAACCAGCTGGTCCTGCAGCGGGTGGAGGTGCCCGAGTACCTGACGCTTTATTCGCCCGCCATCAACTGGATCCTGCAGTGCATCGCCTACAGAGCGCCAGAGGCACGCAGTCACATCAAACCAAAACATGTTAATTAAGGTTCTATTCAGGGGGCTCAGTCACAACGCTTCTGTGTTTTTAATGCTCTTTGTATTTGCCAATGTCAGCCTCTGCTAACGGAGATGATGGAGAGATGCAAGAAGCTGGGGAACAAGTGAGTAAGACGCCGTGAAGGGGAGGTGGATTTAATTTGGACGCTTCTTTCCTGTCGGTGAAAGGTCATTTCTGTACTGGATGTATGTTTCTTAATGGGATTTGTATAACCCTTCTGCCTCATGTCTTTCCGTTATATGGTATAGTGATGAACAGATACATTTTGGTTTGCTGAGCTAACTAAAAACACAAAGTACTCCCAAAGAGCTTTATCTCACAGGTATCAAATGTCCCCTCTGTCACGAACATCACAACGTGTTGCTGTCGTCCCGCAGTTCTTTGCTGCTGAATTCGGTCATGAGGGCCTTCAGGCCAGAGTTTGTCGCAGCCAGAGCCACCGACTTCATCGGTATGATCAAAGAGAGCGACGAGGCCGGCTTCCCAAAGGTCAGAGGGCACGGACACTCCAGGAATATCACAGCCGGCCTTTATGAAAAGAATAGAAATGACGATAACCTCCCTGCCTCCAGCATCTGTTGTTCGGCTCTCTGGGTCGCAGTCTGACCTGCGCCGACCCTCCAGAATCCGAGAGGCTGACGATCCTTAACGAAGCCTGGAAGGTGGTCACGAAGGTCCGAAGTCCTCAGGTAGGCCGGCAATGACGCCGCTGTCTCACGCCGGTCCCCGATGCCTCCGTGTACGTGACTCTTTGGTGCGTTTTTAGGATTACGTCAACTGTGCCGAGATCTGGGTGGAGTTCACTTGCCGACACTTCTCCGTGAGTGAAGCACCGCGAGGGGGGGGGGGTTCTAACGTTTTTTTCGGGGTTTGCGTGAAGCTCACCTCCCTTTCGCCTGTGGGCCCTTTAGAAACGGGAGATCAACACCGTCCTGGCTGACATCATCAAACACATGACCCCCGACCGGGCCTTCGAGGACGCTTACCCTCAGGTTAGCGGCTCATTGGCCGACGGGGCGGTTCTGCCCTTCTGAAACGGATCCGCGGTGACTCTGGTCTTTGTTTCGTCCCGCATTCAGCTGCAGTCAGTCATCGGGAAGGTCCTCGCCTACTGCCATGACTTCTCCGTCCTCTTCTCCATGGTGAGCGCCCGCCCCTTCAGGATGCTTGGGAGGGACAGTTTGCCCTCCGGGGGCCTTTTGTCGGGCCAAAGTGTCACAACGTGCCCCAAATGTTCCCGTTCCCCAGGAGCGCTTCCTGCCGTTTCTCGACATGTTCCAGAAGGACAGTGTGAGGGTGGAGGTGTGCAGATCCATCATGGAGATCTTCATCAGGTTACGAACCACCTCAGAGACGGCGTCTGAATGAGAAATGATGACAGATGTGTGTTTTTAAAGGTTTAACTGACCAATGTGATTGGTCTCTGTCTGCTGCAGACACCAGAAGGAGCCCACGAGAGACCCGGTCATCCTTAACGCCATGTTGCACATCTGCAAGACCATGCACGACTCTGTCAAGTAGGGTGTTTGTGTGTGTGTGCGTTGGTCTGGAGTTGTCTTTTAGGGGCCCGGGGGAATTGGTTATTTGTAATTATTTCAATGATAATTTAGATTTTTTTTTTTTCTTCTTCTTAGTTTCAGTTATTTTAATGTCTTCAGTTCATCTCCGTCTGTCTCGCTGTGTTGTAGCGCTCTCACTCTTGAGGATGAGAAAAGATCTTTGGCTCTGCTGATCATCGGCTTCATCCGCATGGTGAGACTTACGTTACTCGATCAAGAGTAAAGACCCATTTGGAGCTCTTGTGTATATTGACTCAAATAAGCTACACATTCGGGACTCTTTTAATATCTCTTTTCTTTAAACAATGGAGCTCTATTGAATGCTGTGGTAGCCCAGTGGTTCCTTTACATGCACCTCTATTTGAATGGAGCTATATGACACAAAGGACTAAACGAACAAATCTCTAAATTGGACCTGTAAATGTTGTGAATACACACCAATGGGATTTCCTTCAGTGCACGCGCTCCTCTCTCTCTCCCACATTCTGTCCGTGTGTCCATCGCCGCTCAGGTTTCGTTTGGTCGAGACTTTGAGCAGCAGTTGAGCTTCTGCGTGGAGGCCCGAGCCACCTTCTGTAACCTGGAGCCCGTGCTGGTGCAGCTCATTCACGTCAGTACCAATCCGGCCTTTCATTTTGAGCTTGGTGCCCGCGATGCACGCAGCGTCCTCACTACTCAATGCTGTCGCTTGCAGACCGTCAACCAGCTGGCGATGGAGACCTGCAGGGTGATGAGAGGAGGCCACTCGCGCAAAACGGCGGCCTTCGTCAGGGTGAGTGGACCTCCGATTGCTATGGTGGCGGGGGGGTGGGGGTTTCAGATGACTCAAAGACTGTTCTCGTTCCCCTCTGCTCCAGGCGTGCGCTGCCTACAGCTTCATCACCATCCCGTCTCTCAGCAGCATTCTCAGCCGTCTCGGCCTTTATTTGCTCTCTGGCCAGGTCGCGTTGGCCAATCAGTGTCTTTCTCAGGGTGAGCAACGTTACGCAACGCCTCAGTCGTCACCACGCTCCACGTTGTTTGTTGTCATCTCTTCCCCTGCTTCCCTCACGTCCTTCTCTTTTCCTTGGTTCCTCTTTTCATCGCTCTGTTTCGCGACCTCCAGCGGACGCTTTCCTAAACACAGCCGTCAGTCTTCTTCCGGAGGTCCCTCGCTCCATCAGCGTGGAGGGCAAACTCCGCTCCTCTGAGAGCTTCCTGCTGGACTTCATCAACAACTTCCTGGCCACGCTGCTGGTTGTCCCGGTAACGCAATCTACCTTTCACCTTTCACAGTGCAAATCGGCAACAGTAAAATCCTCTGAAGCGGAAACAAACGGCTCGGTTTACAGTTCCGATGCGGATGTGAGATGAAGGAGATTAAGTACCAAACCAAAAGGCCAAAATCTTTTTGTTTTTAGGACCATCCAGAGCATGGCGTCCTCTACCTAGTCCGCGATTTGCTCAACAAGGTCCAGAATTACACCTGGGAGGACAACAGCGACGCCAAGGTGCGGGTCTACATCAGCGCTCTGCCCCTGCTGGCTGCCATGAGCCAAGAAACCTTCCACTACTCCATCCCTAAAGGTAGCGCGTGAGGCACAGAATACACCACATATAATCCAAATGACCCCCTGTGTTTGTTTTCCTTTTCTCTTTATGCAAGTTGTTGTGGCTTAGAGAGGGATTTTGTGTGAGCATCTGTTACAGCTGAAGTGATTTTTATTTTTTTTCATCTTTCCTGGTCTCAGTGGACTCCAACGAGACACTTTATGGAGGAGACCCCAAGTTTCTATCGGAGATCAACAAGTTGTGCGAGACTCTAATCGGACAGATCCTGGACAACCTGAAGGCCCTCTCTCGGGACGAGGTGAGGCCCGAGCGGCCTCGTTTTTTTAAAAATTCGTGCTGCACTTTCTCTCCGATAACAAAAAACACACCACGTTTGCTCTCTCGCAGCAGAGTACGCGGCGCCAAGGTGCCTTGGCCTTTTCCCTGTTCGGGGTCCTGCTGGCTCATGGTGACCTGAGAGACAGCAAGCTGAGCCAGCTGGTCGTCAACCTGTGGAACCTCAGCCACAAACACGGATGCCGTGACACCCGAGTCTCTGTGAGTTCACACCCACTCCTCCCACACGTTTAACGGACTTCTTCGAAGTTTTCACTGCACTCTCGGTCCAGATTACCGTCTCGTCCGTTTCAGTGAAAGTGCTTGTGTGAGTGCAGCCGCTCTCCTCCCTCTGCTCCAGGTCCGAACCCTCGAGTACATCAAACACCAGGCTCAGCAGGCCGACATGGCCCACCTGTCCGATACAGTGCAGAGGCTGGCCCTTCAGTCCCGCACCTGAAGGTGAACCTCACCCACCTGTGTGTGTGCGCCGTGTGCAAATCAAATATCACCAGAAGCACAAAGAAGAAAAAAATCATTCCTGAATGCATTTAGAGTGGAGATAATTTGTAAAAAAAATGATTTGAAGCAACATAAAAAGAAGAAAAAACTAACAATATTTGTCAGCTGTACAGGAAGTAGTAATTGTTCAACAATTCCTTGTTTACGCCATTTTCAAGCCTTTTCAACACCTTGCACACTGTTATAAGACAATATATATGTACACAATAAAATTGTTAAATTATTATGAGTGGGTTTTCTGTTATTAAATGCTCATTTATTTTGTGTATATATAAATGTATTTGTGTGAATATATAAAGTGTGTGTGTGTGTGTGTACACACACTATAGGTAGTCTTAACTATTGCAGCTAACAGCCATTAATATGGCAGGACATGGTTTAATTCTCAGAAGAACACTTCTTCAGTTGAATCTAATCCGATGTGTCATTTCATAACCTCAAAATCAGAACAGCAGAAGAGATTCCCATAAGTACCTGTATAGATAGAATGCAGAGCCGTTTTAAGTCCTATAATACATCATATCTACACACACATACAAGGTGGGAGCTGCTATTAAAATACCACGTGTTCCACATGAATACCAGGTGCTTTAAAAGGTAATATCCTATCATTTAGTGTTGGTTACAGTACAATGTTTTCTCTTTTTCTGTTTAACATTAACAACACATGTCTCTATAGGTTTATGTTTTTCAATAATTAATAAGTGATAAATATATATAATATACATTTTATATATCTTTGAATTGTAACCCAGTTTGTTCTTAATAACAAATGCACCCTTCAATCATTCATCTTGGAAAAGCACATAGTGATCATATCATGTGACAAATCCAATCCAGACAACACTACAATTGTAGGAGGACTTCCCTGTTATATTAAAACTAATGCTAACATAATAACATTTTTTCTTTTGGCATATTATGACAAAGCATCAACAGCCAGCAGGTTGTGTCCTTGTACTACAAAAGAAAGTTTTTATTTGGCAGTTACATGTTTGAATAGGTGGAAGTAAAAAAAAAAGCTACAAAATGCTTCAATATCTGGTTTGTATTAATTGTAAGTACAATAAGTACAAGCAAGGGGTCACGTTTATATTTGTTGTAGAAAAAATAACGGCATTTGCATTATTGTTTTTAATTAGTATATTGTGGATGCTTCAATACTCAATCAGTGGAATTATATAAGATTAACCAGTAAAGTATTTGACAGTAACTTGAATAATGTTTTGATGATGCTCATGCGCAATCAGCATCATCGTCTTGCTGAATAAAGAATACGTTTTAAATTCACCCTTCGCACACCCTTAAGACCGCGATCATTCAGGAACCGAAAGTCCTTTCTTAACGAAAGTCCTTCTTATAACTACGCGTGGCCGTGGATGAGGGCGCGTCATGAACGGCCTCACGTTCTCACTCGTCCCAACCAAAATAACCGCAAAGACACCGGCTACGGCGCGCGAGGAGGGTCATTCTTGTTCAGAGCTTTCCGGCTTCCCACTGAAAACACTTGGCTCGGGCGCTGCTGCGGAGCAACGATGTCGGAGCAGGAGTCTCTGAGGTGCTCCAGTGCCAGGAACCGCGGAGGCGTTCAGCGGGTTGAGGGGAAACTAAGAGCCAGCGTGGAAAAGGGGGATTATTATGAAGCGCATCAGATGTACAGGACTTTATTTTTTAGGTAAGACTTTTGTTTCATGTTGGTAGGTGCAATTGTAGCTGTCATTTTGGCTTTGGGGCCTGTCTGTTCCAGATCATTCCACTGTCAAACGTGCTCGCACGTCTGTCCGTTTGTGATTGGGTGAATTCACGGCGGACCCGCCCACTCACCGCGTTCCGTTGTTTTGTGTCGACAGTCGTGCTGTCAATCTAAAATCGCGTAAACGTTTTGCTAGCTCCTGCTAGGTAGCCCTCTAGCTAGGTGTGTTATCAGCTCAACTCATGATCGCTGCAGTCAAGTTAACAGACCTTGCGTTTACAAGACAGTCAAAGCACCAGTGTTTATGCCTCATTGCAAAATACACGTGTAACGTTAAATTCACGGAATCTAACGGCTTGTTCCGTTGTTGACCCAAACGTGCGTTGAAGCAGTCCAGCCGTTTTAGCATTTAGCCGGTTAGCCACATACTGCACCGCCACACTTTAAACTATGATGATTAACGTCAACGTTAGACGTGTTTCGCTTCCTGGAGCGTAGTTTGACAAAGATACTGTTTGTTCACAATCCAGTTAAGTTAAAGTCAATCCTCCTCCGTATCAGAGAGTGGGTTCGTTACCCATCTAACGTTTACTTACTTCGTCATTGTCTTTCTCATTACTAATATTGCTATATTATCTCCTGAAGTCTAAAAATGCTACAGCTTTAGAAAAAAAAGTTGTTGTAACCATTGCGTCATCCACACGAAATGCTTGTTCTGCATCTCCAGTGACAGCCGGCGTGCGTTTTTATCTTTGACGTGACGTTGTGTACACTGACGTGTCGTGGTGCCTTTCCTCAGGTACATGTCCCAGGCAAAGCATGCCGAGGCCCGCGAGCTGATGCACAACGGGGCCCTGCTCTTCTTCAGCTACAACCAGGTACAAGCTCCGCTTCACCTTCTTCCGCCAACAAGAGATGAATGGAGACTGTCCACGTTGTTTATGTAAACACGCCAGATAGGGGGTTAGAAAACAGTATTTATTTATTTGACTACCATGGTATAATTGTGATACCAGTGTAGTGTTGATAAGTTATTCCCAAATAACAGAGACAGGGACAGGAACCTTTGTATGGAGTCCATGATCATGTGCACAATGCTCATGTTCAGTGAGATTATTACCTCCCCAACAGCTTTTGCAAAAAAAATCCAATTCTTACAAAAACATTGGAGGTACAATGAATTGTGTTTTCATCTCCAGCAAAACAGTGCAGCAGACCTGTCCATGCTGGTCCTGGAGGTGTTGGAGAAATCGGAGACAAAAGTTGAAGATGAAATATTAGGTGAGTGGCAGCCTGACGCCGTGGCCATATTGTTGCTGCCGCGCCATTGTTAGAAATACACACAGTCACACAATTCAAATACACATGAAAAGGAATTTGATTCATCATTTAACAAGACAAATTATTGTAAAAAGGGTTACTGTTGAAATGTATAAATGTGCTTTTACATTAAACAATGTACATTATTTACACTAGTGTGTCATTGTAAACAATGGGATATTTTTGTTATCTGTCATACCCAGATTGGCTTTTACATATATAACCAATACAGATCCATTATACACTGTTTGATGGTATTCTTAATAAATATGGCTGCATTAAATTAAATTGTCATAACATTCAGAGCCCCTTGCACAAGGAAAGGAACGGAGTGGACATTCTCTGATGCTGCTGGGGTGGGGTGTGCTTCTTTCTGTGATTGTTGCAGAAAGCCTGGCTAAACTGTTCAGCCGGATGGACCAGAACTCTCCAGAGAGAGTCGCATTTGTGTCCAGAGCCTTGAAATGGTCCACAGGAGGGCCCGGCAAGTTGGGTCACCCAAAACTACACCAGCTGCTGGCGGTCACCTTGTGGAAAGGTAATGGAGAATTAAGCTCATGACATAAGAATGAATTAAGCATTGAGGTATATGTTTATACCATATGTTAATTCTGTATTTAGATCGGCTCTGGATTACACAGACAGACGAGACGTGTCCTTCATGGAGAGCATCCGAGCCACAGCTTTAGTCGCTGGTGTGCTTTTTGGCTGGGGGGGGGGGGCGCTTAAAGGGAGCGGAGCGCAGAGCCTGTGGGGGCCGCCACCTCGAAACCACGCCGTTTAGTGACCGATGTACGCGCGCTGGTTGGTTTGGTGACAGTCGAATGACTGATTATTTCATCCTTTTGTGTCTCCCAGAGCAAAACTACAGCGAGTCTCGTTATCACTTCCTCCATTCGTCCGATGGGGAGGGCTGTGCACAGATGCTGGTGGAGTATTCGACGTCACGAGGCTTCCGCAGCGAGGTCGACATGTTTGTGGCGCAGGCCGTCCTACAGTGAGTCCGGCGCCTTTATTTCCTGTTTGAAATGTCACAGTTAGTTTGACCTGAACCATTTTGTCATATTTAAGGTGTAGCATTCAGAAAGCGTGTTTATGATTCCGCCTCCTGCCGATTTGCCGTTTCAACTGTCTCTCTGATCCGCTTCTGTTCTACCGGTGTCACACTTTCTGTCACATTTTCTTTCTCATCTTCTCCTTTACCTTGGTCCTGTCCCCTTTTCTATTTCTGCCCCTTTCTTCCTCTGATCCTGTGCCCTCCAGGTTCCTCTGCTTAAAGAACAAAAACGGCGCTTCTGTGGTGTTCAGCACGTACACGGAGAAGCACCCGTCCATAGAGAAGGGCCCTCCCTTCGTCCAGCCTTTACTAAACTTTATCTGGTTTCTGCTGCTGGCAGTGGATGGGTAGGTTTTCATTTATTGTGTTAAAACTCTTATAAGCTGTGTTGTAAATGTATGATTATGTCTAATACTGTACAGACGCTTCTACTAGCATTAGCTGACCTCTTACTGCAGCACTTGTCCCATTTGATTGACACATTTTGTGCGACTGAAACAACACTTCCTGTAGTGAGGCTGAAGCACACAACTTCTTCTACGTCTTCTACTACCTGACAGCAGTGAATTGTGTGAGTGTAATGATGTGTAGTATTAAAACACGCCCCTTCTCTTTGTTTCCCTAGGGGTAAACTAACAGTTTTCACAGTGTTGTGTGAGCAATATCAACCTTCCCTGAAGAGGGACCCCATGTATAATGAGGTGAGTGTTAAAAGACAGGCTTGATGGTCAGCTGTTTCCTCCCATGAATCCCATTAGTGTTAACGCTGCTCCCCATGTGACCCACGTGTCCCCCTGATTCATCCGTAATTGCGTGTATGTTTTGCTGTTTTATTGTTTTTGGCCTTTTAATAAACGGCTCCGTTCTTGCCTTAACCTTCGACTGGATGCGGACCTAACGACCCGTAAACAGGTCTTCGAGCTGTAGTTTTGTAACACGTCTGATTCACACCTGTGTCCTCCTCTGCCTCCTCCTCTGGACAACCTGCTGGCTCCTCAGTATCTCGACAGAATAGGACAGGTTTTCTTCGGTGTCCCGCCCAAACAGTCGCCATCATACGGGGGACTGCTAGGTGAGTGAATCGAGACTTTGTGCACTAGAGCGGCTCATTCACAAATAAACTACTTCGCTTTACTGCCTGTAAGACGAACAACGTTTAGCTCCTGGTGTGATCCCATCGCTGTGGGACCCCCGGGTTTAACGGATTACTTCAAGTTGTTTTTTAAATACACACAGGGATGGTTAGTTTGACTTTTTGCTAAACGTTGGATAGAAGACGCCACTAGAAGACCCAAGCTAAATATTCTCTGAAGTCAATCCCTGCGCCAAGCGTGCATGACGAGCTTGTTTTGTGCTGCAGGGAACCTGCTGAACAGCCTGATGGGCTCGGGCGAGGACGACGACACAGCTGAAGAGGCGCAGGAGGACAGCAGCCCCATCGAGCTGGACTGAGCCTGAGAACAAACAAACAAACAAACAAACAAACAGACAGACAGACACGTACACACAACGAGGAAGACCACACCGCCTCCCCCCCCTCACCTCCACCAACAAGGGTTGGGCGATGACACCGCTGCGTGTTTTCAGATGAGTGCTGTTTCCAAATTAAAAAAAAAAAAAAAAAAAAACCTCCCTCTTCCTAAAATCTGGCTGCCAAAAACCTCCTTCTGGACTGACTGCGTCAAATGGCGAACCCTTCTCACGCTGAGTTATTGTTTTATTTCATTTGAGTCCTTCCTCTTGTTAGTGTGGGACTCTGTGCAGGGTGCAATGATTTTATAACGAGCGGCAACAGACACCGGGAAGGTCGGAGTCTCCACCCAACCCCCCCCATAATGATGATGATGATGACGACGTCATTAGGAGTCAGTTTAGTCGACTCGCTACTAGTATTTAACTGTTTTGTTTTGCCTCACAGACCTTGATCAGAAACGTGGTGTTGCTGCAGATACTTTCTTGTTAAAAGGATCCCTTTGAGTAGTAAATTACGTTGTACCTGCAGTCGAAGCCGTCTCTCTCGTCTTTGTCCTTTTACCAAAACAGACAGAAAGTCCACTAAGCTCTGTGTAAGTCATAATCTGAGGTCTCCTCGAATCCCACCCAAACAAACGCCCTCCACAGATGGTCATTCCTATTTAAGTGAATTACTTTAAACATACATTTTAAATTTAGACATATAGTAGCTCCATCCTAGAGGTCCCTTTTTTTACTGTGCACAAGCTCAATTGCTGCTGTTTGCATCCCCAAGAGGAACTGTGTGAGCTTTTATTTAGTTTTGGTTCTTTTACAAACGTTAAGCCGTTTGAATCACTCCGGATGCCCGTCAGAGACTCTCTGCTGGAGTCATGTTACAAAAATACAGACCCTTTCTCATGAGGTAGCAGCACAGAAGGATTCCGTAGTGAAATGAAACCGCTAATGTCCATCAGCCTGGGACACTGTGCTGCTTCCTCCTCACAGCTTGATTTTCTCACATATGTTCATCATCCTCACCATCTTTTTATCCTCGTTGTCACTTTGGATCAGTTACAGGATGAACCCCCCCCCCCCCCCCTCCTTTACTTCACTTAATTTAACACAAGTAAAGTCCAGAGGTCTTCCAAGTTAAACTAATGTTTAGGGATGTGTAGGTATCTGTGTGGGACTGTTAAAGTACTAAAAAATAAAATAAACAATTGATTAAATATATGCAGACTAAGGCTTTTAATAAACAGGCATAATTTGGTATAATTTAGATGAGGTTAACAGAGTAATATTCCCAATTTAATTTAATGACTATTTGTTTTGAGAACCGCTTTAGTTCATAACCGGTAATCTGGGTCCTTTTTTAACGTTTAACTCTTTTGTTTTTATAGAATTATCCGTTTCGTAAGCGGCTCGATGCCGTAGGGCAGCAGTACGGGGGGGGGGGGGGGGGGGTGTTGCATCCATCTCACGCTGAAGACCGACAAACAGGGACGTCTGAGTAGCAGCAGTCATCAAAAAATATATTTAAGGACTGCGCTTTAACAGTGTTGAGAAGTCCTGTTTCTTTCTGCAGGCCGTTAAATCCCAGAGGTCCAAAGGTCACGGAGCTAAATCGACTTTCGTGTGACTCGACAGTTCACGTTTCCCCGGACGTCTCATCCATCAATCACCATGACGGATCCCAATCTTCTACTCGCGTCACATGACTTCTTCTTTCCAACGTGAAAGTCGGTTTGGTTTGATTTCTCCTTTTAAATCATCAGGCAGTGAAAATAATAATGTGACCAAAGGCTTGTGCGTAACAGCTGTTTGCTCTTGTTTTTAATAATATTTTTTCCTTTTTACTGAAGCGGAGTGTTTGCCTTGATTTGATGATTCACTAATTAAGTAAATAAACTACAACTGCGACGAGTTTGAGAATGTCTTGAAACAAACGTTGTCCTGTGCTTTGTATTATTTTGCATTGCTTGAGGGGTCATCAACAAAGGTGGTGAATGCAGGATATACAGGATGTTCTAGTGTGTTAAAACACTATTATTGAGCCAGAAATGAGTATCACTTAATGGAACACCACCAGTAACGAGTGGAAATGACAAACCGGGCCAACGCATCCAGGCCAGCAGCCGGACCTTCTCCTCCAGACGAGGTCCTGCTCCAACATGTTCACCTTTACAGCAGCATCGCATCACAAGTGTCGTCTTCATCGGACCAACCTGGTTCTGCAGAAGCTTGTTGAAAGCCTCGTTATTATGAAAAACCACCTCACTTTACTATTTCTTGTAAATAATCGAGAGGGGTAATGAACAGTTAAACATTCATAGAGCTTTTGCATTTATTGTTGAATAAAATAAAATTAACGTAACATTTACATTTCCAAATCTTTGTTATTATTTCAAAGGCAGTTATAACCAAACGCAGCAGGTTATCCGGCGTGTGGTTTGTGGGTAAAAACCACGCAGACATTGAGGAACTTAATTGAACTAAATTAAATCGAATTAAATGATTTTAGTTCAATTCAAATTACATTGAATTGAATTACATTCCATTACACTAAATAAATGTAAATGAAATGATGAAACATTAAATTATATTGCACTGAATGGCACACAGTTAAATATCATTATTACACGACATGTCATTTAGTTGATCTATCATTCAATTACCGTCACCTATGGTCATGAAGGAGGGGTCATGACCGAAAGAACTAGGTCACGGGGTACAAGCGGTCCAATGGGTGATGACCTCGGTTGACCCCTCCGTCTTCAACAATTCCCAGTGATGCTGTGACAGACGTTTCGAAGCTCACAATTCAATTCAATTCATTTTATTTTGTATAGCCCAAAATCGCAAATTACAAATTTGCCTCAGAGGGCTTTACAGTCTGTACACATGCAACATCCTCTGTCCCGAAACCCTCACATCGGCACAGGAAAAACTCCCCAAAATATGAAAAAAAACCCTTCAATGGGGAAAAAAGGGAAGAAACCTTAGGGAGAACGTCAGAGGAGGGATCCCTCTCCCGGGATGGACAGACTGCAATGGATGTCATGTGTACAGAATCAACAATGTAAAAGATGTACAATACATTCAATTTCTCTAACTGAAATGATACAAGTAATTGCAAGTAGCAGAAGAGGTGTACGGCAGGACCACTGCAGGGACAACCTCCATCAGATCGAACCACCATCCACAGAGGCTTCTGTGGGGAGGGAGAGCAGAAAGATGTTGGTTTTTGATGACAGTAATATGAATCATATTTAAAGTAATGATGATGGCAGCAGCAGGTGTCAGCAGAGCCATGAGCCAGGAGTTAGAACCGGGGTCCGCACGAAACTATGATCCACGGAGACCTGCTAGGCGAGAAAGCACAAAAAACTCCCGGAAAGAAGCTTAATTAGTGATGTACATTAATAAAGCATGGATGATTGTGGGAGGAGAGAGTGAGAGTGAGAGAGGGGCTCGGTGTGTCCTAAGAAGTCCCCCGGCAGTCTAAGCCTAGAGCAGCTTAACTAAGGGCTGGTCCAGGCTAACCTGAGCCAGCCCTAACTATAAGCAATATCAAAGAGGAACGTTTTAAGCTTTATCTTAAATGAACTGACCGAGTCTGCCCCCCGGACTGAAAGTGGAAGCTGGTTCCACAAAAGAGGAGCTTGATAACTGAAGGCTCTGGCCCCCATCCTACTTTTTAAAACTCTAGGAACCACAAGTAGCCCAGCATCTATGGAGCGTAGATGCCTTGTAGGACAATACGGTGTAACAAGCTCTTTAAGATAAGACGGTGCCTCACCAGCAAGTGCCTTGTAGGTGAGGAGAAGTACCTTAAATTCTATTCTTGATTTAACAGGAAGCCAGTGCAGAGAAGTTAATACAGGAGTTATATGATCCCATTTCTTAGTTCTTGTTAATACACGTGCTGCAGCATTCTGAATCAGTTGGAGAGGTTTAAGCGATTTACAAGAGCAGAATATGTAAAAGAAGCAAGTATCGTCAAACACTGCAGTATTCTTTATGCTAATTAGGTTTAAAAAAACATGAAACAGGCTTCTCCCACCCGACATAACTGAAGGAACTTTCTCAATACTTATCATTAAAGTTAAATTAGTAAGTTATTTCCTGAAAATGATCTGATTTGTAAAACAATAATTCAACCAATATGGAGACTTTTCAACTGTGATTGACAAGGTTAATGTTTAATGATTACTTAGAAAGCTTCGGTCGTTAAATCCCTGCAGTAAACAACAAAATCAATGCAAGTTCTTTGCATGTAATCATCTGAAATGGAAATCTGAGCACAGTTAGAATGTATTTTCATTTCTAACACTGAGTTTGTGTAACACAGGTCAATTATTGAATGTATTAAAGCTAGAAATAGATATTGCTATTCATAAAACAGTAACAGAAGATTAACACATTACTACATTACACAGTAAACTGGAAGGAAGTGCACGTTGGTCATAAATTAAAGCATAATCTAGTCATCCAGTAATGATATATATCATGAAACACGTGTTCATCAAATATAGTAAATATTAAAGCATTTGATCTGGGTTGATTTAATTGGTAAATTACACATGTGATTTAATGTTTTTGCCATTTTTGGCATTTGCACAGTTTTATTTTTGAGATTACGACAGTGGCGGCCGGTGGAAAACCTTCTAGGGAAGGTCATCCAATCAATTTCAACAGCAACCTAGAATGGAAACCGTGATGGTATCAAAAACGCAACACTAATTTGTTGTTCAATATACAACATGTATTGCAACTTAAGGAATAGTTCTTAATCTTATTGGTGTCACTCTCACAGGGAAAGTTGTTTAGTTTGTTGTGTTGAACCAACTTGCCTGGTTTTTATTATTGTAAACCCTGTTTTTTGGTAATTTGTGATTACCTTGGTTGTATTGTGTTCTTTAATGAAACCGTTTTTTCATAATTACAACAAAAACTATTATTATCAATGTAATTCCACTAAACGTGCCTGCATGTACATTCATTATTTGTATTATGTATTTCTAAAATCGATTTAAATGAGTAATGCAATGTTCCTGCTGAGAACACAATCTAATTTAGACCGTGCCCGCTTTTATTTTGAAAAGCGGCGACACAGCGGAAGTAAACAGTAATCACGTTACAACCCGGAAGAATTGGCCCCCTTTTTCTTCTCTCCTCTCCTCTCGATTGAGCGTTTGAACGGGACAAGAATGAGCGATCCGTCCCGCGGAGAGAAGACGACCAGACGCGGTGCCGCCGCCGCCGTACACCCGTCGGGGCTCACATCCGCGTCTTAGACCTTTTTCGGCGGCTCGACGTGCGGCGAAAGGCGTCCGTCCGGGTGCGAGCAGCGACGCCCCTGAAAAAACACCCCTCGCCCTGCTTACAAATCGGCTGGAAGGAATTGTTTCCCCGCAGTGTGTGATTAGACAACCGTGCGGTTCTGTGCGTGTGTGTGTGTGTGTCGTACAGCCGGAAGAAGTAAAAAAAAAAAAAAAAAAAAAAGATAGAAAAAAAAAAAAACATGGCTGAACTGCATGTTGTGGAGCCGAGCGGGACCATCGAGCAGCCGGAGCACCGCGACGTTCGCGGCTCTCTGCGCCTCGCTTCGCCCACACTCATGGTCCCGCCGCGGAGCAGCCAGCTCAGCCCCGGCGGGGTGTCGAGCGGCGGCGGCGGGCGCTCCGTGTTCGGGTTCCCGGCGAAGAGCAACGCGGGCTCCCCGGCCGAACCGGCGGAAAAGCCCGGTTCGCGCTGGGTTCGGCTGAACGTCGGCGGCACGTACTTCGTCACCACCAAACAGACGCTGTGTCGCGACCCGAAGTCGTTCCTGTTCCGGCTGTGTCAAGAGGATCCCGATCTGGACTCCGACAAGGTGAGCGCAGGAAGTGATGCCTTCACGGGACTCTTCAGCTGCACTTAAAGCGGAGTAATCCCAACTGGACCGTGAACAGCATCAGAAAAAGTGCATCAAGTATCACTTGTTTACTTCTAATTTGTTGTTTTTAGCGTTTTTTTCGCTAGAAACAATACTTTTTTTTTAAATTACCAAAGGTATATGTGTATGTTACAGGTACTTAAAGCATAAAGTACTGCTTAACTGCATGGGAAATAAAATAAAAGACCACACTGACTTTCAGTCGTTTCGTCTATCAGTTGATCACGATTCCGTTAAAGCCAGCTGGTCGCTTTTAACAAACTCATCTTCTCCTTTTTTGTGGAACATTTCTAAACGAATCCTCCCCCACGCAGGACGAGACCGGCGCCTTCCTGATCGACCGGGACCCCACGTACTTCGGCCCCATCCTCAACTACCTCCGGCACGGGAAGCTGATCATGGATAAGAACCTGGCCGAGGAAGGTGAGCGAGCGTTTTCACTGTCTCGCAGGTGAGCGTCGATGGAGACCAACGACTAAACTGTCTCTGTGTGTGTGTCCCCCCCCCCCCCCCCCCCCCTCAGGGGTTCTGGAGGAAGCAGAGTTCTACAACATTGCGTCCCTGGTGCGGCTGGTGAAGGAGAGGATACGGGACAACGAGAACCGGACCTCTCAGGTACGGAGACGCCAGACTTTCCCACCAGTGCCAACGCGGAGCGTCCAGATCGCTGAAGTGTGTGTGTGTGTGTGTCGGCCCCCAGGGACCCGTGAAGCACGTGTATCGAGTGCTTCAGTGCCAAGAGGAGGAGCTCACGCAGATGGTCTCGACCATGTCGGACGGCTGGAAGTTTGAGCAGGTGCACAAAAATGCAGCCTTTTTATATTTTGTCTTTGTTTTGTCGTGTTTTAATTCACACTTGAGTTGTTGAGAGACAGATCAAACATTTACATGTTGTATCCTGAAGGAAACCTTTTTGGAAGCCAGTACAACCATTTTGTTATTGAACCAAATATATATTTAACAATTCTTAGAAAATAAGCAGCATCTTGTAATGTCATTGTATGAATTATTATTTTTTATGTTACGGTTTGTAAATACTAGGACTGCAACTAATGGTTGTTTTTTTTCTTAGCAATCAGAAACCTAAAGATATTTAATAGTGATGCTAAAGTGAGAAAAGTAGACTTTCCTCCTATTTGAGCGGCCTGAAGAGAAAAATAATAAATCGGAAACGAAACATAGATTTTAAGATCATGTTTCTTTCCCACAGCTCATAAGTATCGGCTCCTCTTATAACTACGGCAACGAGGACCAGGCCGAGTTTCTATGTGTCGTCTCCCGGGAGCTCAACAACTCCACCAACGGCATCGTCATCGAGCCCACCGAGAAGGCAAAGGTGAGCCCCCCCCCCCCCCCATCTAGAGATGTCTTTAACCTCCTGCAACATTCCAGAATAAAGCTTGTTGATCTACAGCAGACAACGTGAACAAACAGATGGTCTCCACATGACACCCTATATTTATATTACTACTTCATGTCTAAATCAATGTGTTTATTCAGTGTGTGGAAAGTGCAATTTAAATGTCAACATCCCATAATGTGAAGATGTATTAGTTGCTCTGTGGTCTGATGAGCACCAGTAATGAAGCCTCTCCTGGAGCGACCTCTTTGACCTGTGTCTTCTGTCCTCAGATCCTTCAGGAGCGAGGCTCGAGGATGTGAGGAGACGCCGAGATCACCTTTCAGCAACGAAAAAAAAACTATAACGCAGAACTTTTCTCTCCCGTTTTCATTGTGATCCACAAGTTCACCCGTCCGCCATCAGCACCCTGAGGCGACAGGGCGCCGACCTTCCTCTTTCTCCTCCTCCTCCTCCTCCTCCATCAACGGAGTATGAAAGGGATTACAGGCGAGCGGGTTTCCTCAAAGCTCTCGCGATGCTGGTGGACGCTCAGCATAGAGCTTCTGCTCATCTTCATCATCCTCATCATCCTCATCAGCAGCAGCATCACTTTTGCATTAAGCTTAGTTGTCAGAATTCCTCCTCACGACTCTGCGAACTTTAACCGTATCCAACGAACAGGACGCCCCCCCCCGCCCCCGCTCCCAGCGCCTCCTTTCAGTCGTCCTGAACCTCCTCCTCTCCTCATCTTCCGCATCCTCGTCCTGCCCTGCTCCCAGCAGCTGGCCTCCGCTCGGTCGCCTCCGGGAAGAACATTTGGGGATATTTCAGCTCGCAAAAAAAGAAAGAAAGAAGAAAGCAACTGACTCCAAATGAACAATTTATGAACTGAACATTTTATGGAGGCCTGTGAGGAGCCTATGTACATCTATATCGGGTCACACTAGGATGACCTTTTATGAAAATGGTGTAATTACTGATTTCTGTATCCTGGTTCATTTCCATATTTGCGATGGCTGAGTTGACTTTAAGCGACGGGAGAGAATAAGTTTCCATGACCCCGAGGAAGTGTGTGCAGCGCCTCTCTGCTTTTTAGTGTCCACCGACACGATTAATCGGCTGCACGTGTTCCTCCTGCTTTGATCTCTCGCATATCTTGACAATTGTAAATTAGAGGAAGAGGACATTATGTCCCAGATCACTCGGCTGAGGTTCGGTTCTCTTCACGGTGCTGATTTTAAGACGCGTAACGACTCTCCATTATCACTCTGAAAGTTTGATTTTATTTTTTATTTTTTCAAAATAATTTATTGTGAAATGAACTGTTTGACAGTGAGAGAAATGTGCATTTACAAAAACTCAACAAAGTAACTTGAGAGCGAGTCGGATAACTAATTAATACATGAACAGAAGATTAAGCATTTTTCTCTTTTGCCTTTTGAGGAACTAAAACCAGGGAGTTTTTATCTTTTTAATTGAATCAAACTGCCAAGAATATTAAGTTACTTTTTGTTTTTCGAGCAGCTTAACGCAGAGTTTCACACATATCAGACGGGAAACCTCAAACTTACATGTTAGATATCTGAAATGCAAAAAAAAAAAAGAAGACGCGTCGGATTTTTAAAAATCACCTTTCTTTGCACAGAGAACTATTTAATGCGGTTTCGTCATATCACGCATTAACAAAAAGAGAAATGTAAATTCCCTGAGCTGTCCACGCTGTTTTTGTTGCGCTAACTTGCTCTTCATCATCCACCCCCCCCCCACCCAGTTGTTCCTCAAAAGAGTTCCTGATGGACAAACTGGAGGGAAGCACAGAGAAAGTTCTCTGCTCATCGTAGTTAAACTCCAGCTGAGCACATCTGTCAGAAACCCATTAGCTTTGTCTTTCTTTTATTGTGTCTCCTGTTGAACCAGTGATGATGATCTCACTCTCTTTAAATGTGTGTAACTGACTAACTCTTCTTCTGAAAGTGGCCTTCGTGGTCCTTGGGGGGGGGGGGGGATTTTCCTTCGGTTGCTTTTAGTTCAGCGGTGTCCAAACTGAGGGAGTGTTTTAAAAGATGGAAAAGCAGCGACAAAACCACATATTTGTTGTTGTGCTTCAGTCCCTCTTCCAGACCGTGTGAGTTCAACAGATGTGCCGATGTGCACGCTCCCCAGAGGATGAACCCGGTTGACTTTGGGGATCCTCTGACTCATCTTTTTCTTTTTTTTAGCGTTTTTGGGCCTTGAACCAAGCTGGTGTTTATCGGTGTTTTAAATGTATCATCAGCTCCACTTGACTTTTATTTCAACGTATGTCCACATATTTTAGGATTCAAGGAAATTCAATTGAACTCGACGTGTTGGTCATAGAGTATTATTTAGTAGACCAATAGTCCGTAGTTGATTTTGTGCCGGAGTCAAGTAGATTATGGATTATTTAGAGTTTGGGAACCGCTGAACTTTGAAATGTGATGATCGCAGCCCTTTTGAATTAATCATTTGTTCAGAAAAACCAAAACAAACGACTCGTTCCCATTTAGTTTTTTACTCCCCTGCACTATAGTTAGTCAGCTAGTGCAACAGATGATGTGCAATTATAACAAATCTGCAAAAAAAATATATATATATATATCTGTTGGGGCACGTGGAAACGCGAGAGCATGCCTTGTTCTAGAGATTATGACGTGTACTGTGTACTGGATTTTGTCAGACCTTGGTGTTGGTGCGAGGTGTATGTGATGCATGGGGGGGGGGGCATTTATTTGTTGGTCCACAGCGAGACGCGTTTATCCGCCTCACACCACGTTGCGTTTCTCGGTTGTTTTTGTTTGTCAGTTTAACTCAACTTCTAGATGCAGAATAGCTGTAAGAACCCCCCCCCCCCCCCTCCACCTGTTTAATCCCTTTCTTAACCTCAGTTTTAGATCATTTTATCAACACGCGATAATATTGTTTGTTTTTTTTATTCCATGGTGAATGTGTAGACACACTGCATGCGCTTGTGGACATGCACTAGTTAAAACGTCACCTATTAACCGTCACTTTGTGATCATTTATCAACAGTATTGATGTCAAATGTGAATAACGTCGTTGAAGACTGGAGAAAAAACAGTTTGGGAGCTGACACAACATTTTTTTCTTTTAGTTGTCTGATGTTTGTTTCACTTGTATTTATTTTATATTCTTTGTTGAATTTTGTCTACAGAAAAGTGTAATTTCCCTCCATGTGGCGACATCCAGTCTGGTTTTTCATCATAAAATGTGTGTTTTAAATAAATTGCACTCGCTGGCTTTTTTTTAAATTAAGATCAACAGAAACAGACTGAAGATGAAATGTGTTCTGTACAGTCGCCTCCTGGAGTAAATGTACTTTTTACTGCTGAAAAGTAGCACAAATGTAAATACTAACAGTCCGTGGACTGCTGGCCAGTTCAATCTATAGTACATCATTTATTTTAGTTATACATTGTATTAATCTGAATCGACTTAAATTACAGGTACGAAATGAACATGAAATTGTTGTAGTATTAGTAAAGTAAGTAAAGTAGTACAGTAAACTCGCCTGATTAAGACATAACTGTAGTGGAACAAAAAGTACCAAGTAAAAATGAAAGGATGAATGTTTGACCTTTGTGTGAAATGCCATCAGAACGTATGAAGCGTCTCTGTGAAGCAGCATCCGACCCCCCCTCCCTCCCAACGTGTCAGTCTCCTCCCACCGGGCGGTGCTGGAGCTCCTTCACACCCCCCCCCCCCTCCCCCCCTCTCACCACACTCCCCATACTCGCACCCCCCCCGAGCAGCGGCAGAGAGTGAGGGAGATCCGCGGGGTCAGGACCGAAGAACCGCGATCAACATCCCGGAAGACAGAAGGTGATTCTCTGCTTATTTCAACGTGTGTTTTATCCATAAATCCTACGGAAGAGAGCGATGCTTTAACGTCGCTTCCTCTTCGCTCATCCGGGCGCGTCAGAGCCGGGAGGGCGGTGGTAGCGGTGGGGACACACCGATGAGGAAAACAAACCAACCCGCTGTTATTCGGTAGTTCTCAGCGGGGATGCTGACGGTGTCTGTTTAGCGCGGATGGAAGCTCTGTTTTGGGCACGTCGGTTGGGGGGGGGGGGGGGGCTCGGATGCACCGCTTCGGTTCGCTCCCCCCCCCCCTCATCCCTGCGCGGGCCGTCCCGCGGGAAGGACCTGCGGCTCAGCATCACCTGCGTGTTTCTTACACGTGGGCCGCGGGGAGCGTTGTATAACAAGGTCCTCCAGAACACCTCGGAGCGGCTGGTCCTCTTCTCCCTGTGGACCTTCTACTTGTATTCACATCTTCTCCCCCCCCCCCCCTTTTTTAAACGTGGGTTTGTGTCCGTACTTTTCGGGCCTGGTTGGTGTGTGTCTCTGTTGTGATGTTGTGTAGTTCTTATCACTTTGTTGTCTTTTTGTGTCACTTCCTGGTTGGATTACGAACCACGTGACCGGAGGAGTTAAAAACAGTTCTGGTGGATCGGATTGCTGATATGTGATGAAACCCCCCCACCCCCCAACTGATCCCTTCCCCACTCAGAGTAGGAAGGGTAATATTTATTCTGTAATACATACAACATCACACCCATAAACTCCCATTAAACTGTAGGAAAAAGAATTGCGTTTCACAGTCATTTATCAGAAGGTGCTTTGCTGTTTGCAAACAAACGCCCCCACACAGGTTGTTAATCCTGGAGATAAGCACCGAGAGCCGTGAGAATGAAAGGTCTGTGCCGGGCCGAGCTGCTGGTTCACACTCGCCTCGTAAAAATGGAGCCACACAAACCGTAGTTTGGATTGAGATCCCCCTTGTGTGCCCAGCACACCACCAACCAGGAGTAGTTCATCCAAGATTAGTTCTGGTGAATTAACATCTTCAGTCTTAGTGAAGTTGTTTGATCTGTGACTCCACACCATTAGGATCCTCTGGGGAACACGAGAGTCGTTTGAGACATTTCAGTCCTAACGACGGTCAGGAGGGCATTGAGGTGGGTGGGAATGAGGCGGCAGTAGCTCTGCACATCCTGATGGATGCTTTCCTTCGTGGTCCCCCCCCCCCCCCCCCCCCCGAAGGTCGCAGCAGCCACAGTGACATGGGCAGCGGAGGTCACGGCGACCCGCGCAGAGCCTCTCCCGAACCGCACCGCGGAGAATGACTCGGGCTAATGGAGCCGGAGGGGCGAGCGGCGGCGTCCCGGGGGCCGAGGAGTGGGAGCCCGAGGGCGGGCCGCGGCGAGGCCCGGCGGGTGCGGCCCCCGACGGCGGCTGGGGCTGGGTGGTGCTGGCCGCCACCATCGTGGTCCTGGCCCTGACGCTGGCGTTCCCGTCCTGCATGGGCATCTTCTACACCGACCTGCAGAACGAGTTCAACGCCTCCAACAGCGAGACCTCCTGGGTGCCCTCCATCATGACCTCAGTGCTCCACGCCGGAGGTAAAAGAGACTTTCACCTTGACTACTGTGAACACTTGATGTACCCCGACCAGAGGTGGAAAGAGTAACACAATTTTGTACTCAAGTAAAAGTACTGTTACTTAAGTAACATTTTACTGAAGTACAAGTAAAGTTACCAGGCTAAAAATTAAAAAATCCTTAGCATTTTTTTTTTACTCAGTAACGGATATGATTTAAAATGTAGCGAAGTACAATACTTCAAACAAAAAATACTCAAGTAAAATTACAGATTAAAAAAAATACTTTAAAAAGTAGAAGTACACAAAAAAACTACTCAATTACAGTAACGGTACGAGTAAATGTAATTCCTTACTTTCCACCAGAGGTGTGGACTCGAGTCATGTGACTTGGACTCGAGTCAGACTCGAGTCATGAATTTGATGACTTGAGACTCGACTCGACAAAACGTACAAAGACTTGCAACTCGACTTGGACTTGAACACCAATGACTCGTGACTTGACTTGGACTCGAGCCTTTTGACTCGAGAAGACTTGCTACTTCCCATGAAAACTGGGGGAAAACATTTTCACACCACCGCGCCGCTCTGTTTATCTGCATCTGTCAAAACAATGTGCGCCACCTGTATGCAGAGAGCGCGCGCTGCCTGCACGACATCCAATCACTGCAGTCCATTTGACCGTATCAACGAGACAGCTCGTTCATGGTTACAAAAATCGGGATTTTTGAACCCGGATTCAGACTCCGATGGAAATGCTCGCCAACATTATGTCAACGTCCGTTTTAAAGTAGTGTAATGAGCTGAGTTAAAGTTATTAGTTAATCAGTTATGCAGATGTTGCATGTGTTCACGTTATGCTCCGTTACCAGCTGTAGTTACGCGAGACAACCCGAGTTTTGGGGGGCCGTGTATGCGGAAGTGTTCGTTCGGCGTGGTGACGGCCAACAGTGACCGAAGTTGAGTTGTTTAATATAAATAAATGCAGCGGAGTTGCAAGTCATCGCCTCCTTATTTACGCTGCAGCATTGGGGTGAGCGTTACAGTACTATAACACAGTCACAGTCGATCCACCATTACCCTTCCCTTCGTAGTCTAGGTCTGTGAGGCAGCGCACCATCACCCAGGGTTCCCCGTCCCCACTATAATAAAATGACTCGAAAAGACTCGAAACTAAAATGGTACGACTTGTGACTCGACTTGAGACTTGTTAGTTGTGACTTGTGACTCGACTTGAGACTTGTTGGCTGTGACTTTTGACTCGACTTGAGACTTGTTGGCTGTGACTTGTGACTCGACTTGAGACTTGTTAGTTGTGACTTGTGACTCGACTTGAGACTTGTTGGCTGTGACTTTTGACTCGACTTGAGACTTGTTGGCTGTGACTTGTGACTCGACTTGGGACTTGCTTCGTCTTTGACTCGACTTGACTCGGGACTCGAGGGCAATGACTTGAGACTTGCTTGTGACTTGCCTAACAGTGACTTGATCCCACCTCTGCTTTCCACCTCTGACCCTGACGTCTTTATTTGACTTTGAGGTGACTTCAGGTCTCACCTGGTGCTGTTGTTCAGGGTAAAATGTGAAACCAGAGAGAGGCCGGCTTTAAACTGTCTTGCTGCGTTACTGTTGATTCAGAGAAGATTATTCCGTGAGAAACAGTTTCTCGCTTGTTACCCACAGCTCAAAGAGACTTTATTGTGCTAGACATCTGGATTTCAGGGTTATCCAAACTTTAAAGGCACGTTATGTCACTTTTGCTCTGAGTTGATATTAAGTTAATGCTTTCCTGTCTGGCTTGTTGTGGCTAATGTTAGCAAATGGAAAAATATAAATGTTTCAGAAGATTCATTTTTATAACTACATTTGCATTTATATAAAAGAATATAAACCTAAACACAAACATTTACATCATTTAAGCTTTGGCGGTACAATATATTGATAATAAGTAATATTGTTTTGGCAGAAGCAGAAGTCATTATACCCACATTAGTAATGATTATGTACATATTTTGTTCAGTGGTCATTGAGACATTTGGTAAATTGGTTTTAATCAACATAAATGTTGGGTTTCCATCAGCAGTAACTTAATAAATCTGTCATTTGGAGGAAGGAGATTGAGTAGAGTAAAAAGAAAAGGCTGATATCACGAAGGTTAAACAAGACAAACCGAATGTAAATACAGTGGATTACTCAAAAACATGCTGATTATGAAAACATGAAACGTAGTGACACAAATGTCCTCTTTCACACATTCTTCAGAGTATTATATAACGAAGGAGGGAGCAGTGTTTCAGAGGATCAGGGTGGATGTTTCTGTGTCTGAAGCAGAATGAGAGACTTGTATGTGGGGACTAGAGAGGACCTTTTATGTTGCACACAAGTCTTCATGTTTTCATGTAAGTGGATATCTCGGTGGAAGGATAGAACCACGTCATACAAGGTTTTACCCATTTATGTGAATTGTTTTCAAACGGATGTTTCTAGAAGTAGTTTGAAGTCACTCTGTGAACTGGGACATCTTCCTGTTATCAGGTTCAATAACGTTCAGACTCCGTCTCTTACGGTTCATCAGCAAATGCGATGACACATAGTAATAAATGACCATATTAAACATTCATCATGTTCATCACTGTGGTTTTTTTTAGACGAAGAATAAAACGTAGGCAGACTCATCTAAGCCTCTGCCTTTGGAGAAAATCATACAGGCTTTTTATCTTGACTTTCCAGTTGAGTGGGAGGAGACGGTTGTTTTCTGCAGACAGGAATGCTTTGTACTTTGAAATCTGAAACTTTTAGCGTACCTACCTACACTTAGCACCAAGGCTTCAGACCCTCAGGCAAATCTCTGTCAGACACACACACACATGCACGGTAAGCGCATATAATTTCAGTAAAGCTTTCATTCCGCAGGTACAAATTACTGTTGAGCACAAAGTCATGTGCTGCAGGATCCGGCATTTATTAAAATCTAAGAGCATTACGTCTGATCCGCAGGTCCCATTTGCAGCGTGCTGGTGGAGCGACTCGGTTGCCGGGCGACCGTCATGTTGGGCGGCGTCCTCAGCGGCCTGGGAATGGCTGCCAGTTCGTTTACCCAGTCCATCGAGCAGCTCTACGTCACCACCGGGGTCATCACAGGTCAGCAAACAATCGGCCGGTTTATGGTCGCAGCAGCTGGGCTCCCTGGTGGACTAATGTACAACTCACTTCAAACTCATTTTAACGATTATTTAAACGGTTTATGACAACATTCATCAAAATGTCGCTGGCTTCATGGTGTTTGCTAGATCTTGTTGCTGACTTTGGAGAATGGGAGCATTGTTGGAGAACACCAGGTTGGGGAAAAGATGAGAATTCATGAGCACTTAGGGAAATATTGCGTTACGCTGTATTTTTATTTCCTTTTAAAAGCTCAAAGACAAGTTCAGTGTTTTATTCTAAAGAGTGAAGGCTGGTGAGTCAGCGTGTGTGTGTGTCTTCCGGTTCCTTCCTCTAGTGGAGCCAAAGTAAAGAGGAAGTAAAGCCTCCCACTGTTTCCACACGCGATCCCAACGCTCCCAACGCTCAAGGTGTGCTTCCACGCTCGCAGGTCTCGGCTTTTGCTTCAGCTTCCAGCCCGCCGTGACCATCCTCGGCCACTACTTTGTGCGCCGCCGCGCCTTCGCCAACGCCTTGTCCTCCACGGGCACGGCGCTGGGACTGTGCACCCTGCCCATCCTGGGCAACTACCTCCACGGCGAGCTGGGCTGGAGGGGGAGCTTCCTCGTGCTGGGCGCCGTGCTGCTGAACTGCTGCGTGTGCGGCGCGCTGATGAGGCCCCTGGGGGGCCCCGGCGCGCGCCGACCGCCCCCGCCTCCCGTGGAGAAGGAGGAGGAGGAGGAGGGCGGGAGGACGCGGCGGGCGTGGGGCCGCGCGGCGGCGGCGGCGCTGAGCAAGCACATGGCCTTCGACCAGCTGCTCCACAACCCGCGGTACTGCGCCTACGCCGCGGGCATCACCTGGATGATGCTGGGCTTCGTGGTGCCCCTGATCTACCTGGTGCCCTACGCCACGGCCCACGGCATGGAGCAGGGCCGCGCCGCGCTGCTGCTCTCCATCCTGGGCCTTGTGAACATCGTGGTGCGGCCGCCCTTCGGCGTGGTCTTCGGCATGCCCTGGTTCAAGGGGCGGCACATCTACGTCTTCTCCTGGGCGCTGCTGGTCAACGGGCTCAGCAACGGCATCTGCTGCGTCGGGCCCAGCTTCCCCGTCCTGCTGGCGTACGTGGTGGTCTACGGCCTCTCCATGAGCGTGGTGGGCTCCCTGATGTTCACCGTCCTCATGGACGTGGTGGAGATGAGCCGCTTCCCCTCGGCGCTGGGCCTGCTCGCCATCATGGAGAGCGTCACGCTGCTCATCGGGCCTCCACTGGCAGGTAACAGAGGCGGCGCGGGGGGGGGGGGGGGGGGGTCCTCTGGGTTTTAGTAATGGAAGAGCTGCTCTGGTAAGAGACTGGTCCATTGGCTCTGTCATGATAGGTCCTAATGGTCTAGTTAGTGCACTAGAAATAAATCCACTTTGTACTGAAGGAAAGGAAATTTCCATGAACACAGCATAATTAAAGTAAAAGTGAAAGATTGTGATAAAATAATGTTTTTCTTCAGAATGAACTATCTCGTCAGAGTAAGGTCGAGGGTCACATCGGCCACATGTAACAGGATTGCACCTCCGGGCTGGAGGACATAAGCTGCTTGTTTGGAACAGTTGAAACACGTTCAAACGGCTCTGAGTATTTAGGTTCGTTTGGCTTCATTGTTTTTTTTCTTTCAGACTGGAAGAACAAAAAGAGAAACTTTTTCTCTTTGTGGATGTTGTTGCGAAACATTATTATTACCTAATTGTTACTTTGGCCAAGATGACGAGAAACATCATCGATATTTGCACATTATATACAAATGGTGTACAAATGTTTCTGCGAAGGATCTTGCAGACACACAGAGAACAGCGTGAGGACCTGGACAGTCTGCGTCTGTTCCTGCCTCTGTGATTGGTGGAATCCCAGGAGAGCTCCAGGCTGTTGCTGTGAATAACACAGTGTTCTTGTTGTCAGTCGCCCTTAGCCGCCCCCCTCGCGCACAACAACAACAACACAACCCGCACTTGGCTCTGGAGTTTCAGTTCAGCAGGGAGGGAGGGAGGGGGGGGAATGGAGGGTGGGCAGTGCAGGCCTCGTCTCAGATGACAGATATATACGCCTGTGTGTTTATCTGGTGACTGACAGCCGGGCCGGCGCGTTACTACAAGTCTACGAACACATGACCATCGCAGGCGTCCCGTCGCCTAAAGCTGAAGGAATGTGTCTGTTTTCAAATATGTTACATGTTCATTTTTCTAGCTGCTTTAGGAATAAAGTGGAGTGTAAAATAGTACCTTCATTTCAAATTTCAAAACAACAGTAAAATGGGGCATGGATCCAATGATCTTCCGTTCTTTCTGCAGGAGTCCTGATTGACTGGACGGGTCAGTACTTCTACGTCTTCTTCGCCTCCAGCGCCGTCGTGGCCTCCTCCGCCGTGTTCCTCATGGTGTCCTTCTACTGGTTGGACGCCAGGGACAGGAAGTCGTCGGGGCAGAGTCCACCGTCCACGCCACCCTCGGTGGACCCGGCGCCCCGCTGTGAGTACAGCAGCGTCCCCACGGAGGGGGACAGAGACAGGGCCTCGTCCAACGGGGCGCAGAACGTCAGCGGCGTCTGAAAGCCGCTCGCACCCCTGCAGACCGGAGCTTTACCTTTTTTTTTTTTCCACGCCAGGGATTGTTTTGCGCCGTCTGACCGTAAGTCAGACCCCACGTACCAAAATGATCAGATGTGCACTTACAGCTGCGACGCGATTGTACTATTTATTGCCAAAATGCTGCCGATTCTCATCGCCGTGGTTACACAGGCTCATCAAGCCAAGTCACACAAGTGCTCCTTTCGTTTGAAGGAATGACGCAATCTGGTTTCACGGAGCGTTTGAAGATGAGAGCTTCTAGTGGAGGTTAAGCTCTTAAAGTATATGTTGAAGTATATGTCTGGTTTCCATATTTTTTCATACGTGCAAACTTGTGTATCTGGGATGTTTTCCTTTTGAAAGTGGAACCGAGACATGCAGGACTGAGCCTTTAAAACCAGGAAAATATATAAAAATAACAGCTCGAGACGTTTCCTTTAAAATATCCATAAGAAGTTTTACATTAGGCCTTTAGGCTACTCAGTCAGAGCAGAAATTGGAAATTACATTCTTTTGTCATCTTTAATATCTTTCAAAGCAGAAAACATGTATTTTATATGTATGGCAGCATTAGATCTTTGAATCTGTTCTGTTTTCGCTGTATACCATGAATATCCATACTTTCTAAGCAGTGATTTATCTCTTTATTGTGTTGTTTTTTAGGTGGCTCTCACGTCCATTCTCTCCGTAGTGGAGCAGTGCCTTTCTGTAGAACCGGTGCGTTTGTAAACCCTTTTCGGGAAGATAGAAGCAGATGATTTTCTGTGTTTCCAGCAGCGCTGAGTTGTTTATGACACTGAGTTTATTATCAGTCCCAATCACAGGTTTTATATGACAGCCTTATCTTCTGATTAACAAAAAGTGCAATGGTTTTATGTCGGACGTGACGGAAAGATGTATCTACATTTTTCAGGTATAATCTGTAAAGTGGCTGCAATAAGAAGATTTGTTAGTCATTTTCAGGGGTTTGTCTTGCTTTGGGCCAAATAAAACTTTTTTTTATAAAGTCTTTATTTATGCATTATGGTCAGGGGAAAAATAAATGTTTGAATATCAAAGTAAATGTTGTGTTTTTATTTCATTTTTGGAAGTTTGAGTCCGAACATTAATTGAATGTGTAAAGTATCCATTGAAGGGATGAACACATTAATGCATCAATACTACCCAACAATACACAGTATAGTGCTCTAAAAATAAACTTAATTAACAGTTGTAATAGTATACAGGGTAAAAGTATAAAAGTGACGGCATCCAAATACATAAATGTACCCATTATGCAGATTGGTCCATTTCAGAATGTATGTATAATATATTACCGAACGTATTGATGAATGGGAAGTTTTAATCACTAATTTGATCCTAACTTGCGTAATACATTAATTGAAGTAGTTATAAAATGCCATTAATCATTTTTAAGTACGGTACGTTACAGAATCGTTGCTGATCTGTTTTTGGAGGAAGACGCACACCGCCGCCATCTTGTGGCGGAAAGCCGCCGGGTCCGTTTAGAAGTTTGAGAGCTGTCGAAACTTAAAGCTGAACGGGAAATCAACCGAACATGAGGCCATTGTTTGCTCTGTCGGGGTCGCTTTCAGGTGCGCGGAGCCGCTACAGGTGAACCCCCCCCCCCCCCCCGCCCCCCCGCGTGGTCAAATTGAAAGTGAAACCAAAAGTACATAACGTCCACTTAGCAGCAACGTTAGCATCGAGCTAACACGACCCGGGAGGGAGGATCACCCGGTAAGTGGTTCTAAACACTCGATTTAACGTCAACTACCGCTGCGTGTTTCCGCGGGACAGGTTGGTTTAGCTGGTGTTAAAGTGCTCAGCGGGGGGTGTTATTAACGAGCAGCTAAGTTAATGCTAGCTGACCGGCTACAGGAACGCGACTAACGTTCAGTCGCGAGGTTGCGTTTAACGTTAAATGATAAATGATCGCTTTAAGCAAATTAAAACGGCAGCTAATTTAACGTTACTATTCTTTTATCAATTCTTCAGTTATGTTAACGTTACATTTCAGGAGTAAATATTGTAGATCTCTCTACTGTAACGTTCTTGTTAAAATATTAAATAATATAATGTGATGAATATCCAATGTACTATATGTTGCTCCCTTATACTTCTACTTGATGGTTTACAATAAGTTAGTAATGTTATCTATTGTATTGCACACAGAGAAAATGGAGTCATAAGGAACCCAATAATAAAATGGAATTAGTGAAAATGTTATGAACAGAAGTTCTCTCATATAACTATAACATGTATCTTTTCAAGTCGCATAATGTGGAATTGCTTGTGTAAAATAACCTCCAAACTGTCCTGAAGTTCGGTCATTTATTAAATGTACTTCAGTCATCTTCTGTAAACTCACAGAAACATTCTTCGTTCCTTTGTCAGATGCGACCTGTCAGGTCCACGAGGAAAATGGGACGTGCGTTGCTCATCGTTATGTTGGACGCGGCGCTGTGTGCGGGTCTGTGGGCCGGCCTGGTGCAGCTCAAGTGCTCCGGTTGCGGTGGGCTGGCAGGACTGTGGGCCTTCGGCGCCGCGAAGTGGGCCCTTCTCCACGTGTTCACCTCCGCGCTGAGCGACGGGAAGCCGGAAGCGGCGCTCCGCAGGCTGGTGGCGACGCTCTGCCTCCTCTCCCCCGCGTTCGAGAGCGGCCGCGCCCTCGTGAGGCCCCGCGCGGGGCCCCCTCCCGACCTCGGCACCCTGCTGCTGGGCCCCGCGTGCGCAGCGCTGCTGGCCTGCGCGGTCTGGGAAAAGCTCCTCTGTGGCGGTTCCGGACGTCCGGAGGATGACGTCGGACGGGACGCCAGGCGGCTGCTTGTGAGGATGCTGAGATACTTCAAACCAGACACCTTATACCTGATCGCAGCTTTCTGTGCCCTCATCTTTGGTGTCATCTGTAAGTGAACTATGATGCATTTAAAACAAAATACATCTCTATATTCTTTTTTGAAAATACCTCGTAGTTTGCTAAAACAGTTGGACACAGTAGTTGTTAAAAGCAGATTAGAAAGATACATTGTTTTTAAATATATATTACAAAATCCATTTCTCCAGTCCATTTAAATGTAAGGTTATTGTTACAATGAACATGTACACAACAGAAACATTGTATTTATCATTTCTTATCTTCTTTCTATGTGTCATTCATCTTTTTTCATCTGACAGGTGATGCATTTATCCCACTTTATCAGGGGAAGGTCATCGATATGCTCAGAGGTCAAATAGTTCAAACCAGCTTGGGTTATGCAATTGGACAGCTGGCCCTGGTCTCTCTAGGAAGGTAATGCAACGAAGCTGCATTTATTGTTGTACCCACGTGGTACAAATAACAACAAAAATGATTGCTTATCACCCGTCTGATTGTAAAGATGTGATTTGTTTCAGGTATTTGAAAAATACAAATCATTAATGTCTCTTATCTCAACAGCGCTCTGTTCTCTGGCTTAAGAGGAGGAATATTCATGTGCACGCTGGCCAGACTGAACAAGAGACTGAAGCGTCTGCTGTTTCACTCCCTCATGCAGCAGGAGGTGCAGTTCTTTGAGGAGAACGACCCCGGTGGGAACAACATTCTACTTATTCTTTGTTTTTGTCATCATGCAACACAGGATGCACAACGGCATTCAGTTGCAGCCCATTTGTAACTATTTTGAATAGAAACGGCACCGACAAATATAATTCTCTGGGCGGATAATATATATACATCTTTGATAATGATAATTGATAATTAAACATGACAAAAAACACATTGTCCGTCAAATTGGACTAATGTTTGAGCACCAAGCATAATGTAAACACAGAGTCTTGACCTCTGACCTGCTGTCAGTACACTCATTTCTTTCTGTAACAAACATGGAGACTCTGCTGAGCGCGTCTCTCGTCCCCCCCCCCCCCCCCTCCTCCCCGCTCAGGACGCCTCTCCTCCCGCCTGCACTCGGACGTGGACAGGATGGGCCGCACGGTGGCGCTCAACGCCAACGCGCTGGTCCGCAGCTCGGTGAAGAGCTGCCTCATGCTCGCAGTGATGCTGGGCCTGTCCTGGGAGCTCACTGTGCTCACATGCATCGAGATGCCTCTCCTGGCCGTCCTGCAGAACAAGTACATCGCCGTGTCTCGGGTAGGTGTGACGGGGTTGAGCCTGGACGGCTTGAAATAGACAAGCAGAGGAAACAGTGGTTGCTTTACGTCTCTTGGCGTCTTTAACAGGTTTAACTTGACTGTAATTTTACCTGAACATCATTGTGCAGGAGGCCATTAGTAATTCGCTCACTCTGCTGTTGGTTTCTCTGGCTTCTGTAGTCTTGTAGTCTCAAGTATCATCCTGTTTATCCCCCTTAAGTGTTTTCCTGACCTATCAATGGTTCATAAACTTTCAGTCACTAGTAAGTTGAGCCCCAATGCAAAAGAATACTCATTCGATGTAGTCAGTGATGATTCTTGGATAGTTGTCTGTTTATACTATTTATTATTCTAGAAATGAATACTTGTGAATGTTCATCTTAACAATCTGCAAAGCTGCAGCTTTTAACGCTCTGCCGTATGAGCTCTATGGAACTACAGCAGTAACTGTGACACCAGAGATAAGAGAGAATAAGACTTCAGCATCGGCCCGCGTGGTCTCTTTGTCAAACAGGATCTGAAAGAGCAGATCCAGGACTGCCAGGCTCGGAACAAAGAACTGGCTCTGCAGACGATCGGAGGGATCCGGACGGTCCGCAGCTTCAGGGCAGAGAGAGTGGAGATGAGGAGGTACAACGAGGCTCTGGACCAGCTGTGCGCCGTGAAGACTCGTTCAGAAATCTACAGCATTATCTTCACCTTAATACGGAGGGTAAGAGGACCATACCCCTTTACTTATTTAGAAAGTAGCATATGGAGCTTTTTTTAAATTCCCTAGTATGAAGGCTTATTTCACCCTGCAAGGGAACAGAATATACATGCAAAAAAGTTAGTTACTATAATAATAAAATAATATTCATGGCAGGCGAGTGTTTGTTCAGAGTGAGATTCTGAGTTAATCTACAACAGTGATTCCTCTCTGTTGCCATGCAGCTGGGGAGTCTGGGGATAAAGGTACTGATGCTGGTTCAGGCCCGCGCCCTCATCTCGTCGGGTCGCCTCAGCCTCGGTAGTCTCGTGTCCTTCTTCTTGTACCGGAACCCTATGTCAAACAATTTAAAGGTGAGCCCTGCTGCAGATACGTCCATTACTAAAGTATACGATGCCGCTTGTTGACGAAGAGGATTTTGTTTTAATCCCAGGAGATCATGTACTGCTACAGTGAGACCATGTCGACAGTTGGAGTCATCTCCAAAGTGTTCAGTTACCTTGACAGAGCGCCAAAGTGGAAGAACGATGGACAGTTGGCTCCAGAGGAGCTGGAGGGGCGGATCGTTTTCCAAAATGTCACCTTCGCTTATCCCAACGCCCCCGAAGACAAACCAGCTCTGAAGGTAACCGATCCGCAGACGTGAGAGTTGCGGTTTTGGTGTCTTGAATGAATTAAGCTGACGGGCGTGACTGTGTGCAGTCGGTGTCCCTGGAGCTTCGGCCGGGGGAGATGACGGCGCTGGTCGGCCCCTCCGGCAGCGGAAAGACCACCTGCGTCAGCCTGCTGAAAAGGCTCTACGAACCCCAGGAGGGGCGCATCCTGCTGGACGGGGAGCCGCTGCACCGCTACGGGCACAAATACCTCCATCAGAAAGTAAGCTTGGCCCCGTGTCCACTGAGCGCCTTTGGATGACCCGGCGAGGAGAAGGCTTTTCCTCTGAGTGAATTATCGCTAAAACAATACATGCTGCTTGTTCAAGAGAGCAACGCTACACAGGAATGTCAGTGGTGACTGGGTCCGTCGCTGGTGGCTTTCAGGGCTATTCTTTGCATTGACTATTCAAAGTGTTCACCACTTCACCTCGGGTGACCTCTAACCCCATGCCGACATCTGCTGATGATGTCTAAACATTCATGTGATGAGTGTTGCAGTAGTTTATTCATTTATCTGATTCATTTGTGGAGGGATTAGTGTTTTTATTTTCACTTTTATCAAACAAACTAAATAAATAAATTGCATCACTTTCAACCAACAGTGCACTGATAGAAGTGTTTTCTGCCTTATTCCTCTAGATGTCCCTGGTATCCCAGAATCCTGTGCTGTTCTCCGGTTCCCTGAAATACAACATGGAGTACGGCTTGAAGGACTGCGGCGTGGAGAAAGTGAAAGAGGCTGCAAAGAAAGCCAATGCAGACAAGTTCATCTGTGAAATGGAGAATGGATACGACACAGGTAAAAATGTTGGGACGGACACCTCAAAATACAAAATATAAATATGGTTTATCATTTCTTAAATGTTTGGGAAACACCGGTGTTTTACTCGATAGGGGCCACGGCTCTTTGTCCATTTTTCAGCAATGATTGAAGGAACAATGCTGATGGAGATTTGGTGTTTTTTGGAGTAATAACCCTGTGGGTTTGTCGTCCTCGCAGACGTCGGGGAGTGTGGCGGCGCTCTCTCAGAAGGGCGGAGGCAGTGCGTCGCCATCATCAGAGCTCTGGTTCGGGAGCCGCGGGTCATCCTGCTGGATGAGGCCACGAGCAGAGTGGATGTGGAGGTGCAGCACACTGTGAGTGAGGTGAGTCCAGCACAGTGAGAACAAGTCAGCTTTCCTCATTTTGAGATGAATGGATTTCTTGGCGTGTAGTCAAACGATAACACAAGTTTTACCCCTCATCTCGTGGTCCACACGTCGTGGTCCTCATCTGCTAAATTCTGTCCTTCCACCCCTCGGGCGTCGTTGTCTCAGGTGCTGCAGGAGGTCCTGGCTCGCGGTGGAACCGTCCTGGTGGTGGCCCATCAGCTGAAGACCGTGGAGACGGCGGATCACATCGTCTTCATGGAGAAGGGAGCCGTCGTGGAGGAGGGGACGCACCAGGAGCTCATGGCCAAGAGGGGGCGCTACCACCGCTTGAAGGAGGAACTGTTCTCCACTCAGTGAATTAAGTTTCACTGTTTCTACGCGACTTCGAGCTGCAGCGGGTCGATGATATCAGCTTCAAAGCAGTGTTGTTGTCAGTTGCTAAACCTTCAAGAGAGGAACGAAGAAGAAGAAGAAGAAGAAAAAAGGTTTTTTTCACTAATGTTAAAAGACATTGTAGAAATGTATGATTCCCGGGTACCGCCATTCGACCACTGCAACTCATCCAGAATGCAGCAGCTCGACTGGTCTTCAACCTTCCGAAATACTCCCACACCACTTCTCCGTTCACTTCATTGGTTACCAGTGGCTGCCCGCATCCAGTTCAAAACATTGGTACTGACGTACCATGCTGTGAATGGATCGGGACCAGTCTACATCCAGGACATGGTGAAACCCTACATCCCAACCCGCACACTCCGCTCTGCATCTGCCAAGCGACTTGTTCCTCCCTCACTGAGAGAAAAGCACTCGGTGAGATGGCGACTCTTTGCTTTCTTGGCTCCCAGATGGTGGAATGAGCTCTCCGATGACATCAGGACAGCAGAAAACTCAAGACACACCTTTTTAGACTCTACCTTGACTAAAACACTAGCACTAGCAAATGTGGAAATGCACTTATTGTAAGTCGCTTTGGATAAAAGCGTCAGCTAAATGACATGTAATGTAATGTAATGATTCTACATGAGTAAATGTATATTGTATACATCTTGATTTCTCAAATGAACCTCAATGACACATCTTCATCTGGCTTCACCAGAGCTTTGTGCACATGATACAGAACCTGAAAACGTAAAATCCAGAAACAAGTATTTCCTGTAATTTACATAGAAAAAAAAATACATTTATTTGAGGGGTATTTAGTATGAAAATAAATTTTGATGAATGCTTGCCCTTCTCTGCGTGTGGATCATCCTCTGCTGGCTCTGATGATGCTAAATAAAAAAATAAAATCTGCTGCTGAGACTTTCCTTCATTGATACGATTGCCATCATTTATGGATTAAAAAAAAAAAGACAACAACCAAAACCAGGCACCAATACTGTAGCATAAACATCGCGTGTCCAGTATTTTTTATCTTGTATTGGATTCTGGGTGTAAACACGCGTCCCGACCACAGGGGGCGTAGAAGAGCCCCGGAGCCGCAGGAAGGAGGTTCTGACCCGCCGGAGGAGGCGGACTCGGGTTCCAAGCAATTAAAGGGCGCTGCCATACAAACGTGTAATCCCAGCAGATCCTTCCCCGCGGGCTGGTGTCTCCTGAAAGCCTTCCGTGCGCAGGGTTATCCGGGTGGAAGCTGACGAGATGATCCAGAAGGTCCTGAACTCCCGACACGTCCGCTCCAGGTGTCTGAAGGTCCTGCAGAGGCTGCGGACTCGTGGCCCAGGAGGCTCCGCGGCGAGTCGGTGGGTCGCCCGAACACATCAGGAAATAGAAGATGAGAGAACATGATGTTCAGTGGAGATGACTCCTGGTTAAAGTCCGTTTTCCTCCGACGTGTCTCTGTTCGGTAACAACGTTTCTTCCTTTTGAAAAGAACTTATTTTCCCACAAAACTCTCCCGTTTTGGGTAAATGTCGCACAGGTCCGACCCTTTTCTCTGTTTTCTCTGCTTTGTCGAATAAATGACAAAACGTTGCGTTAAAACGATTCTTCGGGAGTCGGAAGAGGAAAAAGAGTGTCGTGTGTTTCCCTTAAAACATCCAGTCTCCACCCTCCGCTCCCTTAAAACAGCAAACGGACCCTGTAAAATAAGTAGAAATGTGAGGTACTTTATTTGAAGTCTTTTTTATATGTAACGTAAATCTACCTTAAAGATGTTTTACACGTCAGTAGAACCTGGATGATTTAGTGGAATTTCTTTTATTGTCTTTCTTTGATAACCTTTTTGTCCAATTGTAGTTTATTTCAGCTTCCCACATCCCATTAGTTCACCCTTTTTTTTTCTTCTACTATTGTTTTGAGCAATTTAGGAATCTATGTATCGAGTATTTAAACCTTTTAAAGTTTAAGTTTGTTCTACTGATTGCTTTCTACAAACTTCTATGTGTATCATCAAATACATTTTTAATTGTAGGTCTTTTAATTCTTGGTGCCATGTTTTTTTTATTTTTATTTTTACAGTGTTGTATTAGTAAAAATATTTGAACACCTCCTCCACGATTGGTAGCCAGCGGTCAGGTGACTTACACCTGGAAAGAACATTTACCCAAAAAGTGTAGACCAATAAAGTTGCATCATCATGGTAGAGAAATGTCATGATTGGGTACATTTTTGGTAGAAAAATGGATGGAAAACAAAAGGGGGCCCAGGATACAGTCATGAGGTACTCCACTCATATCCAGAACCTTTAATGCAACTCGGGCCGACCTCTGTCCCCCCCCCTGCAGCGGCATCCACGTGGACTCCCCCCCCATCATCCCAACGCTCACCTCCAGCTACGCCCACGGCACGTCGTCCACGTCTCTGCTGAACACCACGGTCGGGGGGGCCCTGCTGCGGACCGCCGAGCGCTGGCCCGACCGGGAGGCCGTGATCTTTGTGAAGGACCGGGTCCGCAAGACCTTCGCTCAGCTTCAGCAGGATGTGGGTTGTTTTTCCTTTTTTAAAGCGGGTCGGGGCGTCTCCCTCCAGTGAATCCAGAGCGTTCAGGTTGCACAAAACATTTCAGCCATATTTGCATTTTTAACATTTTTAAACAGTCGAACACGTAAGAGGGACAATGGTTCCATGTGTTGATCTTATTCGGTACCTTCTGACTGAGGTCAATTTTGTAATCTCTGAATCCAGAACGCAGTGACCTGGATTAGCTATTTTTTGTAATTTGTTATTTATGTTATTTCAACCCACATGTTACCATACGGCAGGAGATCGTTATCTTCACTTTACCTGGACAATGAAACAAACATTTTAAAACAATTTAACATTCTACTGTTTTAAATGTTAACACCGCGGTCATCTCTGTTCATGGGAACGGGCCGTTCCATGCAAAGTGAAATCTGATCATTTACAACATCGCAGAGACTCATTGTGGCGTCCGGTTAAGTTCTTTTGTTGTTCAGTCAGCCAACAAATAAGGGATTTAAAAAAAAAAAAATCCAAATCCTAATTACATTTATTGAATGAGTCCACTTTTACATACAAACTTAATCACGTCCTTCGATTTAAGGGAATGTCATAATTTGTAAATTAAATCTACAATTAATTATGATTGATTTTTATTAGTTTTATCTGATCCCATTAAGCTCCATCGATAAGCCTTACTTTAAAACCAATGATGTTGGCATTCATTGTATTTGGTCCAGTGTATTACATGCACTTTATTTCTTACCGTATTGATTTGTCTGCTAAATCGAAAAGGGATCTCAGGTCTGTTGATTTATGCACCTGCGTGTCCTACTCGGTTTGTAAACTTTCACCCAGTGAACATTTCCCTGCTTCGTGTCGTTAACCTGCACCTGGAGGTCCAGTACGCAGTTCAGATATCAGCTGGCGTAAAAACATGACAAACGACGTGTGTGTGTGTGTGTGTGGAGGATTAGACTTTACTCTTAATGAGGAGCTTGTGGTGACAAAGTGAAACGAGAAAAAGACCCGATTACATAAGTGTGTGTTTAAATATTTATCATAATCCAGTAGCATATTTTGTGTTTCTTCATTAATATCAAAGCTACTTCAGTAAACTTCTGAATCCATGTTAATCCATGTCTGTCAGGACTCAAGTTCTAATGTGTCCTACCACCAAGGTTCCTTCATAGAAAACCTCATTTTGCTGGAGCAGGTCTGACGTCCTGGTTCACCTGGTTCACCTGGGCCTCCCTTCCCTCAAGCGGGTTCAGCACGCCGTGCTGGCGGCTCCCAGAGAGCAGCTGGAGGCCGCTGGCGTTCCTGTGATGTCATTGAGTCTTTGTCCCCCCCCGTGTCCGTAGGTGGATCAGGCCGCGGCCGGTTTGCTGGCTCTGGGACTGCAGAAAGGAGACCGCCTCGGCATGTGGGGACCCAACACGTACGAGTGGATCCTGTTCCAGTTCGCCACGGCCCGAGCTGGCATCATACTGGTACGTACTGGTAAGCTACGGCATCACGCCGCAACAAGAAGGCAGGGCTGTGATCCGAGAACAAGGGAAAGATGTCCGAAAGACGATATCTCTGCCCCCCCCCCCCCCCCACAACTTCATCCATTAATTGATTTTAATAGACAATCTGCAAGAATCCTAAATAAATCTTAGTCTTTTAAGTCCGTGTTTACCAGAGATTTTCTCATTAATGAGTTTAAACAAGTCATTCAGCATTTTTTTTAACGGAATGAAAGCAATGGTTTACAATGAATTATCTACATAACGTGGACTTTAATGAATAAAGTCGTTTTGGTTAAACATCCACAGCGATCTGTTTTTTTCCCACTCATTGTTTGAATGGTTCTAACAGGTGTCGGTGAACCCAGCCAACAAGGTGCAGGAGGCGGAGTTTGCTCTGCGAAAGGTGGGCGGCGTCTACTCGCCTGTTTTGCATTTTGTGTGACACAAGGACCAACGTGGCGTCTCACCGAGTCCCCCCCCCATCCCCTCCCTCCCCCCTCGCCCCCCCGCGTGCTCCTCTGTTCACAGTCCGGCTGCAGAGCCGTCGTGTGCCCGTCTCAGTTCAAGACCCAGAACTACAGCGCCATGCTGACCCAGCTGTGTCCCGGGATCGAGGCGTCCCCCCCGGGGGACCTGAGGAGCGCCAGGTGCGGCTGCTCGGGTGCCTCCAAGCGGGGGCTGTTGGCTCATTCGTTTGGTCAACAACGGGGCAGTGGATCCACAAAATGATATAGAATAATAATAATGACTGGTGACCTCGGTGAGTCTTTGTTTGGTTCCAGACTCCCAGACCTCCGCTGCGTGATCCTTCTGGATCGCAGGCAACCAGGGACGTTCTGCCTGGAGGACGTGATGCAGGCCGGCAGCAGCCAGCACGCGCAGCAGCTCCAGGACCTGCAGAAGAAGATCTCCACCGACGACCCCATAAACATCCAGTTCACTTCGGTGATTGCTGACATTTTTTTTTTTTTTTTTGAGTGAGGGACTGAGGTCCAGTTAAAGCAATCCTGCAATGATAGCAGAAAACTCACATTTAATAAAATGACGTGCTTTAAAAAAGGAGGAGAAAATTCCCCCCCCACATGGCTCATAAATGCAGGGATTTATTTGTGTCACCAGGGAACCACCGGAGCTCCAAAGGGTGCCACCTTGTCCCATCACAACATCGTCAACAACGCCTACATCGTGGGGAAGAGGGTGGGATACACCTGGAACGTGAGTCTTTCACCTGACGCGATAAATATGATGTCTGCTTTTCCTCCTGAAACATAGAGCTCCGTTTAAAACACATCGATGAGCCCCCCCCCCCCCACTGTTTGTTTTGACTTGATACACACACACCACATGTGGATCCACCCACCACTACAAATAGTCTTAAAACAAACACACAGTCTCCATTTTGATTTTGAAGCATTTTATTTCTTGAACATGTAGACATTAAAAAATAAAAAATTTAAAAATCAACATAGACATAGACCACAAAATTAGAAAAGTCACCTTTTTGTTCAAGAAAAGGAGAAGAGGGAAGCTAAAGCTTATAGATACCCACCCCTTTGTTTAATTTTGATAAAAACTACAGTTATTGCCATGATTGACTAAAACCAGAAATTATAGGTCGGCTGTATCTGTTAATATCTTTGTGGGGAATCAGGATAATGTTAAATAATGCATCCACAATTAGTTGGGTGATGTTATGAAGGTGGTTATCAGGCATGAATGAGCGGCTTAACCGAACTGAAGAGCCTCTCGTTGACTTACTGAAGGCTCTCCCACCTCTGAACCTCCATGGCCCGGATCACTATCTGCCCCACCTGAAAATAAACAGCTGCAAGAACACTGAGTCTCATTCGGTGCAAGGTCTAAAAATACCACGAGACCAAGCGGCCTGCAGAACAGATTTTCTCCAATTGCTTTCAAATTCGTCACTTTTTACGAGCCCTTTGGGGTCCAAAGTTTAACTCGCACAACGGGGAACTGATCTTAATTGTATAGAAAGTATTCCGGTGAATTAAGAAGAACTTTGAGGGCAACGCTGATAATTCAAAATGCCTTTGGCCTTCACAGATTAGTTGACACTGAAAGTAAAATAGGTGACTCTTTAATGGTGATAAGGTTTCTATGTGTCCGATGGCTCTGTCCCTGCAGCCTTTGAACCGCATCTGCCTCCCGGTGCCTCTGTACCACTGCTTCGGCTCCGTGGGCGGCGGCATGTGCGTGGCCGTGCACGGCGTGTCCGCCATCTTTCCCTCGCCCGGCTACGACGGGAAGGCCAACTTGGCGGCTCTGGAGAGCGAGAGGTAACCAACGTCCGTACGTCTGGTCTCCGAAAGCTGAGTTCTGGAGCCTCATGGTACTTTGGCAGCTTAAGTTAACATTTAATATCTGACATCATTGAACAGGATTTATTGAGTTATCGAGTTGAAACGCGTCGTGGTTCAAGGCAACTCGGTCACCTCCACACCAATCATCATTCAGGGTTTTAAAGAAAAATGATTCTAAAAGGTGACACCCTGGACCGTCCTTTGTGAAAGGAAAGGAGAAAATTGATGGCATGGCGGTTTCCTGTCGTCTGCGTGACTCGCCGTGACGACACATGAAGGCATCAGAGATGCTTCTTTGTAGCCGCTGCGGACTCCTCCCTAATTCTTTTAACCATCTTTCTTGGCGTGATGCTGGGAGGTAATTGTTTTGACTTTTTGGATCCAGCCGGTGTGCTTCAGCTTATGTAAAGGCCCGGTTTGGTGTCAAAGGTCAAAACACAGAGCTCCGCACTGTTCTGAGCAGATGTCACATGTTGTTTTGCCGGAGAAAAAGGGAAACTAAAGTAAATGAACTTTTCAACTTGTTGCTCAATAAAACCAGTGTTTAGTCAGGGAAAATTAATTTTAATCACTACACATCGCAGCTAAACATTTCTACTTCAGTAGTTAATCTGTGTTTCCATGGATTAGAAAAAATATATTAGTGTCCGCTCCTTTCAATCTAAATCGATCAAACACTTAAAATGTTATGACTAAATATGTAAATGAATAAAGTTTGACACAGAGGTAAATGGCCAAATGCCAGTTGTCTGTTTATTGATTAAAGGGTCACTTAAAAGGTGACACATTTTTTATCTTTCCATGTAAATCCCTCATTATAAAAAGATACCATTATTAGATGTAATAATCATTAGGAATCGTTTTTCCTCACAGATGCACCTTCCTCTACGGCACGCCCACCATGTTTGTGGACATGGTCAACCAGCCCGACGTGGCTAAATACGACTTGTCGTCAGTCCGAAGGGGTGAATAAAAAATAAAAAAAAGTATCTTCTGATTGTATTGATTGCAACATAAAAATGGAATTGTTACAATGATATAAGGCCTTTTCTCTCCTGTCAATATTGAGTTTGAGTCTGAGAATATTTCCATAAAGGTTCTCAGGTTTGACGCTCTTCTGTCTGTTTGTGTGACTGCAGGCATCATCGGAGGCTCCCCGTGTCCTCCAGAGCTCGTGAAGAAGGTCATTTCTGTGATGGGCATCAAGGAACTGATTGTGAGTCGCATTCTAGATCGTTTTAAGAACGCCAAACGGCTCGGATCCAAAAAATAACTAATAAGAATAAAAAATAAGTTTACACAGAGGCACAAGTCTGCTTCCAAACACCAGGGGGAGACAAACCCTCACAGAAACCTCAGTGAAGTAAAAGTAATGATATGTGTAATATAGAAAGGAGGTTTGGTTTTGTAAAAGGTTTATTGGATGTGAACACCTGCCACTACTTCCAAACGTTAAGCACATATAAAGATATTGAATATATATATATATATATATATATATATATATATATATATATATATATATATCTGCGTAATGGGCAGTAAAAATACTTTTTCTTTACAAGTTAAATTAGTGAAGGGTTTGAAAAAATGTTTAGTCTGTTACAAAGGTTTTATAGCTCAAGACAGAATAGCACAATATACATTAATCTACATCAAGTTCTCAAAAAAGAGGAAAATGTCACTCGAAGGTAGATTGGTGAAATTGATTCACCTCATAAGTTTTCCCACATGTATGCGAGTATTTTGTAACAGTGGGATAGTCAGGCTAACTGTTTCCAATCATTACGCTAAGCTAACCTGCTCATTGCTGTCGCTTCAAAACATGACACTGCTATCGATCTCTTCTTCTGAGCAAATAGCAAATATCAGTGTGTGCATATGGGTGTCAACTTGTGTCACTATTTGGCAGATGGATAAATCGACTCTCTTGAAGTAGAGCATTGCTGTCCCCTGGGCGGGCTCCTCCTTTGGCCTGTGGGGAGGGGGGGAAAGACACGAAATGAGCAGCCAATTCAAACAGTCCAACCCGGAGACTACCGTGACCTGGACTCGGTGCCCTGGACCCGAGGGCCAACATGGAGAACGTTTTAGAAGGGGACAAAAGGTCCTGTGGTCTGGAGAGCGAGAGAGAAATGCAATCATCATCGTTCAAAGCGGACTGTGGTGGGTCCAAAACCAACTTGGACCGTTTGTGGAGTCCACTTTCAAAAACCATCTCACCAGGGACTCTAATAGGGGGCAGGCTGTAGCTAAGTTAGCTTAGCATAATACATGGAAACCGGTAGAAACCGCTAGCATGGCTAGGTCTGGAATGGATGAAAATCAGGTTATGACTGCGGCAAGTGGCCGTGGCGGCGGTTACCTGCACAGGTGCGTGTTCAGTGACGCAGGCCCTTTCTGGGCTTCTTGGGCTTGACTCTGCATCCAGCCAAGGCGGCGCTGTCTCTTACTTGCTTTCCTTTCTGCTGAGGCGGAGATGCGCACAGCGCGTCCGGTCGGGTGCGACTAGAGTCCATCCACCTGCAGGTCGTCAACAACAACAAGGAGGTGAGGAGCAGGAGGTTTTCAGGCCTGGCTGGAAGAGGGGCTCCTTGACAGGTGAGTTCTCTCACCTGCGCAGCGGAGCCAGCTGGCACGTGCAGCTCCACGGGTTGTTGGAGAGCGTGAGGTTGGTGACGGTGCCCAAGTTGAGGCTTTTGGGGAGCGACCTCAGCTTGTTGTTGTCCAGGTTCAGGGACTTGATGGCCGTCACGCCTGTGAACGCACCGTCTGAGAACTGGAGAGAGAGAGAGAGACCTGAGCTGCTGTTGTCCCCACCAGGAGGGTCAAGCATTTATTTTAAGGGGTTGTAATCATCTGTAAAGTCAGCCCTGTCTTTGTACGAGCTCTGTAAAGGAAGGAGTACATTTAGAAAACCCTTGATTTCTTACAAAAAAAATGAATGGTCCATCTTTGAGCAATGCTCAGACGTGTGAATGTTGCTTGTAGCAACAGACGTTCCTGCGGTGGAGGACACTTTAACACCGACGCCGTAAGGAATTGGTTTTTGGAGAGAATTCAGCCGACTCGACCGACGCACCACCTGACAGGTGCAGAACGTGGGAACCTCGCCAGCGTGTCTCTGCCATGACCGACCCCCCCCCCTCCCCCCCTCATCCTTCTCCCTGCACCAGCGGTTGTGTAAACACCTCCTTCTTCTTCTTCTTCTTGCCGCTTCACTCCTCACGTGGACCCGAGGGTGCTAAAAGCTTCAGGGAGGTGCGAGGTGGACCGGGGTCTCCTGCAGCAAGGCGAGAGAGAAGCTCTTTGGTCTTTTGAAGGGTTGTTTTTCTGGAGGCGACGAGGCCGTTTGGAAATTTCCACCGTGGAGCGACGAGCAGCCAAGAGGCTTCTGGTGTTTTTGACGCAGTGGAAGATGGACGACTTCCAGCATGGCCGAGGTGTTTTTCTCTCCCCTGTCCTCTCTTTGCCAGGAAGGCTCGCAAAAGGGCCCAATTGTCCCTCTAACCCGGGTCGGGTGGGGTGGGGGGGGGGCAGGCAGGCAATGGCAAGCTAAAAATACTCTGTGGAACACCCGGCCTCTATTTACCCGTCCCCTCACCCCTGCTGACCTGTTTACCAGACCCTCAAGTAGAAAACACACCTTGCTGAAAATATCTCTTGTGAAATAATTAGACTCTGGGCCACAAAAACACTCCTATAAATACCTGCGTTTGGCTGGAAAAAGGTTCACACAGTCCCAGCGTGAGAAGGTTGTTATTTTACAGCCACCCCGCCCCCCTCGGCACAGGTACACTCAAATATTGGACTATATGATTATATTATATGAACTTGAGAATGTGTGTGTGTGATGACGAGACTGATGCCGTATACATTTAGGTTTAAAATGGTTGATACGGTTTAACAGAAGAAAAAAAGAAGCTGTTTATGAATAAAATGTTGACGTGTGATCAAACCCCACAAAGGGAGGCCTGGAATCTAGTCGTGACGTCTTCAACAGACACACACAGACTTAGTTTTGGATTTAGAACATTACAAAAGTCATTTACTAAATCGTGTCCCGAGCAGGACATTCGGTTCCCTTCTCTGGACATCGGCGTGATGAGGAGCGATCCATCTGACGTAACGTTACAGTTATGGTGCCACTCACCAAGTGAAAGTCAACACGTTTTGCATTAGATGTTAAACTCCCATCTAGTTAAAGCGCAGACGTACCTTCTCCAGGCCCATGTTGTCCAGCTGTAGTTTCTCCATGTAGCGCCCAAAGCTCTGGAAGGCGATGTCGGGGATGGTCCTCATGGGGTTCTTCCCCAGCGCGAGCTCCTCCACCACCCGCAGCTTGCTCATGGCCGCCAGCGGGTAGCTGGGCAGCCGGTTCCCGTCCAGGTGGAGTATGGCCAGGTTCTCCACGTCGTCCAGGGAGCCCGGCTGCAGGGCGGCCAGCTCGTTCCCGCTCATGTGCAGCCAGCGCAGGTCCTTGGCGCCGGCGAAGGTCCCCGGCCGCAGCTCCCGCAGCCTGTTGTCGTTGAGCTGCAGGATGAAGAGGTTGATCATGGGGGAGAAGAGGCCCCTGGCCAGGTCGCCGATCTGGTTCCCGTCCAGGTAGAGGTAGGTGAGCTCCGTTAGGTCCTCGAAGGCGCCGGGCCTGATGCTGCTGATCTTGTTGTTGGATAGGTAGAGGTAGACGAGCTTCTTCAGCCCCTTGAAGGCCTGGGACCCGACCTCCCGCAGCTGACAGTGCTGCATGTGCAGCGAGACGAGGCCCTTGCTGTCGCCGAATGCCCCCGTGGGAATGGCGCCCAGGTTGTTCCTCTGCAGGTTCAGCAGGCGCGTGACCTCGGACACCCGGGGGATCTTCTTCAGCCCGACGCCGTCGCAGATGACGTGCTGGAGGTCGCCGTGGCAGTGGCACAGGTCGGGGCACTGGCCCGGCGCGCCGTGCGCGGCGGGGCCCAGCGCCAGGAGGAAGGTCCCCAGCAGCAAGCGGCTCACGCAACGCATGCTCGGCCTCGGACCTCGTCTCCCAGGACCCTTTTTTTTTTGGACTCTCAGAATAAGCAGCGGAATGAGGAAAAAGGGTGTGAGCGGAGGGTAGTGCTTGGTTGGAGAGAAACTGGGTGGAGAAGGAGCGGAGAAGGTGATGCGACGCGCTTTGAGAGGAGGAGGAGGAGGAGGAGGAGGAGGAGGACGGCTGCTCAGCAGAACACACAGCGCTATTTATAACGTTCACTGGAGGGGGGAGAGAAAAAGAAAAAAAAGCGCAAAGGAGGAGGTGAGAAGGTTTGCGACAGGAAGTCAAGTGTCTGTGAGAATTTAACCCTGAATGAGCAGGAAGGTGACGTGCAGACACACCCCAGGTTTGAACCGGTTCAATCCGCTCGTGCTCCCAGACATCTCGATCATTCTTCAGTCTGCGGTGGAGGGAGAAGCTGCCGTTTCATAACCTCTAACGGCCTCCAGATGGCCAAAAGAGACCTGAGACCATTGCTAAAAGTCACCCACAGAGGAACGTTTCAGTAGGCGCTCTGCATTCCTGCGTAACGTTCTTTCTTCTGGAATGAAGTGTGGTATTATGTAATGGGCCTTTATCCCTCCCTGACTTCCTATGTCTCTGATTGAATCTGCTCCTGTGATTTATTTGACCAACCAGGGACTGGTTCAATCAGGAGAAGCTCTGTATTTCCCTCTGAAATGATGTGGAGGACGACAGAGAATTTACCAAAACAGAAATATTTTTGTACAAATGTAAACATACTCCGTTTAGATGAGTTTAATTTGCCGTGATGGCAAATATGTGGTCATTTGAAGTTTGCTTTAAAAATTGTATATCACGGTATTTGGGTTCTGGGCTGTAAGTAGTAAAAAACATAACGTTTCTAGGCACCTCAAATTTGGTTCAAATGTCCCCTGATTATAATTTGGTGGTCAAAGGTCACTTTGAGAATCTATGACAATGTCACACAAACCTCTTATGAAGAATATGACACACGGATGGAAACTGCAGCTCGACTGGTTGGCGAATCAAACTTCTAGTTTGACACTTCAAGCCTGTTTTAGTGAGAAGAGCAACTGGACTTTTCATGTAATGAGCTCATTAAGTGGGTTCTATTGCTACTGATCGGTCCAATACTCACTGCGTGTGATTGACAGGTTGCATACGGAACCACGGAGAACAGCCCGGTGACCTTCTGCCCGTCGCCCACGGACAGCCTGGAGAGGAAGTCCGAGACCGTGGGCTACATCATGGACCACATGGAGGTACTCCACCTTGCTGGCTACGTCACTACGAGACACAATTATTTAATATTCGCTGGTCAATAAACGTTATGCTTTAAAAAAAACAACCTTGAATGTAGATGATCCATGACAAAAATAAGTTCTTACCCGCTATTAGAAAGATGTCTGAGAATCTGATAAAGTGGATTGTAAATAAAAACAGTTACCAGTGTGAAATGCACCAGAATAAACCTGTTTATTTGTGTAAAAATAATTATTCAACACATTTCATTAAATGATAAAAGAAATATTGAATTACAATTCAATTGAATCATTCTTAAATCCATTAAAAGTTTAGCTTTGTGTAATGAACGAATAAGAAACTAATGGTGTGATTGTCCTCTGCTCAGGCTAAAATCGTGAACCCCACATCGGGTCAGGTGGTCCCTCTGGGGGAGACTGGGGAGCTCATGACGAGAGGCTACAGCGTGATGTTGGGCTACTGGGCTGACGAGGCCAAAACGCGAGACAGCATCACCGAGAGCGGATGGTACAAAACCGGGTACGGAGAGGTTTTGGACCAAACGTGATGACGTGTAGCTGCTACTACGAAGTGAACGGGTCTCCAACTAAAGATGAAATGGTTTGGCTGCAGAGACCTGGCCACCATGGACGCGTACAGCTACTGCCGCATTGAGGGCCGGATAAAGGACATGATCATCCGAGGGGGAGAGAACATCTACCCGGCGGAGATCGAACAGTTCCTGCACACGCACCCCAAAGTCAAGGAGGCGCAGGTGGACAACAGCGTTTACAATAGTGACTTTACACGTTGCACACTTTCAAAGCATCAAACACTGTTGCTGATCTTGATCAATATGAAGCCGGCTTTGTTTTTCTTGTTATTAGCTCCATTTAGGGTGGTGTTCACATCTGCTGAAGGAGGCCCACCATGTTAAAGTTGGAGCTCAGGTCCTGACGTTGTGTGTTGTTCTCCTCAGGTGGTCGGGGTGCAGGACGCCCTCATGGGGGAGGAGATCTGCGCCTGCATCAAACTGTTGGAGGGGGAGGAGTGCACTGCAGAGGAGATCAAAGCTTACTGCAAAGAACACGTGGGGCCACAGTCGCTCTTTTTAATACTTCATAACAAGCCAGAATTATTTTAAGACTTTATCTCCTCTCTCCCCTCAGATCTCGCACTTCAAGACACCCCGCTACGTGCTGTTTGTGACCAGCTACCCGCTGACCGTCACCGCCAAAGTAAGAGCTCGTGTCGATGTGCTTGCATGAATGACGAGACCAATTGGGTTTGTTTAGGCAGCATTGCATCATGGGAAACCCAGAGAGCGAGCGGTTTAGACATGTCGCTGTGTTTGACCAGGCCCCCCCCCCCCCCTAGATAGAGGGGGGAGGTGGGCGGGGCCTATTCCCTCGTCTGCGCCCACGCCGCGTCACATTAAGAACGTTTCTGACTTTCTCAACATGTTATACCAACGTTTAGTGATCCACGATACTCCTGATTAATAATACCCTACGGGCATCTTCCTCCACGATTGGCGGATTAATTGAACATTTAAATAGTTGCGCAGTGAAAGTCTTTGAGAGCTGAACTCGCAACCCCGTTTTATTTCTCGCCTCTCAGATCCAGAAGGACAAACTTCGCCAGGAAGCTGAGCAGCAGCTCGGAGTCAAGAAGGAAAAATGAGACTTTTAGCGAAGGGATGAGGAAATTTGAATACTGTGTACCAGGGGTCACAAAATACGCCATCAGAACCTCTCAACGCTATGGAGCCACTTCCTGTGACCCACTGATGTGAAACCTTTTACCATTGTTTGTTTTGATCACCGGTATAGTCTCCATAACAAGGGATATTGTACAATGAGATGAATCCATGTGGTCAAACAAACGCAAATCTGTACGCAACAGCTTTGCAGAACCTCTGTGAAAAGTAAGGTTTTAATTTTAACTTGAAACGCTAACAGTATGTAATGAAAAACAAAAGGCACTACAATATGTCAAGTTTTTTTTTTTCTTAAATCCACAAGTTTATATGAAATAATGTAATAATCTAGTTGAAAAAAGAAGTATTATGAAAGTCAAAATATTATGGAAAAAATATCCATAACGTAGAATGATCTTAAGGCAATTTTTAAAAATAAACTGTACCACAATATTACAACCAGATGTGGATGTTTCTCTTTTTCCAGGATGCATGAGGGAGTGTATTTCTTTTATTGATCTCATACAGGGTTTTCACCTCAGCGCTTTGGCATGCCATTGACTGACACACACACACACACACAGCAGTAAGGAGTTACCTTTAGAGTTAGACGGGTCCACATGTGCGGTTCAAACAACATCGGGCCTCGGGATCGGATGTCTTCCGTCTAGACCTGAAGGACTCGGCCCAGAAATAGCTCTGAAGAAAACAAACGGGACTCTTGGCTCTTCAGAGGGAACCTCAAGGTTTATTTGGATTTTTTTTCTCCCTTTTCCATATTTCTGGGCTGGATTGATGGTATGCACAGAAAGTTCCAGAAGTAATTCAGTTTATTTGAAGCTTCTTTGGCATCCAATTTCCTAAGATTCTGGACTATGGAAATGCCTTCAGTGCCAAAGGAATGTACATGTTGTGGAGAGTAATAGAAACATTCACCGTATAGTCAGTGAGCCCGAATGTCAGATTTAGTCGGTTCTCTTTGTACACCAAAGTTTAAAAATAAAAATAAAAATTGTGCTTTTAAAAATCTATTGATGTCTCAAATCAGCAGAATGGTCCTTCACCTTAAACAACTAGCCAGTCTCCCTCATGTGGTCGGAGAGAGCAATCCTCTAATTGCAACAGTATAGATCTATATATTAGATCTATATAATCAAGCGGTGTATATATCCAAATATTTGGATTTCTCAGCTTTGTGTTGAACTCAACTGTTCTGCTCCTGACCTCATCTTCTCCAGGATGGACCAGACCTCCACGATGCTGTTGTGCCTGAATGGGAACCAATCCCTGCAGAAGGTTTCACGTCGGCAGCACGGACTGAAACCAGCGTGTGATGTTCGGGGTGCATGCGCATCTTCGAGCGCTATCTCACTTCATCCGTCAGATCTCCGTTGCCAGGCAGCGGGATCCCGACAGCGGTCTGCTCTCCCTGCATCTGCCGCTGCGCTCGGGCCACCTGCGCCTCGGTGCAGCAGTCCTGCAGAAACACGGCAGCCAGGCCGCGCAGGCGAGGGCTCTGCGAGAGGGAGAAGCGCAGCATGCACTGCAGGATGGCTGGATCGGTGATCTCCGAGCGGGACGACGGCGTCAACAGGTTCATGAGCGTGGTGACGGCAGACAGGACGGTCTCCTCGCGCCGGCTCGACAGACAATTTGTGACCAGGCCGATCCCGCCGCTCTCCAGGATGACGTGTCGGCACTCGGGGTCCATGCTCAGGTTACACAGTCCCCCTGATAATCGGGACACACCAGAGAAGGGAGGATTTATACATATTATTTTAATGGTTGGGAGATGGTTAAATCAATGGGAAGAGAGGTTACGACTTTTCACACCCATCCCAAACTCCACAAAGTTGTCGTTCTCCTCGGTGAGCATGTCCAGGAAGAGGTCGGCCACCTGCAGCTCCCTCAGATGCTCCATGTTACTCGGGTCGTACGCAAAGTTGGCAAGGTTAGCCAACACCTGCTCCTTCGCCTCTGATGATGGGGAAACAAGTCATGTGAGAAGTGAAGAAATGGAACAAAAGTAAATCTTTGACCAACCACACAGAAGTTTAGAAGATGAAGCGTTCTAGTTGATCTCAACAGTGACACCTTCATTTAAACCCACCTTCACTGTCTGTGTCCTGAAACTCTGTGACCAGAGTCTGAAGATATTCAAACCGGTCCGATGGATCAGATGAGCCTGTCCTCGACATCATTGATTAAATTAGTTTAGCATCAAACTAGTATTAACACATTAAACAAGCTACAGCAGCCACTGTTCACTCGAGCAGACGACGAAACAAACAAATGAACGACAATCACAAATCGACTGTTTACCGCAGTTTCCTGTTTTGATCCGTTTGTTAAATGGGTCCGTGCGGCAACGTAGCTCCACTTTTAACAGGTTCCTACCCACCACAACAGTGGTCGATTTTAATAACTTAACATTATTGAAACCACCAAACCTATTGCATATATTAGTTATCGTGCATTTTGGCGCTGGCGGTTTAACGTGTACTGTATTGTTATCTGTGGGATCATTTGGTTTCATTAAAAGTGGCAAACGGAAGCGGTGTTACGAGACCAACCCCCACGACAAGAAGGTGGCGTGTAGCTAAGCTAGCAGCTAGCTAGAGGTCAGCTGAAAACACATGTAGGTGCATTATTCCTCCAGTTTGGCTCTTAGCTGCTCCTCTGTCATTCGGCCGCAATGAAGCAACACCAGCTGTCAGCTGCCAAGCGCCGAACGAAACCCATTTTGTTCGGGACGCTGATTGTGGGATTAGCCACCGCGTTCTTCAACAGGCAAGTCGTGTTGTGTATTTTCGGTTGCTTTAACTGTCACGTGGACACGTTAAAGGCATTATATTGAAGGGGGATTTTACATTTTAAATAAACCTGACATCTATCTCTATTTTTCCCTTTTTTCCCCTTAGATATGTTTTAATCAGCCAATATATATAATGGTCTACAAAGTGTATTAATGTAAACACGTATTTCACTCTGTATGATCTAAAAAGAATGTAATATTAAAGTTATGTGGATTTGTTTAATTTAGCAATGGAGTAATGTAAAACCACACTAAATTAACTATAAATCCATTAAACATTCAGAAAACATGGCGTCTGTTAGCCTTAAGGGAATATGTGTGTGTTTTGCATTATAAATGGTGTTAAATAGTAACTCATAATCCTCCTCCTGCTCCATCCTGCAGACACAGGTTCTTTGAGGACGTGGAGGAGCTCCGGGCTCAGGAGCGAGAGCGCAACGAGGCCAAAAGGTTGGAGGTGATGGAGAGGAGGATGAGGCAGATAGACGAGGTGGCCAAGAAGAGGAGAGCAGGGAGCAGCAGCGACTGACCTCCCCGCTGACCTCCACTACTCTTCAGACTCGCAGTATGTGGACAATGCAAATAGAAGACTTCCTGTACACAACCTGGAGACATCTGTACTGAACACTTCTGTCTGGCAAAAAGGCGACCCTTTGTTTGGACGAATGCTTGTATACACTATGTCTGTTTTCGAGACATAAATAAATAGGAAATAACCAAGTTTCTAAAACCAACTCTGTTTTGTACTTATATTTCAGACCACCAGGGGGCAGTGCTAGTTTCATTTAAAGGGTCATATTGGTGTTTTAGCTCATTGTAAATCAAACCTGCTTCACTTTTAGTTTTGGTAGTTTTACGTTTTCACGTGATTTTCCTTCGTTTTCAATTGAGCAAACAAATCAATCTCTTCCAAAGTTTAGTACTTACTGACAAAGTAATTTAATTCAGTTACATTATTTAATATCAGAACAACAAACAATCCAGTTTGAAGATTGAAGTTCAATGGCCAGCATTAGTTTTGTGTATATTTTATGACTTAACTTGTTGCCATCTTTATACCACAAATATACCATATGGTTAAATTACATTAAAGTAGAAAGCAAGTATACTATACACAAAGCCTAAAATGAATTTTTTCGATTCAATAGTTGCAGCTGTAAATATAATGAATTAATAACCTCCAGTGTCAAAACAGATTGAAAGCATTACAATTGTAACAGAATGCAGTTTAATTACATATTTTATTAAAACATGCCGTGAAAGAAATCAAATACATTAAATCAATATTGCACATGAATGAAAATAAATAAAAAGGTGGGTGCTTCACTGTCGTAATTATCAAAAGCTTTTTAAAAACTGAAAACACTTGACTATAGAAGACGAGAATGCTGGTCTGAACTTTCTGCTCATAGATAACGATCAATATGACCAATACTGTACACATCATCTCACGTAGTCCAGAGGAGTGACACAAAGACTGGTAGTTAAAGAAGTGTGTGTGGGGGGGGGGGGGGGGGGGGGGCGTTTCAATCGCATAATATTTCCCTTTTTAGACGACATTTCACAAATCAGGGTGAGCTCCTGGAGAGAAGAAGAACAGCGACACGTGGGATATAAACAGCACGTCAATAGGTTCACTCGCTATTCTTCATTTTTTATTTTGAGATGCGCGTCGGGTCACACAGCGAGCGGCACGAGGCCGGGGGAGGAGGCGGCGGGGGGGACGGTGATGGCCGTCAGTGTCCTGCCCTTCAGTCCGTTCACAGTCCTGCTGCAATGAATAACAGAGCGGCATTAAAACAGGAAGGCCTGAAAGTAGAGACGCGTCACCGCAAACTAGAATAAAAAAGGAAAGGAAGTTCCTGCTTTTTAAATGTCTGAGGAATGATCCGTTCTCGTTGCAGTAAGAACGATCTGAAGGTGAACACAATACCCTCGAAATATTCATCCAATTAAAAAACAACCATAGAAATCAACTGAATGTTGAATCCAAATGGAACTGATTTAATTTGAGCAACAAGTAAAAACTAAAAAAATAACTGAAAACACAGGTAAAATCAATAAACGCTTTACTTTAGTATTTTTATAGGAAAGTGAAAAACGCTATTTGCTATTTTGGTGACTGGTGTTTGTTTGCACTTTATTCAGGGAAGGTTTGATTCAGATATCTCTGTATCATCATCATCTGACAATTTAAGATAGAAACAAAAACAGTTTATTTTATAAGACCCTTTTGTTAATGAAAAATGATGCTCCCCGACACACAAGGCCCACGAACCATTGCAGGGAAGGTGAACCATTGCTGTCCTACTGGGAGGAAACGCACACATCAGACAAATGAACCGCCTCCTCATTTCATCTCATCCAACACGTCGCCATGCGGCTTCACTCACGCTTTGTCGAAGTAGGACGCGCGCAGCGCCTGCGGGTAGCCGCCGTGGTTGGCGTTGAGCGCGTTGCCGTTGTCGAGGCCGCACGCCCTGCTGGCCTTCTGGTCCATGGCGTGGTTCCTGCACGCGGCGAGCTTGGACTCCAGAGCCTGCGGAGGACGACGAGTCAAAAAGACGGACCAAAAGGCCAACGGGAGGAGACGAGGACCTTTTTTCCTCAGGAGACAGACGCCCGGGGAGCTGCAGACAGGAAGTGACTCACCCCGACTTTCCTCAGGAGGTCGCCGACGATGTTGAGGGCCGATATTCGGGCGGAGGGAGTCAGCGGGGAGTTGCCGTTTGACAAAGCTGTGCGGTACGAAAATAATTTGCTGAATGTTATTCAGATTGACGGGAAGAGTCGCGTCTTTAAAATGTGACGCTTTCAAATTAAAGAGTTAAAATAACCACACAAAGTATGTAGTTAATAAGTAAATGTTGGGCACAAACCGTCTGCTGGGAGCTACACAAAATAACAATGTCAACTCTAATGCTACTAATTCTTACCAAATAAACACTCACTAAATTATTAAAACCATGCTTGAGTAACTTCAATATTCACCAATCAATCTTGTCAAGTTTGTACAAATAACCACATGCACACGTAATACTGGACTTTAAAGGCTTCATATGACATTTCCCTAAAAGAGCATCTAACATCATGTGTAAAGAAGCCATTGTTATTCTTTCCCTAGTGTTTAGTTTGGTAAATCTTAATATCTATTAAAAGGGAGATGAATTGGTACTTTTTTCCCCCCCAATAGTCAAATTACGATATAAATAGAAATAAAATGTCAAACAGTTATTTACAAAGCAGCATTATAATCACGAGGAGTCTTTGTGTGAATATTTTTAGGGAGTTTTCACTGAAAACTGCTTCAGCCAAAAAAGGAACCAAAATTGTATTTTTAAGTTCTGAGCTGTAAATGAAAAACAAATTAAGATTAAACAAGAGAAACTTCTGAAGAAAACCTTTAACATTCAAGACTAAAAAAAAAAAAAACATGCTTTATAAAGTGGTTCAAAGTATCAACGCTTTTCTTAACAGTGCCTTAAAATGTTCCTTCATGCTTCAGTAAAATATATTGATGTCCTCCTAAAGAGGAACATCAGAAGTTCTCCTCAACCACTCCCCATCACATGAGCACTGTGGTGTGACCAGAGAAGCAGGAACCCACCTGGCGTGCTGGCGAAGGCGTTGTCCAGGCCGAGGCTCAGCGGCGTGGCCGGCAGAGAGGCGGAGGCGCCCGTCTCCATCTTCTCGCTCTCCTGCGTGGGAGAACCCGGGGCCGACATTCTGGTCCCGTCCGACTGCCGCTCCCGGACCGCCAGCTCCTGCCGCATGTCTACGAGGAGGAGGAGGAAGGAATGATGAGGAGTAAAACGCCTCGCCTGCTCCCAGAGATAGACTCCCACAGGTGTTTGTGTGTGTGCGAAGCTGCAGAAGCTTCTGTAGTAGAATGATTGACAGCGAGGACCATATGTAAATCACCTCTGGCTTCGTCCTTTAACCTCTGCACGGACTCCAGGAGGGACTCCTTCTCGTCCAGCTCGCTCTCCAGGAAGGCGTTCCTCTCGATGGCCTGGTTCAAGCGCTGCTCGAAGGTCTCCAGAGACACGATGGTGGCTCTGGAGACGGCCATCACAGAGGAGATGACCATTACGCAATATTCACAACGTTGTCTGCACTGTATTATCCTTACATCCAAAATGAATTAACCTTTACATCGTGAGGCACAAAGGTGAGCTTTAGCCTGGCAAACAGAACTTCAATATTTAACACTTAAAAATGATCCCATTCAACTCGCAAACATCAAACTTTTAATGGAGAAACAAAGAGAAAATAAAGGACTTAGTCAGAAGGGATTTGGGTATTTTATTTTGGCGAGCCCATTCTGACCTTTTGGTTCTCTCCAGGTCGTCGTTGGACTGCTCCAGCTCGCGCACGTACTTGTGGAGCTGCTCCTTGATGCTGCGCGTCTGCCCGAGGTCGTCCTCCAGCACGGAGATCTGCTTGTAGCTCTGAGTGTACTGATGCTCAAACCTCTCCTGAGGAAGAGGAGGAGGAGCAGGATGAAGAGACAGCAGGTTATTGATCGCAACTCAAAGCGCTTCAGCCGAAATGTTGACATCTAGTTTCCATTGGAAATGTGACCTAAATATCCGTCTGACCTACATCTGCTCTTCTAATGTCGGGCCCCTTCAGCAGGAGAGAATGTACCCGCGTTAATAATTACAGACCCAGAACCTCCATCAAAACATGACTCCTCCAGTCTGTGTTTTCTTATTTGTTGCTTTGTGTTGGTGAAACGTTGTGAAAAAAACAACGTTGATGTTTTCTGAGATCTTGCATTTTGACATTTAAAACAATAACGCTGCGAAAACCAGCACTGTTTGCTGCACGGAGCCTGAAACCCGTTTACTGCACAAACATCTGGACGCTGCTGGGAACATGGATGCCGACGCAAGGCCTCCAGCATCTGGAACCACGGAGCGAGAATAAGACCCAGAGACGGGATGCATCATTCATGAGTCACACCGATCGGCTGAGTCAGTGTGCAGAAAGATCAGGACGGAGTAACAAATGGGGGGGGAGATTTACATTTAGATTGCACGTGGATGTGCATGTGCATGCGCTTTGATCTCAACGTTCCCGTGACCTCTGACCTGGAACCAGAGAGGCCAAGCTGCGGGTCGACATTAAAAAAAACAAACGAAAGTGCGGCATCCAAGGGAGCGGCAGCTGTCCACACGTCACACGTCTCACGTCTCCTCACAGAGCATCAAATATTCACGCTGAGGGGAAATGGCGGCTCGGTTTGGGTTTTCATCGGGTTTTTCAGTATTTCTTAATAATGATCATTAACGGCACTGTTAATACTTAGATCTGCACCTCTTTGCCTGGGAGCTAAATGTAAGGGGTTGAAGAATATTTCAATAAAAGGCCTCAGATAGCGATTCCAATGATTATTTTAGACACATTGAAGCGAGCCCGTCGTCACGGCGACGCCTTCGCCCCCGCCGTCCCTTTCCGTTTACCTTCAGCGCCTCGACCTCGTTCTGGAGTCGGCCGTTCTCCGACTGCAGGTCCTTCATGCGGCGCTCGGCTTGGCCCAGCTGAGCCTCCAGCTCGGCCTCCAGCTCCCGGCTCCCCTCCTGGAACTCCAGCAGCTCCTCGCGGGCCTCCTGGCAGCTGTGCGGAGAGACGGGAGGAGGTCGGAGGTCGGAGGTCACCCCGCTATCTGCGGTTTGCGGTTCGGAGCCTTTCTTGTGTTATACATTATTGAATTTGTTCAACTGTATCCAAGGTTACAAGTTCATTTCTAACAAGGTGGCCCAACAGAATGCAGAGTCCCATTATCAATACATAGCAAAAACACACTTATATAAACTCTCACATCCTGAAGAAAGTCTGCTGTGATCTCTTTCCAGACGGCAGCTTGTACCGGAGTTTGTCTTTTAAAACAAAGCTATTCATTACTGTCACTTTCCAGTCTTGTGATGCAAGGGGGAAATATTGTTTGAGCTTCAGAAAAAGTCCTCAAAAGCATAATAAGAAATATAGAACCCTTAATAAAATATAGAACGATGCCAACGAGTTGAAATAATCAATAATTAACTCAGCCAACAGACCTTTCTTTGTACTTGAGAGAAAGAGCCTTCCAGAAGTCAATTTCCTCGTCTTTTGAGGAGAATTTGGGTGTCATTTCCGTTTCCATGGCAAACAAATCTGCTGAGAAAGAAATGAGAAAACAGGAGTTATTATAATGAGATAAAGCTTCGTCGCCCAGGGACGGAGCTGCACACTATGTTTCCATTTGATTATGTTCACAAGTTAAATGAGTGGTACTGAATCACAGCCATCATATGAGACGGATGCATCTTGTGGACGGAGATGTCAGACATCATTTCATGTTTCAAAAAACACAGTCGAGACCTTAATGTAAAAAAAAAGAAGCAAAATGCACTAAAAACTGAACATCAACAAACCTGAATAAGAAAGTCGAGAAAGGGTAAAAAGCCCCCCGACATTCAATAAAAACCCTTATAAACCAGAGAGGAGAGGAGGAAATACTCATAAAATCTCATTCTGTGATCCCACCGAATAATTCAACCTCAGCTTAAATAAATGAGCAGCTAGAGGCAAAACATAAATGTCATTACAGCAATTTAGGTCATTTCATGAGGGCTTTTGTATATTAAAAAGAAAAACAATGACACGGTCACACAGACGTTTTAACTGCATTGGGCTTTAAAAAAGTATAAAATGAATATGTTGTTTGATTTAATTGGTGGATTATCAAGGAAGCTCCGTTATAAAAATCATACTATATAAGACATGCATATCATTCCATGGGGGAAAAGACCCTGTAGAGCATTGGCCATTATGAAACGTATGTCCTTACCTACCTCGCTTTCAAAACAATGTAGGATAATTATACAGTTACTCTGACATCGGAATTGAATTCGGTCTTAAAACGGGACCAGAAATAACACGGAGATCAGCGGCTGACGACGCCGAGCAAAGCTGTCACAACCGGGCGCGCAAACATGCCGCGAAACAAGCGAGCGACCGGGCCAGAACCCCGGCGAATGTTGCTTCTGGTGTATTTTATTTTGTATTTAGTACCTGAACATCGCCCCAGACAGTGATGCTTATTAGTCCATTTCGCCCGTCAATGTAGGCTGATGAGGCCGAACGTCTCCTGTCTGATGATCTCTGGTGGCTCCCCTCAGCGGGCATTTAAAGGATGATACACCCTAAATATGAATAGAATGTACTTTGATGTGTGTGGGTTTCGATTTAGAAACTTGAATTTAAATCAAAATATTTTTGCTTGGATGTTTTTATTTCTTGTTTGGAGAGAAACACATGTGGATAAAATAACTAAATAGTTGCTAGATACCGCAGTGATAAGAAAACCCATTTTAGGGTGGATTTCCTCTGCGTTCAACAGCTCTGTTGTATTCACGAGCTTTACTGCTGCACACAAACTGCGCATAACAACGTGCAACGACACCAATGCTATTTAATTAGCACCATCTGCTGGTCATCTGATACAACGGCGTTTAGTGTCACTGAATGTATTTTTTATGTAGAGGCCAAAACATAATTGAGTATCTAAAAAAGTCTCACATAGTGTTTGTAAACTTACAGAATAAGTTAACATATTTCTTCTAATAATATTTAATAATATAATATAAAAATAATCTTGTGGGGCAGGCAACTGTGTAGAAACCCATTTGCACCAAGTAAAGAACAAAACAATAGTTTAAAAACGGGTAATGGTATATCCTGTAGTAGAGTGTATTGTAGGACATAATGATAAGATCATTTCATATTTCCTCATGTTGTTCCTACAACAGACAAATGGACAAAATCACAGTTATAAACAGACAAAATCACAATTATGATGATAATGGGTAAAAACTAGGGCCGGGACTCGATTAAAAATATTAATCTAATTAATTAGAGGCTTGGTTGCAGTCAGGGCTTCAAACTGTAAACTTTGAAACAGTTTTGAGGTTTAGTAAACAATCCTAAGGTCTAATATGAGAAACGGACACAATGAGGCATGTGCTTGAATAGCACAAGGGAACAACTGAAGGGCTGCAAGCTCCAACCTGGTGTCTGAGGTTGTGGGTTCATGCCCCTTCATGCAGACATCACTTCTGCTTTGAAAGAGTTTTGAGGTTTGAGTAGCAGTCTCAAGGTTAAATACAACAAACAGGGTTGGTTAGTGTGTGGTGAAGTAGCACAGTGGAAGAGCTGCTGCCACAAGCCTGCACTGCGTTTAAAGGTTGTGGGTTTGAGCCTTTGGCTTTACTTCAGGTTTGAGTAGCAATCTCAAGGTTAAATACAACAAACAAAGAGCTGGTTAGTGTGTGGTGAAGTAGCACAGTGGAAGAGCTGCTGCCACAAGCCGCAGCTGCATTTGAAGGTTGTGGGTTTGAGCCCAGTCTTGGGTTTGAGCTTTTGGCTTTACTTCAGGTTTGAGTAGCAATCTCAAGGTTAAATACAACAAACAAAGAGCTGGTTAGTGTGTGGTGAAGTAGCACAGTGGAAGAGCTGCTGCCACAAGCCGCAGCTGCATTTGAAGGTTGTGGGTTTGAGCCCAGTCTTGGGTTTGAGCTTTTGGCTTTACTTCAGGTTTGAGTAGCAATCTCAAGGTTAAATACAACAAACAAAGGGTTGTTTAGTGTGTGGTGAAGTAGTACAGCGGAAGAGCTGCTGACATAAGCCCCTGCACTGCACTTGAAGGTTGTGGGTTCAAGCCCAGATGTGGAAATAGCATTTAAAAAGACTTTTGAGGTTTAACTCACATGCTCAAGGTTAAATAGGAGAATCAAAGTTGGTAAAATGTGACCAGGACTGGTAGTGTAGGGGTGCAAGCTAGAGCCCAGAAGCCTCTGTGCGCACCGCCAGTGGGTTCAAATCCCGCTCGTGCCAAGTCTTGAGCACACTGCCGCGGAGGTAGTAGTGGGGGCATTGTCCCCACGGTTGTTTCGGAGAAGTGAACCCTAGGGGTTATGCAGAAACACACGGCGCCTTCACTTGAGTTATGATGGCATTGTCAAGAATGATGAAGAATCTTTTGCTACTGAATTGAATTTGATGTTAATTGCTTTGCTTTAGCCTTTTAGCACTTATTAGCCATGCTACATAGCAGAGGTGGGAACAAGTCACTGTTAGGCAAGTCACAAGCAAGTCTCAAGTCATTGCCCTCGAGTCCCGAGTAACCCAGGACGAGCTGATGTCATGCTGAGATGGGTAAAAGGGAGAGAAGTAAAGATGAGCAGATGTGTCTCATTCAGTGGTCACACTGACATGAAACTTATTACAGCCTCTGAGGGCATTTTTCAAGACAATCACATGTTTGTCTACTTCAGGTAGTTCCTGTGGACAACCTTAAACTGACAGTCTGGCACAGGGTGTAGATTTGTTTACCCTTGTTAGTGCATCCACCCTCCAATTCTCTGTTACATTCAAATTCAACTCACTTGTGCCTTTACCAATGCAGGAAGGATGAATAGCATGGTTGATCCTCCAAGATGCACCAATCCGTCTCTGGGGCAATATCCCATTATGATTTTTTATAAATGTCAGTTACCCAAAACTAAAAAAGGATTTAGGAAGAGCCACCATGTCCCCTTGAACCCAGATAAGGTTTAAAGTACAGAAATTTGGGGCATTTGGCATTAGTGACAGGGACGTGTAGGTTGCTCCATCTAAGATCATTCCAGTCATGTCATGGGAAAAAAATTATTGTGAAAAAAGTCAAAAAGATTTTTTTAAAATAATAGGTAAAAAATTATTATAAAAAATATATATGTAAGGTCAATATATATATATAATATAATATATTATTAGGGCCGGGACTCGATTAAAAATATTAATCTAATTAGAGGCTTTGTAATTAATTAATCAAAATTAATTGCATTTTAATTGCATAAATATTTGACCTGAGAACAGTGAGAAGTAATTTTTTTCACATGGATTTTTATTTTTGTTCAACCAATTCCAGCAGACAAGTGTAGAAATAGCATATTTAGAAATATAGTACTTTCAGAAATTCAGGTAGCCTATAGGTAAGTAGACCTTCTGTAAACTATGTTTTTTTAAGTAGACCAATACTTTCAGGTACATTCAGAACATTGGTTATTTTTTCAGACGTGGACTTAGTTACCCTGGTCCTTAAACCAGTCATCTGGTGCAGCGTGGGTTGGGTGTGGGTCCTTGTACTCGGGTCGGGCTAACGTCCACGCTAGCTGCTAATTGTTTTGCGTTGAGGTGATACTTGAGGCTCGATGTGAATTCCTTGTTGCACAGGTTGCACACAACCACGCTCTTATCGACGCTTCCATCCGTGTGTTTATTATAATAAGATTTCCCATTCACGGGGCCACCCGACACGGTCTCGTCAGCTTCTTCGTTCATGTTCACTGTGGTTTGTTGTTGTCTGAAGTCATGAACGCTAGTTGGTGCTCCGGTATAATCGGTCCCCCCGAAACTCATCCAGTGAGAAACGTTCCACGGTGCAAAAAATAAGTGTAAAAATGCGTATAAAATGAGGTATAAATATGAATTTAAAATGTAATCACGATGACGTTTTCCATCTATGTATTTTTTTTGCTGGAACTGTGCAGTATTTTGCTGGATTTTGATGACGCGTTGTCATGGTAACCCACAAGGAGCAGAATACGCCCCATCCAAACTGTCCAGGGTTAGCGAGGGTCAGGCTTAAACGAACCATGACTTCGCACAAAATCAGTCGCATTTCTTCGGAAATCAGTGACCCCGAGGAGGAAGGAATCGCCACAGTGAGCATGCTCGATGTGCGCCTCGAAGAGATGAGTGAGGTTTGTGCCTTGAGCCTCTTCTCCGAGGAGTAGCTAGCTAAGCTAGCGTTAGCTAACGTTAAGGTACCCGCGGAGGTGAGCTGACGTCAGAAGCAGCACAATGACGTCGGCAATCATTCGAGTCCTCAAAATAATCAACGCAATATTATTCAGTTATTGAATACTATGATTATTAGAGCAGGTTTTGTTTCATAGCATTCGGACAGCAATAGGTTCCTAGTAAATGGACTCGTATAAACACTGAGGCCACGCAGCTCCCTAAAGCTCCCCTCACTTAGTGCTTGAATTGGGCGTAGAGAAGATGGAGAAAAAGAAAACAAAGGGTCAAAAAAAGGAGAAAACTGAGAATAGTTCATTTCACCACTTTATGACACAGACAACGGATGTGGAGGAGGATCCGGTTTGTTTAAAATTACACGTCATTGAAGTCATAGATTCACTATTAAATTCTAAAATCAAAAGTACAGTAAGTACTCAATGTTTATTTAAATAGTCTTCTGTTAGTCAATGGCTCTTCCTACGTGTGTGTGCGTGTGTGTGTATAGCGGAGGACTTTGCGATGTCTTTCTAACGCTTCCCTTCATCGTCTTGTCCACAGAGCCTTGTGCTACAGCGGCTGATAGTGATCGCTCGCCTCTCCCCCCATCTTGCTGACAGGACAGAATTGGGAGGTCAGCAAGCAATTTACCTCAGAGCTACAAATAGCTTTATGCTTAATACCAGGGAAGTGCTTCTCCATTTGACGGGAACTCTACATTCAACTCTACATTTCCCTCAAACGTGTTTGAGAAACCGATTTTTACTTCTCGGTTTCTCAGTGTGCCGCATCGAATCGTTCTGTTTGTTTGTTTCCACGCAGCTCATCACGAAGAACTCCACTCTCGGCTGGGCACACAATACATGTTGGATCAGATGACGGGCCTGCTGCTGATCTATCCATCCTGTCTGCTGCATGTCATCGAAGTGAGTCTGAACACCACCTGTGGCGGCGATGTGAAGTGTGACGTTGGGCCCCTCACAGCTCTCTGCGCGGCTCTCTTTCAGTCATCCAGGGACGTCCTGGTCTCTGTTCTGAGAGACCTGACAGACATGCAACAACAGCCAGATGGGTAAGGCTGCTTTGTTGCACTTGTTTTTACACAAAATGGAACTATTGAAGATATTTTGGGCATCATTTCTTTACACATTTCCCAGAAAAATGTGTTGTCTTTGGAAACTGGATGTCCATCAGCATTTGGCACATTTTAGCTCTTAAATGACTGATCATCCTCCTGTTAAGTAGCCTTTTAAATGACAGCAGTTTTATTCTTATTTTTCTTCTTCTTTTGGCCCTGAGTTCAGATGTAATAATCCCTGTATTAATAATGAACAAAGTATTTGTATTAAACCTGTACGCAAAATGTAAATGTAAAGGAAAATGCAAAAACGATTCATTAAACTATACACTATAATTACTCCATGCACGTAAAAACATAAATTACTCACTGGTTTTTCTTTGAAGGTTTCTTTTTTTCTGGTTTGTTTAACGCCAAACTGTGTCCCGATCATCACGAGGTCACCGTTAGAACCTGTTCACACGCTCTATGATGCCCATTATGCCCTCGTCCCTCGTTAGTGCCCTTGTGGAAGCTTCCAAGGTCGTGTTCATGGAACATAACCCTCAAAGCAGAATGTTCAAGCAGTGGAGCTACGAGGTCTGTATTTCTTATTTGAACCATTAACATGAAGCGGGGGGGGGGGGGGGGGGAATTAAAGCATTCTTCCTCCATGCATTTATATTCAGTTTTCCATGCAATGGGTGCGTTTTTTTCTCTCCTCCTGAATGAACTCTAACCTGTGTGGTTGAGCGTTGTTCCCGTTGTCGGCTGAAGGTGCTCGATGGCGATCAGGGGAAGCGGCTGGAGGAGGAGGAGAGCACGGAGGCTCTGGTCCTCAGCCTCCTGTCGGCGCTGCAGAAACTGCCTGCACGCCTTCCAGCACCTGAGGTGTGCTCACTCGTGTGAATGTGACCCGTGTGTTGGGCTTTTTTGTAGCAAACACGTAATGCTTCTCTCCCCTAAACGCCCCGAGGCTGACCCTGGGTCAGTGGGTCCTGGGACTCCGGAGCCGAGCGTCTCTCAGACGCTCCTCACGAAGCTGCTGGCCCGAGACGAGCTGCTGACCCCACAGCAACACCTGCAGATGTTCAACTCGCCCTTAAACATCAGCACGGACGCGGGTAGGAGGCAGCGCGGCGGGTTGTCCTACAGGAAGCACTTTGTGATGCTGGTCCCACTCAGGTTTGTTGTGTTCTCTGATCGACCTCACAGGACAAGTCGTACGAAGCAGTTGCCTCAGTACGGTTTAACCCTTTGGACAAAAGGTGAAAGGTGAGGAATCCTATTATTAAACAGACTTCATACTTTGCTATGCTGATGTGTCACTCCACCACTTTGGTCCAGACCAAAATATCTCAACGACTTTTTTTTATGGATAGTCGTGACCTTGTCTTTTATTATTTTGTACAGACATTCATGTTCCTCAGAGGATGAATTTAAGTGACTGGATGGATAGACACATTTAGTACACACACATTCACATCCTCCTCATGCAGTTTAAAAACCACATTCCCATCAGCCTCAGCTGTACTTTTATTGAGTGCTAATTAGCATCCGTTGGCATGGTAACACATCATTTTATATATCTGCGAAACTGTGATTTACCTCATAATTTTAAGGTGTAATCAAGAGTTTTTTTCATATTTCTGTGCAGAATGTGTTTGGCCTTCAGCGAAGCACCTCGGCCGAGACGGAGGAAGAAATCACTGCAGCACTTTTATATCTGCATTCGAAACAATGTCGCCGGTTTCTCTGTTTTTTCTTCTTTTTTGTTGCTGTTATTCAGAAAGCTTCGTCCCCTTCATGTAAAACTAGTATGAGTGAAATAACATTGAATACCACATTTCCAACAAGAGCACAGAAAAGCCAAGTAAAAAAAAACATTTTTAATAGTTTCCACATTCGGATGAGGTTACTTTTATCTCTATGTTGTTCCGCTTGGTGAAGGCGTTTCCTCTTCCCTCCAAACATTTATGAAGAGTCCACAACGCCACACTAGTTTTGACACAAAGAACTTTGAAGTCTAAAAAGATTCCTTCACCACTCGTGTGTTCCCTTTTTTATTTTGGCCCCCATTACTTTAAGGAAAAAAGAAAGAAAGAAGGATGGTTGGATTGGCCGCATGCACCACAGTGTAATCTACAAACTGTACCAGTCAAAACCATCCGGTTTGGGCGGGATTTATTTTATCTTGCGTTGTGATTTCCTTTTGAAAGTCAAATAAACTTCCTTTAAAAGCGGTTGAGTGAGCTGTTCCTCGGTCTGCTACGGATATTTAAAAAAAAAGGTGAAACTTAACGTAAAAAAATGGTTCCAGGGCAGGACGGAATTCTCCTTCTTTCACGAAGGTCGGTCGATTCACTTAGAAAAAATAAATACAAGCACACTTATATAAGACCCAAGATGACACGTAGTTCATAGGCATGGTTCAAAAGCATGCTGACTTTCATACTGGACAAGTCAAATCAAACGCCCCCCCCAAAAAAACAAAACAAAACAAAATTGGTCATACCACAGTTATCTATCGCACACCCCATCACCGTCTTTTACTTGAATCTATTTGCACAACACACACACACACACACACACACACACACACACACACACACACGGTGATACATTCCACCTGTAGATGACAGAAAAGGGCTGTTTGTGCCTCATCGCTAATAAAGTTGTGTTTGATCAATTCTGTACAATCCTGAAGCCCAAAACCCTTTAGTACAAAAACCCCAGAGCAGCACATTGTAACACAGACAGGACAAAGCTTTAAATATTCAAATCATAAATAGCATTTCGTCTCAGCTGGAGGATCAGATTGGATTATTGGTGTGAACCGATTTTCATTTGAATGACAGAAAATGATAAGACATTTGATCTTTTTGATAACTGAATAAACGTTATAATGAATCTGTTAAATTCTTTTGGCTGTTGACCAAACTATCAACCATTATTTTGGGAGTGAAGCCGCAGCCATAAGTTAGAAAAAGTCCAACAATGTCTCTGGATGTTCCACTTTTAAGTTGTTTCTCATGACATCTTTCACATTTATAATGTGTGATTTGTCAAACTAAAGTCCCTTCAGAATCTCTTTGAACCTTAAACCCGACTGGATTGTGTTTTTTTTCTGTCACTACAGCTGCAGATTGTTGGAAAAAACAGAAAACTATTTCACGACCAAACATTTTTCTTCTAAAAAATAAAACACGCCACAGGTTATAAAAATGCCGCCCAGGACATTAGATGTAACGTAACATCATGTAGCTGCAGACGTGTTGGAAAAGTCCAGATAAATAATTCAAATGTACCATTATTCATCGGTGCGACCTTGTTTTGTACGTGAGGAGCAGAACTCAAGGTTGGAGACGTTAATTCTGTCAGAGCTGTTTCCTTTTAGAAAGTCTTATTTACGTTATTTTGTGTGAAAGTGGAATTATTGTTGTGCTACAACCAGCGACATTATAATATTCTACAATGTTCAGCGTCATTTGTATACAGCATTTTCATGTATATATATATATACACATATATATATATCATTAGATTTGTGTCACTATATACAGAACACATATGTACAGATAGTCCTGTGATTAATATCTTGAAATAAAAGCGGGTGGCCATGTCTTGTGTTATTGATTCCCCAGGTTTTGCTCTTAAACCTGATTCCTGAAAAAGGTTTTTGGATGTGGGGAAAATTCTGGTCCCGTGTTTGAAATTTCTTTCTTTTTTTTTTTTTTTTTTTAATTCCTCAGATGACATTCACACATCACAACACTTCAGACCTAGTAAAAAGTATTCAGAAATATATCTGTATAAATACTCTCATCAAAATAAACACATATACACATTTCTTTGCACTTGCCTCTTGTTCATCTATATAGAATAAAAATATCAGCCTCATCAGACGGGGTTCCTATAAACTGCCATGTGTAAGAAAAGTGTGCTTCTGTTCAGCGTCTCGTTCTGACATGATGGGATGTGATCACACCTCGGGGGGGGGGGGGGGGGGGACTTATCGTCTCCAGGACGTCCCGCACGCAGCCCGAGGTGTGCAGTTTAACTGGTTTCGTCACGACGGGTTTAATGCAGCGTTCTGTTGAGATGTTTCACTGTCCGTTTATTTATTTATTTATTTATGCCCCCGCCGCGTCCAAGTCTCCCAGCGGACTCAACGGCACGATTTCAAATATGAAACACCTCGATATGGAACGTTTTTCATCTTCCTTCGGGCATTCTTAAAAGCCGCCCCCATTATTCCATTTTGTACCTTTTATGTCTCATATATTTATTTCCTCTGTGAGGGCATCTATATTTTATCCGGAGGAAATAGTGTCTTCGTACCTCTCCTGCGGATACAAAATAGCATCTGATTTATAATTTTAGATTCTAAAAATGCATGAAGCATGAACAATAAATTAATTAAGCGATTTGCATCCTGATTGATGTAAATACAGAGATAAAAGGTTTTTAATGGGGCGTTCCTGCATCTCCTGTTTTAGGACAACCAACAGTGCAACATCATGGAGAACCATTCTCTCTCACACACACACACACACACACACACACACACACACACACACACACACACACACACACACACACACACACACACACACACACACACACTTTCCAAAACTACGTAACGTCAGACTCACAGCGGGACAGGAATTTAGGGGCCGAGCGAGGCGTCTGAAACGGAGACCCCTGAGGACTGGAGGAGGAGGCGGCGAGGTGGGGGGTTGTGGTGGGGGGGGCGTTCTTCCTTCTTTAAAACTCACTGCTGAAAAGCCGCGGGGAGCCTTCGATCCTCCCTGCAGCCCGTCTCCGCTCTCACGTTTAAAGGCAATATTGCAAAGTGAGTCAAATAAGGCAAAGAAACACTAAATTCAATTAGAAAGAAGAAGAAGAAAAAAACAGCCAACATAAAATGTCAGATTCAGTCTCGGATGATTTCTTTTCGTTGTGTATGGAGTGAAGCGGAGGCTGAAGTACACCAGCTTGAGAGGTGAAAGGTCAATGAACTAGAAGGGCGTGCAGCCTTATGGTGGGGTTTCATTTGATCAGCTGATGGGGGGGGGGCGGGGGGGGGGGGGGGGGGGGGGTCCCTCAGTGACGTCATAGCACTGTGCTCTCGGACTCCTCCTCCGGCTTCGCCCCGCTGTCGGTGGCTCCAAACAGTGCCAGTGAGTTCCTGAAGGTGGAGATGTGGGGCAAGTCAAAAATACCGTCCAGGTCCAGGTTGATGAAGGGGATGTCCAGGTTGCAGAGATAATCTGACAGGAGACACAGGAGGGGGACACGTGGAGTTCAAATACTGTTGGTTTGATGGTCACAGACAGCTCACAGGTCAGCTTCAAACCACCAGGGAAAAGTCCAATAAAACTGGGCAGTGAACCCCGAAAAACCACGACCAAATGCACTTAGTTCTACTCACGTATCAACTAAGACACCGAGCCCAGCTCAATGCAAACGTTCTGTTGGACCTGCTGAGCAACACGTGTGAAGAACAACTGCACCACAGACAGGAGGTGTGCAGACTGAGGAGCAGCGGTGGGCACAACACTGTGGAGAGTGAGGTTGGGGGGGGGGGTATGGAGTGAGAGTGCCAGCTGCAGTAGGGCGTTATGGGTGGGATTCCTATGGGCGTGTGCGCCCCCCCCCCCCCCACCCCCCCACCAGCTCAGCTCATGTCAGCCATGCATCGGTGTCTCAGCCTTCATGCAAACAACGACAGAAACGGGCAAAAGCTGGTCTGAGAACAGCCGCCGCGTGCCGGTGCATACGCATAATGAGGGGAGTCACATGGCCCGGAGGGGTCGGAGGGGTTGGACGGACGGGGAGGGGACGGGGAGGGGGGGGAGGTCGGGAGGCTTTAGCACAGGAAGTCCTGCTTACCCTAAAAGTCCCTCTCACACATAGAATCACAGTGAACCTCAGGGCTCAAACCGCTGTGAATGAGACAGTGAGAGCAGTTGAAAAGAGGGCGGAATCAGACGGAAACACACCGAGACGCCGAGACAAACAACATAAAACAGTTTCAGTGCAGATTGACTGTATTCCATTTAAATGTGTTTTTTGCGAATATGAATTCGTTAGATTGGAGAGAAGACCAAAAACTACGACGAAACTCATAAATAACTCTACAGTTAAGTCGGAAAATCTGTATATTTGATTGTGGGGTGAAGTGTCTCTTTAACCTTTGTTGAATAAGTATCTGGAGGCCACCTGCGTCTCACTCTAATGTTTAATTTAGCATCCTAGTTATTAACATTCTGTGCCAACCAGCAGGGCGGGGGGGGTATCGATAACCACATTCAGACCTTAATGTTTAAATATGAATTATACTGCTGGATGGATATTAAAGAAGTATGAATGTATTTGTTGTAAGAGCCAGTCCTCTTGTAAAAAGTCATCAATAGAAAACGACCTAATAAGGTGGTTTCATACACCTCACCTGTGGACATGCTCTCCCCGGGGGACAAACCCTCCAGGAGGCCCGTGGAGTGGTCCAGAGGCTGGGGGCTGGTGCCGGGCGTGCCGGGGGGCTGAGGCGGGGGCAGGCTGGGCCTCTGGCGCGGCGGCTTGGGGGTCGGCCGGGCCTTGGTCAGCGTCCCGGCCAGCGAGGGCGGCGAGGAGAGGGACGGGGCGGCGGCCACCTGGATCCCCCCCGGGGAGCCGATGGTGGCGTACCCCTGCGGGTAGCTGAAGCTGTACGGGGACGGCGTGCTGGGGGGGGTCGGCGACAGGCTGACCGGGGACGGCTGACCCGTCGACTGGTCGGACATGGCTCCCGACTGGCAGTACGGGACTTTGGGGGGGATCGGCGCCAGCTTCTTTGCTGCAAAGACACCGGCAAAAAAAAAAAGATGTAAATGCTTCTGTTTTACTATTTTGGGGGCGTGGCTTTAGTTTTCTATTGATTACCTCTCCTCAGGGTGTGGGGGCTGTGGTCAGACATGGTCCCGTGGAGGCCCTTCTGTCCGATCACCGGAGACAGCTCCTTGTTCTTCAGGGTGCTGAGGAGGACACGGCGAAGGGAGAGTCACACACGGCAATGAGAGGCCCGCCTCGTGGGTCAACGACACCACGTCTGCAGAACTCTCTCGGGTTAAATAAAAGCCACCCGATTGGACAGCGTCGCGTCGCCCCCGCGTGACGCGCCGCTCGCAGGCAATCGTGGAAACGATGGCGACGTGCAGGCGGAAAACAATCCAAATAAACAGTGATGGTTTCGGGGATTTTTTTTTTTTCCCTCTTCGCCATTAATGAGCAGCGCGGCTGACAATGAAGGTCCAAACAGGACCATGACCTGCGCTCTGAAGGGCTCTCAGCAGATGAGGCGTGAATGGATGGTTGAAGCGGCGGTGATTTGAAGATGGCCGGACGTGGCTGGTCTCGGGGAGAGGGGGGTTTATTTGGGGCTCAATATCAAGGCACAGACCTGGTGGTTCAGTCTTTTAATAATGGCATGCACTCGAGCTATGAATTTCCTTTGTTGCCTGGCAACTGCCTCCCGAAATATCCCGTCGACGTGAAGTTATGGACGGAATTTACGACAATTTAAAATACGACGGCATCTCTGAAGAGAATTCATTTCGATGATTGACATATTCACAATAAACAATTAAAAAAATAAGGGGGGGGGGTAAGTGGCATCTTCCTCTCTCATCTCCCCCGTTTTGTGTGTGAGTGGGGGAGGGGGGGGGGGGTCTGGTAGCGTTGTCGTAGTTACCTAGTCGGCATGGCTCCTCTCTCCCGGCTACAGGCACAAGCCGCCCACGGGGGGGGAGCAGACAGCGGGACGTTGGGGGGTTTGGGGGAGCCCGGGAAAAGGTCGTGGCGGGTAAGAACGAGCGGGGGTTTGATGTAAAGGGCGGAGCCATTGTGTTCCGGGGGGGCCGCATGCAAAGCGCCGGACGTGGCGGGGGCCTGTCTGGGCAGGTGCAAGGAGCTGGGTTTTGGGTTGGAGTTGACATCAAGCGGCTGAGGAGACGGGCAGAGGGGGTGGGGGGGCGGGGGGGGGCTGCGGCCACAGAGGCGGGAGGGAGGGGGCGGGCCCGGGGGCACGGACTCGGGGCCGGGGGCGACGGGGCGCATACACGGAGGTGCCCGGGCGTACACATGTTGGTGCGGGAGCGAGAAGGACGAGCAAGAGGAGGAGGAAGAGGAGGAGGAAGAGGAGGAAGAGGGGTAAGGGGGAGGCGGCCTCTCCTCCTCGGGAGAGGGGTCGACGTAACAGGAGTCCGACCAATTGGAGGACGCCTCGTCGGAGCTGCAATGATAAACACGTCAACGACAGCTCGAGGCAAAGTGGAGGAATTCAGGTTAAGAGCAATGAATCTGTTTAAGTTTGGGAGGAGTATCATTGTGTCAGGATGGTGGGGGGGGGGGGGGGGCAGCATAGAAGAAATAAAAGGTGTTGGTTGGGCGTTTTCAAATGACAGAAAGAAAAGAAAAAAGTCACCTCATCCATTGCAGGGCCTTGCGACAATGGACTGTGAAACTGTTAATGAGGTTTGGACTAATGACGAAACAAAGAAAACAGATAAATGATTCATGCATCGTGCAGCAATGAACTACAGAAAAAACAAAGAGGAGTGAAGACCTTGACATAGAATACACTGGTTCTCACACACACACACACACACACACACACACACACACACACACACACACACACACTAAACAACAACCTAATAAACTTAGAGAAATCACAAGATTTGACAGGTCATGCTTCATCGGAGAAAACAGGGAGTAGGCAGCGCTGTCCTGGCATACGCAGCCAGGGGGGGGGGGGGGGGGGTGAGGGGCAGGGGGGGGTGGGGGGTGTTTAGCCGCAGGGGGGAGCCGGTGTGGTTGGAGTGAAACAGAACGACGGGGGACGAGGGCGAGGACGAGGGGGGGCACGACAGCCTTACCTGGCTCGGTCGCCGTTAGTGGGGGGGGGGGGCGGGGCAGGGGCAGGCAGAGAAACCCCCGGGCGGCTCGGGGGCGAGCCCGTCGGCGGGCGGGAGCGGGGGGTGTACGCTCGGGGGCGTAGAAGAGCATTTACGCGAGGAGGAGGAGCCCCGGCGCGACACCCACGTGGTGTCCATCACCCTGACACCCATGCTGCAAGGGGGGGGGGGGGGGACAGAGACGCACAGCCAATCAAATTCGAGGGAGGCCGTTGGTCTGTGTGTGTGTGTGTGTGTGTGGTTCAGGTGGGGTCACCGGGGGTCATCGGGGGCTGCGAGGAGGGGACAAGCTTCTCTGCAGCGGGCGCAGGGACGCGGCGTGGGACGTACGTGTCCCCCCCCCAGCATGCAGGGACACAGAGACACTTTCTGTCCTCACTTCTGTCCGGCTTGGACGTGTAATTAATCTCCTTCTGTTTAAAGATGGCGATGCATGACGGAGGTGAGATGTTAGATCTTTTGATCTCTGCAACATGAGAGCAGTTCGGACGAAATGAACAAGATGAAGACTCAATGGTCCCTTTGGCAATAAATAAAATAACCAAAGTGTGACGTTTTGACACCACTCCTCTTATCTGTCCATTCATCTAGGGACCAGTTTGATATGAGGAGCCGTTTAGGACAAGTGAGACACTCAGGTTCACTATTGAAACGCTTCCACACACCCAATACACTGGATATATGGTATAACTGAAAAACGTATACATACAAACATTTATATGAATATATGTGAAACACTTGCATATGTATCTCAATATCTTAGTGAAATGTATATATATGTATGTTCTCATATGTACATGAGTATCTGTAATGTTTCATATATGCGCGTGCATAGGCAAGTATCTCACTAGTGCGTGTGAGGGTATCTCAATAGTCCTTAACGCCCCCTCACAGTTTGATGCTAACCTGCTGTTGTCCTGCACAATGATGTGTGGATTATTGAGCTCTAGAGTTCAGCTGAGACTAGACAAATGGAAGCCATTGTACTCACAGGATGAACAAGTTCATCCACTTACCTACTTACGTAAACACAGAAAGAAAGGCCTGCTTTATCCTTGCGCCCCCCCCCCCCCCACCTATTTGTCACCCTTCTCATTGCACTAAAGTGTGTCCCCTCAGACGGACCTGACTGGAAGCGTTAAACACACACGACACACAACCGACAAACTGCCTGTCAACGTGCAGCATGAGCGATGGGGGCATGACTCGGGGGTGATGTGGGGGGGGGGGTCTATACTGTACCTTTGAATCTTCCTAATGCTGCGTAGTTAAAGACAGAGACAAGCAACAATGAGGACAGAGAGAAAGGATAATGGATCCCCCCCCCACCCCCCCACCCACCCCCCCTCCTGTCAAAGCAGCAGAGGAACTTTGGCAGGGTGAACTTTTCTAAGACGAGAGCCCAGTTGGCGTGAAACAGAGGGGGGGGTGTCTGCTCTCCCTTAAGCGCTTCAGCCTTTTTACAACCATGAGAGGAAATTAAAGGTCCTTTAAGTGCTAATTAGGGCAAAGTTTCCCTAATGGATACAGAAAAATCCACCTAAAAAAAAGGGGAGGGTTTTTTGCTGATGGAGTGACTCAAATCATGTGAAGTATGTGGACCCCCTTCTTATGGATCTCCATGGCCTCAAGGACACTGAAAGGATCTTTTTAGTTTCCATCCAGCTCCTTTGAGATGAAGGTTTGGATGCAGTGAAAACACTCTGAATATAAGAGGACGTACAGGACTTTCTTTCTCCATAAATTGACGTCTATCAAAGTAAATATATGTAATCACCGACATCATTGCTGCGTGCAGGTTTTGGTTGCTTAAAAAACAGCGACCCCCCCCCCCCCAGACTCACCCAGTGGGCCCACAGACTCATTATCTAATTAACTTACTTGTTAGGGCACCAAAGACGTTCTCTCTCTCTGATATAAAGTCTGTATCACTCTGTGCTTTTTATGTCTAAACTATAAATAGCTCTCACTGGCCAGATTAATGCTGAGTGTCCTTCAACTGAGTGCAGAGAACAATGGGAAATCATCATCCTTTCTATTCTGTGCATGAAGGCACAAAGATCCCCCCCGGAGCTGCACATTTTAGTGTTAATATCAATTCACTATTTTCAAAAGGCTGTGCGTAATAAGCAGACCTTTTAAACCACAACTTCACCACATTGCACACTGCTAAGTCTAAAAGAATGTTGTACATAAAAAAAAAAATTAAAAAAAAACTGTAATTCAAAGGGAGCCTCACTGTGCTGAGCTTGCTGCTTCTGGGTTTCTATTAAAAGCCGAGTTAAATTGATCAGATCAGGTTTAATTAGCTGGGCTACTTGTGGCTGCAGGGCTCAGTCTAGCCGCAGGGTCTCATAAGGCAGAGGGTGCATGAAAGCATGAAAGAAGGAGACAGGGAGACCGACAGAGAAAAGGGTTCCAGCTAATCCTCCTCCAGAGCTCGAGGTTTTGTACGATTCCTCATTTCAGAGGCTGAATGTCATCTTTCACTTTCCTCACCTCCTCGCCCCCCCCCCTCCATGGGCAGCAGGCAAAGAACGATATGGTTTCCCTTTCTTCTCTCTACCTCACAGTGAAACTGAGCACGAGGTCACCTCTCACGACCCCCCGACTTGGTGCAATCAGAAGAGGCCGTTGTGTGGAAGCGTCACGCACCTCCGAGTGGCCTCGTCGGGGGAAACAAATGAAATGAAGCCGAGCTGTCGGTTCGGTTTCACCCTCAGCGACGCTGCGAGGAGACCAAGATGTACCGAAGACCTCTGGTTAAGTGAATGAAGGGGCTAAATTAAGTAATCTTCACATATTCAGGGTCACACCCACCGGAAGAGCTGTCCATAAGAACTGGAATGAACAGTGTGAAAGGAGAGGACTTGGATGTTTGGAAGCCTTGGGTTTGGCGGACCAGATGTGACCGTACGGCAGATACCTGTCAATCACTGTGTAGCCCCGCCCTAAAGCATCCCCTGCTGCATTGGTCTACTTGACTCTAAAATGGACCATCGTTTACTAAATGAACGTTTACTGAGGAAATACATCAAGACAGAAGTAGAGTCATTTTCTCATAGACTTCTATGGGACCAGAGGAGTCGCCCCCTGCTGGACAGTAGAGAGAATTCACCTTAAATTAGACACTTCCAAGGACGATATTCTTTCATGGTCTTTTTTCGAACTTGTTTTGTTTGGAGCGTAAACCCTAAAAGCTGCAAACCCAGTGGAGATGAAGAGGTCGTACCCGTCCTTCTTGTAGAACTCCAGCATCATGTTGTCCGTGGCGACGCTGAGCGGCCGCCGGCTCTGGTCGTGCTGTTTGCGCTCCACCAGCTCCATATCCGGGGACGGCATGGAGCTGTAGTTGGCGTTGTGGTTGGCGTGGACCGGGCTGCCGTAGTTCCCCGTGACGTTGAACTCGATCTCTAAAGGGAACGGCCGCAAGCGCAGGAAACATCTCAGTGCACGGGTCAAACCTGCATCCCACCAAGAGACAGAACCTCGACCGCCCCTCACCTCCGGGGAAGAACCAGTCGGCGTGTTGGATGATGGGCTCGATGATGCCAACGATCTGCAGCGAAACCGTGGTCATCATCTCCGTGATGTTGCTGCTGCGGATGGAGAGAGAGGAACCGTGTTATTTTGTGGCGCCTGCAGACGTTTTCATGGTGTCGAGCATTAAAAAAAAAAAAAAAGAAACAGAGAGAGAGCACCGTTTGAAAAAAATGTTGAACTCATTAGAGAGAAATAAAGATTTGAGATTTACACAGAGATTTAATCAAGGTGTCCATCACCCCTTTTCCAAACTGGCCTTATTCATCATATTCAGGAGTGAACTTTATGGTAAAAAAGCCTCTTTGAGCAGCATCATGAATATGAAGCTTTTCTTTCTGCGTGTTGATGAAGGACAGATCCTCACAGAGACGTATTTTAGGGATTCAGTTATTCTGAAAAGAGTGAAGAAGTGAGCAGGGATTGTACTTGTTGCCAGAACAGAACCTGCCGTCCTGCCTTTTAAACTTGTCATTCATTTTATCCATGGAAAGTTAAAACAGAGGTTGTCTTAAAAATAATACATTTATTAATAATTAATTCATCATTAAATCCTGAATGATTCTCTTTATAAAGATGTAAAGATTTGAGAGGCAGTTTTCCCCAGTCCAGTATTCTGGAGCGGAGAGTTCAACAGGCCTCGGACGTGGTTTGATTGACAGCGGTTTTAAATGTGAGCTGAGGGGATTAAACACTGAAGCAGCTTCTGATACCATAATCGGATGATAAAAGGAGGATCGTTCACCCCTTTGAGCTACTTTAAAGGGGCCATATTTGGTGCTCTTGCACAAACATTTGTGTATCTGACGCTAAAACGTTATTTATATAAGAGATATTTATGGGGTTTGTAAACGTGTTCAGAGGGAAACCATGAAAATGAGCATGATACATTTAGAGCGTATATCTAACCATTCTGTTGCCTGCCATACAACATAATTTATATATATATATATATATATATATATATATATATATATATATATATAGAGAGAGAGAGAGAGAGATGTTACAATGATACATAATATCTCTCTATATATATAGAGAGGATATTATGTACCATTGTACAATAGTGAGTAGATTAGGTGTATTATTCTTTAGGAGCTGTCACAAAGGGCCCAATGATTGCACAATTACAATTTAAGCAGCTTAAAAGATTTAAGATAGTCGTAAAAATGAAGAAAAAAAAAAGTTGGAAGCGCAGATTTAGAAAAATGAATCAAACGTGGGGTCTGAGATTTAAAGTTCATACTTCACACGGTTGGTGTCGTTGTATAAATGTCTCACCCTTCGTCGTGCATCCACAGCAGGTTCGGTCCGAGGACGATGGCGATGTTTCCAGGCGTCATCTTGTTGAACTCCTGGTACTCCGTCAGCTTGGAGAGGAATTTGATCAAATATCTGAGAAAAAATAAAAAAAAATTGTTTAAAATGAAATGAATTTAGCAACTTATTAGAAATAATGAAAGAAATCTAAGAAGAAAACAATATTTAAAAAAGGATGAAATGTTGTGGTAATGCAGGAATCCAGCAGTTAGTTAGTCGTTGGTACTGTGCCACATTCCCACAGACCTACACTAGTATTTATGAGTGATGTAAAGTGAGGAAACATGGGAAACAACAGAACAACAGTGAGCTGTAATCCGCTCCACGTTCCCCACCCTAATGTCTTCAAAACTGTCACCACTCCGTCACACGGTCTGCCGTGTTTCTGGGTGCGAGCAGCTGATCCGATGACTCATCCTGAGCTTTAAGTGTTGCATGAACATCAGGCTGCTCATCTGGACGGGCTGACAGGTTTCAGCGGGCGGGGGGGGGGGGGGGGCGCCCCATTTGTGCGATTTCTACGTTGACAGGGGACACGTCCTGCAGCATCCGCGGGAGAGACGCCGTATACGTCTCTGGGAGAGACGTGTCAATCACAGTAAGCCCCGCCTTGAAGCATCCCCCAGAGTTTCAAAAATGATTTATTTATGTATCACAAATGAAAAAAAACTTAAACTTAACCCCCTGCCACCAAAGAACAAACTTGTTCAACTGGAAAGAAAAAGGAGGAAACCTCCTAAAGAGCAATAGTCCGTCCTTTTATGGAGAGGATAGATTTCATGGCTCATCAGTCCCATGTGAAGCCTGACTTCCAAAGGAGGGGGACTCACTTGAAGTTGCTGTTGTTGGCTGAGTGGAGTTTCTCGCACGCGTTCAGGAGAGCCTGCAGCCTCTGGTCCTGATCTTGAATGCTGCAGGACGACAGAGGGGGAAGAAAAAAAAGGATTAAAGCTCGCCGCCGCCGCGGATCTGCAGACACCGAGCTGGAGACCAGGCGGTACGGACTTGGAGGCCTGGATCCAGTCCTCGTAGAGCTCGTATGTCATCAGCGGCTCGGGGGAGCTCCCGCAGGTACGACTTCAGAGCTCCTGGAGAGAACAAAATAACCAGATTAATGCACATGTTTGAGCCAACAACAATGCATTTGTAATGAAGATGTTCCTGCATGAGCTTATAGTGCATCGCTATTTGATCAGAGCTAATGTCATTTTCTAGTGCTGACTCGTCTTCTTGTTCTTCTCCTTTGGGTCTGCTGGGGAGCGCGTGGGACGGATGTCAAACAACAACATCAGGGCATCCCTCCCCACTAGACAGCCTCTGTGTGTGTGTGTGTGTGTGTGTGTGTTTGCACAGGCCAGTTTCCTGCTAAATAAACGCATTAAATCAGATGATTAAGTCCAAACTACAGTAGATTCGGTTCTAGGTTTACAAGTGTGTGACAATTACAAAAATAAAAGCCTGCTGCCTCTTATTGATGGTGATGGAAGCAGAAGCCCCGGCGGCCCCATCATGACCATCACTCCAGTGGGACCGGGGCACAAATTAGATTTACTGTGGGAGTTAACCCAGTTTAATGTGGGATCATTAGAGAGGCCTCTCTCTTTGTCCACATGCTCCAGTGAGCACAGCCGACGGATTTCATGTTTAATAAAAGGGATAAAATGTAGAAAAAAAAGCGGCGTGTGTGAGGTTGATAAAAGAATTACTGGTTAATTAGGACAACAAGTAGAAAATAAGCAGCATTCTGTGACATCATCCTGCAACTCTTGTTTTTGTCCAAGGTTTTTGTTCATGAGGAGCTGCTCATCCATCGTGAGCATGAAATTAATCTCCTCTTCCGGTACGTCTGTGCTTGTTTTTTTGTTTTTTTTTATAGATTAAATCCAAAGTAGAACTATTTATAGACCTTAACTATGGCAGACCATTTATATTTGGTGTTCGTGGGCTAGCTGCCTTCTCTCTAATGTCCACCAGGGGGCGACTCCTCTGTTTGTGCACAACACTGAGAACGTGAGTTTAGTTTAACATGAGTTTATAGGCGTCTATTTAATAGTAGTTGAGCAGCAATGCTGCCCCCTTTTTTTCGTCTGAATTTCTCTAAATAAATAGTTACAGCTTGTGAGGTTTTCATCTGACAGCAGCATTACGTGTGCAACAAAGATCAATAAAGCTTTTCTTTGTGAGTTTATTGTTGGTGCAGAAGAGGAAGAATCTGTCTGACACACTGATGCCAGTTATATTTGGGGATAGTTAATTAAATATCTCTAATGAAAGTCAAATGAAAACAATGCAAAATGTAATGCATGGGTAATGCATGTGATGCATGGGTTATAATGCAATGCAAGTCGCTTTGGATAAAAGCGTCAGCCAAATAACATGTAATGTAATGTAAAAACAGAACTAAAACAGAAGCAAAAAGCAAACTGGATATTCATCTGTCATGTGTGTCACGGGACCGATGCAGTCGTGTATGTGTAATAAACATAAAACATAGATAATAGCTGCTCTTCTGGAGGGGGGGGGGGGCATAATTTAGCAGGTTGATTATGCCGTTTGTGCGGAGCAGGTGTGCGAGTCAGAAATTAAGATTCCTAACGAGCAGCCGGTCTGACGCCAGCTCATAAATCCACCGGCTCCTCGGTGTGGAGGACGCTAATCGGGTCCCTGGGTGGCAAGAGATGGGGGGGGGGGGGGGGGGGGGGGGGAAGAGGGGGAGGGGGGGGGGGGAAGAGGGGGAGGGGGGGGGGTTTACCTGCGATGGCGTGCGGGTCTGCGGAATACTCCTGAACGTCCAGCACGCCGCAGTCCAAGGACGCCTTCAGCTTCTTCAGCTTGGAGGCCGACGGAGCGATTCTGAACAAACCCTGAGGCACAAAACACGGAGAGTTTCCACCTGGACTCAAAGTAGAAGAGAAGCTGTTCTTGCACAGTACGTTCACCTAGTTTTATGTAAATGGCGCATGGATAGTGTCGCATGGTTTCATGGTCTTTGAATTGGGTTCATACATGACGGAGAAACCTTCCATACATTGAACAAACAGCCGAGTCGCCATCAGACCGATAAAGTAGAAGTCAATTCATTTAAAATGTCAAAGTGAGCTCTTAAAAAACTTTGAACTAATGTGATTAATGCCTTTTAAACTTCTCCAAACATTATCCACGAAGTTAAACAAACCTCGCATTAAGCCTAATGACTGTCTAATGGAAATTAAGATATTCATAATGATATATTTGCCTTTTAATCTCATGAAGATTTGCTTAAGGAAAACATTTACTGGACCCTCAATTCGTCTCCATTAAACAATCACTACAAGCTGCACGGCTCACTGGCTGGATAACATCGCAAAATGACGAATTCACGTGCGATTACGTAGCTTGGACCTCAGAGTTTCTCTTCAGTGTGTGTGTGTGTGTGTGTGTGTGTGTGTGTGTTGCGGTCTGACCTCCTCCTCCATGCCACACTCCAGCAGCATGGTGACACAGGCCTCGATGGGGAAGGCAATATCTCTCCCGCTGAGCGCTAAGTGCTCCTCTAATGGCTTCCCGTAGCAGGGCTTCTCCACCCAGGTCTCTGTCAGACACACACACACACACACACACACACACACACAAGAAATAAAACAGCAGCTCAAGATGCTAATCGTTTCCTCCCGCAAACAAACAGGAAGAACAGAACAGAAACATTTAATGTTACTAAAGATTTGAACGGTGCTTTGACTTAAGAAAACAGGCTGCTTAATAATAATAATAATAATAATAATAATAATAATAATGATATACCCCTGTTACCTTTGTGGTCAAGAAGCACACCTGTCATTTGTGTTGATTATACTTCTAATAATAAATAGTTGACTTCAGGGTTTTAAGGTGTGATTAAATAAGTTTTATTCCAACAGAAGGACCCCAAACTGTGTGTGAAAGGTGAAACACAGGCTCACCCTGATGAGCTTTGATCTGTGGCAACACGCTCTGCAGCAGCTCCAACGACTTCCTGTGGTATTCGGCCTGGACCTCTATCAGCTACACAGAGAGAGAAGAGGTCAGAGGTCAGATGGGGCGGCAGAACATTTCGGAGGGTCGCAGCAGGGACGCAGCCGACTTACTGTCTGGAAGTAGCTTGCATAGTCGATTTCTTTGGCCACAAAGCTGTACATGTCTGCTGATAACTGATCCTGATGAAGGAAAAACAACAACAACAACAACAAATATATCAACACAATAAAAAGGTAAAACAACATCACGGAAGCTCTGTGATTGTGCACGCTGGCTCTCTGGGACACTTCGTGTAGCCGGGCCTTCGTGAAGGTTATTAGTTCATTAACAAAATCTGATTAGAATCTTAATGGAAAAATGTATATATCCAATTAGCAATTGCACGTGAAACTGTCAGGTTGGAGTGCAGGTGCAGGTCGAAGGAGGCAGGACTCAAACGCAGGATTCAAAGTTTTTCAGACTTTATTCACCAAACAAATCCACAGGAACGTGCACCAACGATGAGTGACAAAAGACAATGACGCGACAAGGGACAACAGGCACACGGGGCTTAAATACACGAGGGAGGTGCAGGTGATTGGACACAGGTGGAAGCAATCAGGCAATCACATGACAGGACAGGAAGTGAAGCTCACCCAGAGACACGAGAAAACTACAAAATAAGACAGGAAGAGGACCCAAACCGTGACAGAAACTAAAAATAGTACAATAGAAAGTGTGGATTTCTGGAATATTTCAGATCTGTGAGTATTTTTAATTATAGATACATTCATATAAACTATAGAGCTGAATGAGGAAAACACTTGATGGAGGCCCGAGTGGGAATAACCAGTTAGAATAAAGGTGATCACTGACCCTACAGATCTCCATGCGGTTGGCTGCCTCCTCCATCTCCTCCCTGAGGTGGTCGGCCTTGGCTCCCGATGGCTGCAGGTCTCTGGAGAGTCCTGAAGACTTGGTCGACTGATAAAACCTGGGGAGCACAACATCAGCGTCCATTATTCAGCACGTTTAAGTTGCTCTTTGACTGAAGAGGCGTTGGGTGAAGTAAAGTACAACATGTAGCTCTGGGATGCAGTTAGGATGAAAAGTAGAATCTGCACCTCTGAGATGTAGAGGAGAAGAATCACGTTGCAGGAAATGTAAAAACTCAAGTAAAGTACAAGTACTTTGGACTTGTATTAGTAATTGTGAACAGAACTCTCCCTTTTAACCATGTGAATGTGAATACCAATTCGTGCTCCCTCACTGGACTCCTCCTCCTTATCCTCCTCGACTCAAACCCTCTCTCCGGGGTGGAGATAATGTGCCGCTCTGCCAGAGGAGCTCAGCACAGAGCAGGATGATGGAGGACAGCAAAAAAATAGATTTGGGTCACAAAAAAAACCCATTTAAAACCCTGACCGACTGAAGGAAAATCCCATTTCTCTCCATGTGGTTGTCTGAGGGGACGGGGAGTCAACACAAAGACCCGTTCTGATTGGACGGGACAGAAATCTGCAGCGTTCTAAAGTTAAAAGAGGAGCACTGATTTCATTAATTATCAAACCGTAATTTACTTTTAAACCTGCCGTTTTGTAATACTGTCCGCAATTCACACTGTAATTCTGTAAAATGAACACTGGAACTTTAAGGTAGATGCAATAGAACAACATACAATGCACATATTATATATTATATACGAGTAATTATTGTGTATCACAACTAACAGTTACAATATTTCTTGGTCCTCCCAAAACCTAGATATGAAAAGGACATTTCATTTATAAAAGGATATAAAGGAGTGAAGTATAAATCGGACTCACCGTGTGCGCGCTGAGTCCATGTCCAGGACCAGCTTGGCCAGGTGCTTCCTCTGCTTCTGGATATTTGGGACTTCCACCTGAGGACGGAGCAGAGAGCCGGCATGAGAGGAGGGAACCTCGCTTGTTTCTGGTTGCGTCTCTCCCCCATCCCCCCCCCTCTCTCATGGCGTCTTTCCTTCCTTCCCCGTGGGTGGGTTTGTTTTCCGTACCTCTGCGAGGTCGTACAGCGGCTCCACCACGTCCCCCTCGATGGTGAGCTCGAACAGCATGAGCTCCTGAGCCAGTTTGTCCTGCGTCTCGCCGCAGAGCTTCAGCATCTTCCTGCAGCAGAGAAACAGGGAGGATGAGGAGGATGATGATGATGATGATGATGATGATGATGACGTTCATGTAGTCGTGCACCTTTCTGTGCAAAGTGATACACATACGGTGATGAATTGATACGTTAACGCAGAAAGGAGATGTAACATTGCAACATTCTGCAGATTATACAGATGATCAATAATGACGTGTGTGTGTGTGTGTGTGTGTGTGTGTTCTCACCCGAGGAGAGACTCGTCCCCGAGCACCGCTGCCCCCTCCACCATACATTGTGCTAGTGTTGTGAGAGGAAGCTTCTTCTGCACAAAACACCCCCCCCCCCACAAACACACGGACAAACAATCGATGAGTCGCTCCGCTCGATGTGACAAAAAGAGACAAATGAACCAAAACACACACACACACACACACAATCCATCCTTTCATTCCCTCACACAGTTGGATAGCATCGATTTGTTGGCTGTTGGGGGTTAGATCCTCACCGAGGGCGACCTGACCGACTTCTTGTCCACGTCCACGCCCTGCTGGCCCTGCAGACACGCGGCCAGCTTCTTGTGCGTGCTGTGGGACACCTGCTTCACCAGCTCCAGACGTTTCTCCACCTGCCCCAGTGGAGGGAGAGAGAAGAAGAAGAAGAAGAAGAAGCTCATTTCGTGGCTGAAGCAAGCGAGCATCAATCAGATCGAGATTCAACCTCAGAGACACAGTAGTGAATCGAAGCTGAATGCTCTGCTCTGAGGGGGGGGTATTGGTCACACACACACACACACTTCATTGACATAGTACCTGTAGTAGGTCGTCACTTAATACTTCTGTTTTTTCAGCCCTGCAAGAGAAGAGAAGAACAAAAGGGAGGCTGTTAGGATGGGTTTGATCACATAACTAAACACACACAAACTGCATATAAATACACGGTTTTGTAGCCTGGAGCTGAAAATGTTTACTTCTCATCGGTTTTTAATAAAACTACAAACCCGCTGGAAGTAGAGACTGAAGAATTTGGAATTTTGCAGCAACCAGGAAGCCAGTAAAAGTGGCACTTTAAGAAAGAAAAGAAAATTCCAAAGTACAATTAGATCAAATTAGATTGAGTAAATATTTTGTGGGATACATTTATTTTTTCATCCGCAAAAAGTTAGAAATATAATTAATAAACTACAAATACATGGATCACAAGTAAAGAAAATACAGGTTAATGTGATGCTTCTTATTAGAGCTACAACCAAAGATTCTCCTAATTATTTATGAATCTGATGAATAGTTATGAATTCTTTTAATCTAAAAGAATCATACATGATGAAACATGTTTGCTATCATTTTGAAAAGCCTGAGGTGATTTATTCAAAGTCCTTGTTTTATTTGAACAACCAAAAACAGTCCAAAGACATTCAGTTTATTATCACACATGACACAGAAAAGCAGGAAATCTGTACATCTAAGAAACTAAAAACAAGAAGCTGCAGCTACACAAAAAGCAAGAATGAGACGTGCCCCCCCCCCCCCCCCCCTTTTGGGTCCTTTGGGTCGCAGAGAAATCGACTCCTAGTTGTTTACAGTAAAGAAAGAAGACGTGTGAGGCAGTTTGACCCTTTGAACCCGACCAACACAAACACACAGGCCGTGATGTCACACATCTGGAAGCAGGAGGACGGATTCCTCGACACTCTTCACTTAAAGGAATATTCCAGCAACAAAATAGCTTTAGATGGCGTAAAATAGAACTTAATAGTATATATTAGCGGAAGAAGGACGGACAAGGAAAAAGCTCGTCGACAACAGCGCTGATCCTTTGCAAAACAAAATGCTTACAATGTAACACACACACACACACACACACACACACACACACACACACACACACACACACACACACACACACACACACACACACACACACACACACACACACACACACACACACACACACACACACACACACACACACACACACACACACACACACTTGACCTCTCAGTGGTATTGTTGTTCCTGCATAATGGAGCGGGACGACAGCCGATGATTTAAACGCGTTTGGTTCCAACTGTCGTGTCCTCAATTACCAGCAGGAGGCAAGATCCGATAAAGCGTTGAGCACACGCCCCCCCCACACACCCCCCCACACACAGACCTCCACCCCCCCCCCCCCTTCCAGGGTAATGCATGTGATCCTGAGGGTGTAGCTGCAGCATAATGCACCTGCAGTGCTGATGGATGCACAAAACGTCACAAAAGCAGCTGTGTGCTGGACAAAGGGCGTTTTCAGGGAACATCACAGGTAGAAGGGAACATTTTGACACACGGGGCGTAAATGTTCTGCTGTGAAAACAGACACTTTGAAAAAGAAGTTTGCATATTTGAGGATAAACATCTCAAACTAAAGGCTTTCAATGCATCGCGTTCCCTTGTTAATAGAAACCCGTGGATGCTGCTGCAGAGTCTGTGCATCGCTGCACGTGTAAGGAGAGAAGAGAAGGTCAGCTGTTGATGTTGTGCCGCTGACGTCGTCCCCTCCCGGGATGGGGACGTCATGACGGCAGGACGCAGCTGAGGCAGGGAGGGGCTGAACAAACACATGGCCCGCACTCTGGAGGAGAAGATTGGAATCGGACGTGGACAGAAACGAACGCTTAAATCAAACCGAGTGGTCGCCTTTGAGTTAGAAAAAAAAAAAGAGGGCGACGGACCTTTCATTTGAAGGTCCTCCACTCCCCCCTCCCTCCCCCCCCCCCTCTCTGTGCAGCTTTCTGTTAATTGTTTGACACGTGAAGGGCGCCGCGGCGTCCCCAATCGCAGCCTCAGCGGAGCACGGCCAGGACTTTGCTGCCGCATCGGCGTCTGTCGTCACAGCCGGGATTCCCCTCGGGGGGGGGGGGTAAAAAGTGAATTGCTGAAGGGTCAGAGGTCAGCACGCAGCCTCAGACCTTCACCAATCGGCTTTCTTGTTGTGAAAAAGGCACAACGCGTCATGTTTAGTTCCATTCCAGGCCGAGAGGAAAGCAAAATCCATACCATAATAAGCCAAGGGGCAGTAGATCTTACTGGTCTCATTGAAATGAGACGTCTCTCTAGAGTTGGTGTTTGATCCTCCTCATGTCGACATACGAACGGCTCATTCTAAGCGAACGATTAACAGAACCCTTTTAGACGATGATACACAAATAAAAACACAATTCTGAGTATGTGACACACAGTGTGTGGCCCTTTACTGAAGAATAATCAGTGTGCACCATTTAAAAATCCTTCCCCATCAGTGTTACTGTGACAAGACTCCCCATATTCTTCCAATCTATAATTAATCATAATTAATTTATTCAAAGATGTGCTTTCAAAATGTTTGTTGAGATCTACAGAATCTGTTCTGGATCAAGGGTTCACATCAATATTTAAATCAAGTCGCCCCTCATTATTCATTTTTTAAGTAGTTCTACTACTGCTGATCTCCTCACAAGGTGCTCTATGATCATTGTTGATTTATTTGAGTCATTCATTTTGAGGAATGTGCTGCTCATTGCTCCCCCTCTAAAGAACCCAGGGATAAATCCTGAGGAGACGAAGCAAACACAAACCACCCGTGAGACGTCAGACCCTCCACTACCCGCCCCGCCATTCTTCTTCTCTGGGTTTGGAGAAGCCGTCGTGTTCTTCGGCTCCTCGACAGCACGATGAATGAGTTCAGGTTCAGGTTCGCACCGGCTTGATGTATTTAATGTGTGGTTCAGTCCCTCTTAAGGAGGTTCAGGAGCGATAAATCCCTGAGGAGAAATGTTGCAGGTGAAATCAGATTACCCAGCATGCTTCTCTCCCACCGCGAACCGAGGGAGGGGATGGGAGGTAGGTTGTGGTTGCCATGGCAGCAGGTGTTGCAGGCAGGCAGGCGACGGAGAGGATGGATGAATCTAACGTGTGACGGAGGAGGGGGGGGGATGGGGGGGGGGGGGTCGAGCTCTGCATCCGTCAGAGAGACAGGAGATGAGATCAGTATCTTCCTGTACATTCACACACACACACACACACACACACACACACACACACACACACACCAAACGTCTTCTTTTGCTTTCAAGGTCATGTGCCGTTCAGCGGTTCAGAAGATCTCAGACCATCATCAAGTCTCAGATGATGGTGACTCCGCCCGCGTGTGATGGAGATAAACTCCTCGAGTGTTTCCGTCTTCGCACATGAAAGATTTCAAATATCCATTTTTCCAACAATGTTTCTCTGGATTCTATTTTCAGGCACATTTCACCAAACCGTGAACATGAAACGCAGGACAAACCGACTTTTCCCGGCACACAGAGCTGGATGCTGGATCCAAACTGAAGACAAGTGACGTGGACAGAAGATTAGAAGCATTGGACTTTCACAATGAGATGAAAACTACTTTCGTATCGTCAAATCAGAGGCGGCAGAACGCTAGCTTAGCTTAGCATAAAGAAGCAAACTGTAAATTGTAACGGTAGATAAAATAAACGGTCATCACAGGCTGTGGCAGCAGGGAGTGTTGGACAGTTAGATTTATTCAATAACACTAATTAAAAAGGTTTAAAATGTATGTCGTTTTTGGCAGAGGGAGTCGTCTTGTTTTTCTTACAATAGAACATCACAGCAGCTAATGTGAGAAGAACTGCTGGTTAACATCTAAAAGGCCTTCTTCAACGTGATCGGACCAGATAATTCAGCTGTAACGCACACACACACACACACACACACGCACACACACACGCACACACACACACACACACACACACACACACTTTTAAAGGAGATCCCCCATGAAGACATTCAGCCTTGTGGACCACCTTGACGCTGGTGCTGCATGACAAACAGCTCCGACACAAGATAACAAAACAAACCTCAGGGCTGAAGCCCCCCCCCCCCCCCCAAAATAATCTAAATGCCGCTCACAGCCAAAAGTTTGGAGCGTCCCTCGAGAGACTCCCCTCCCCCCCCCCCCCCGGAGGAGAGCTGAATCCCACGGCTTTTTTCTCCCGATGCCCGGAACAATTCCAGACTCATTGCAGATTCAGCCGGAGTAACACCCCCCCTGCACACCCCCTGCCCCCCCCCTGCAGGCCACACCGATCGACACTGGTGGAAAAAACACAACAAAACAATCTACCGCAGGAGGTGGTGCTGCTTTAAAGCCTCACACGGCTTCACTCGGGAGGGGTAGGGGTGGGGGGGGGGGGGGGGGGGGGGGCAGGAAAGCAGACAGAGGTGGATTAATGGAGTTTATGTAGACGATGAGCTGGACCTTATCACCAGATCACAGAATGACAGCTTCAAAAGATTAGAAATAGATTCATTATCAACACAAAAACCTTTACTTGATAAGATCATTTCTTCCTGTTGATGGACTGCTCTGTTTAACTTGTCCGATTTGAGGGTTTCTTTAAAGACGCATAAATGAAGCAGCTGACTTTAACTGATCCCTCATCACAGATGTGCACGGTGACGGCCGCAATCCAAAAATGGCCACCGCCGAAAAGTATTCTTTTAGACCCAAAGGCTCGGGGGAGGGGGAGGGGGGGGGGGGGGGGGGCGGTTTCCTGCTGTCACTCACAGAGGAAACAGATTCCACAGGATGAGTAATGGACCCAAAAGCGCCGTTCTGCAGCGACGACGGCGCCGCCGGGAGAAGGACGAGCAGCATTTAACTCTTAATTTGTTTAACTCATTTCTTTTCTTTTTCCAGTTCCAGAAACCAAATAATTTAGCTTACAATTGTTTCAGAAAAACGTACCTCAAGAATTTCAATAGAAGGGATTAAAGTTTGTCTGAGCTGCATCGGTTTGGACTCACTATATGTGACTGTCACACACACACACACACACACACAGACACACACACTACGCATAGATACAAACTCCGTCATGAGGGAGGAGACAGCGGGCATGAACTCAGGCGTTACTGCAACACTGATGTCATGTCTCACTGCCACATTAATTAGCCATCGGACATCTGTTTCCAGATGTTTGAGAGAGTCACACGGAGGGGAAGCACATCGGAGCGGACTCATAAAACCTGTTTTCTCTAAAAAAAAAAAACACTGATGAGTCTTACTTTTGTAGTGCAGAGATCGGTAAATGCAAAAATTGGGACAAATTAGAGCAATAAACAGCTTTAAATAAATTTGCCTTTTCTAATATGGAGGTGAAATTCAAATGACATGTTGTTCGCACAGCTGTTTGCGGGGAAGGTCGCTGAACCAGAAGCCGACGTTCTGTTCTCAATGAAATACAAAAACATTGTGCAGCTGTGTGCAGGTTCCTGAGGAGCAACGTGAGAAGATGTCTCTGACTTGTCTTCTGCACAACATCCTCACGTTCACTTGAATCCACATGGTTCGACCAACTCAGGTTTTGTGTGTCTCGTCCGTGTTGTGATGCCACATTTAACCTTCTGACAACAGAAATAAGTGTAGTGAAACTGACGATTTGATGATTTTCTTTTCTTCTTAATTCTCGTAATTGTCACATTTAAAGCAATAGTTACAACTCAATTATGGAAAATGCAATAACATTAAGAGAAGATCAGTGCTATTTAACTACTTCTAGGGTGAAAATGACTTTTACAGGTCAGATTGCAATAACACTGCATATATATATATATATATATAATATGTTTTTAAGTCACAATGTCACAATAGAGATCAGCTGGCAGGTGAAATCCAGATTAGACTGAGTGTATGTTGGGAAAATTCAATTAATGTTCTGTCTTAGTGGACAAGGTCTGTGACCTTTTGAACTGACACGTAGCGTTTCGGGATAAACAAGATGATTTTATCAGGTAGGAGCAGGATAGTGACTCCAGGAACTGTAAGGTTTGTTGGACTTGTCCATCTCCTTCAATCATGAATAACAATGATCTCTCTCTCTCTCTCTCAGTTTCGGACAGGAATCCTTTGAGAAGCTTTGATGCATGACATGTAAACATTTGACATGCATATGTTTTTTTTTTAACTGTTTATCGTTCGATGTTCAATGACTTCACGCTGAGTCACACACGCGTCGTATAAATAACCTCAAGCTTGGTGAAAATTCACGTCGTTCTGCTAAACGTCTTCGGGGGCCATTACATCGCTCCTCCCCCCTCCTCGGAGGAGGAGACCAACAACGGGTCCCATTTACTGTGGAGAAGTCATGAGTGGGCTTCATCAGCGAGGAACACAGGGGGGGGCATTGAGGCCGACGCTGAAAGCCGTGAAAATCGAGGATCCCGAGAAGAAGCGTCTTGTGACGGCGGTTCATAGATCAGTAGAAAGCCACACCGGCGGATCTGCAGTAAATACATTGTGGCGTTCAACCTCAGGCCGCATTGGGGGGGGGGGGGGGGTCCTCTGATCATCTGTCAGCCCTCAACGAGGCGCTCTCAGAGCATATGCACACATATACACATGTATATATATATATATACACATACATACATAGATACATAGATATAGATGCACACGTGCTGCCGCTGAGATCCAAACTGAGGCGATTGGGTGCGTTTACGAGGCCTCAGATGGAGCAGCGTGGTCACCTGGTTGTTACGGCGTGTGAACACGTGCGTCATGTGCATGTGACCACTTTGGCCAGGTTCATTCTCGCCAAGCAGGAATTTAAGTGTCTGGGACTTTCATACCGTACTGCATTTAAATTGAATCTCTGACAGGTGGATTATCCTTGATGAGAAGTCTTATTGTTTCTTCTCAAAAGGCCCTGCACACACACACACACACACACACACACACACACCCACATGGGTATTTATTTTTGTTTCCGGTCGACAGGTTTGTCCTGTTCGTCCTGAACAGAAGTCACATTGTGCTTTATAAATTTGTGCCACGTCTAGTTTGTAGTATTTATATTCTGATATCGCTAGATCCCATTTTGACCAAATAACCACAAGCATTTTAGTTTTCAAGTTGAAGAATAAAGAAGGAAATTTGGTTTCAAGCATCAGGTGTGTTATTTTAAAGCAGATACGTTGCAAGCTGTGGAAGTTTCTTTATGCTTTGAGATGGTAAAATAGATTTCTTCTTCTCCTCCAGTTTCAGTTACGGAACCTAAATAATCTAATTTCTCTTTCGTTCTATTGTGCAGTGCCAAGTAGCTGAAGAGATACGTGTAATATTGATGTTAATTAAACACCTTCCCTACCGTTCCGCATAATGAACACTAATCATGTCAAATAAGAATCAGCAAACAGGCTTCGTGGAAACGAAGCTCCTCGTCACAGTAATCACGGTACAGCAGGAGGAGGCTAATGACCGGCCACAATAACTCAGCAGCATTGATTTGAGCCGGAGGTTTCAAAAGTGTAATTCGCCAACCGTGGTGACGTCAAGGCAGCTTCTCGTTGAAAATCAATGCTTTGAACAGCTATCGTTAGCATTCACGGCTGCTTCTGTCTTCCAGTTTGGTGACCCGCTACGGCCCAGGTCCACTTTGACTCTCGGTGGAGAAGTGCTGAGGCAAAGCTTCCTGTGATTGACCCGCAAAGGCAATTAATGTCCCTGCAGCCCATTTTACGATAAGGTGGATTTCACAGGTTAAAACCCGACGTGCACCATGAGCTTCTCCCTCGCAGGAGCCGCTGTGACCGAACCACTTTGTGCAGCTCCGTCAAAGGAGGCCTTTCCTTTCTCACACTGCAACACGCACATGGAAGCACAGCACGAGTCTCCCTCTCTCTCTCTCTGCGCTTTACCGTCATCTCAAGGAACCCCCACGGCGCCTGATGAAAAATACAACATGAAGCAAAAACCTCACCTCGGGCTCCTCTGAGCTCCTCTGGGCTTTTTTTCCCCCTCGGACCTGTTGCTATTTGTTGCGTCAACGCACTGGCCCGGATGACGTAGAAACCATTAACGAGAGAGAGAGAGAGGGGGAGAGGGATATATATATATATATATGGCGCTTCCCCCCGCGAGGTCTTCGCCTCCTCGCCGCGACCCACATTCCACATTCTGTGAGGGTGAAATATTAAACGCCGCGAACGCAGCCGATGGGGATGGAGGCCGCGTGTCGCGTTTGGAGACATTCAATATTTTAACAGCGAAAACAATATGTCGCTACCGTTTTCAAAATGTCAGCCGGGGTATACACACAACCTGCCCCCCCCCCCCTCATCTGTCCTCAAACACACACACAAAAGCAAAAGGCTCATGAGGTGAAGCTACGTTGGTCAGCGGCGCCGCCGTAGCTGCAATTCAGCACAAAATGCAGAGCGGATGGGCGGAGGCAGGAAAAGAGAAAAAAAAAAAAAAAAGACTGCGCATTTACAATCTGGGGGAGGAAGACTGTGAAGACAAACACACCAGAGAAGGGTCTGCTTCGCCGCATGCGGCCGGAGGAGCACCTGCTACGTTATTAGGGAGCATATGTTGCTCTTCTCGGCCACGAGTCACCAGTCAGGCCGCTTCGCTGCAGGAGGGTCCAAAGAGAGGCAGCGACGTGCGAAACTACGACTACTCTCTGACTTTTCCTTAAGTGGCATCATAATGTCACCGTTTCAATGTATCCAGTACCTTGTTTTATGAGCAAATGTTGTGGCTGTTTAATGAAAACTGAATTCTTCCCCGTGGCCCACGAAGCCACAGAAGGCCATCGTTATATAAAAGAGACTGGAAACGAGGTCAGTTTGATGTTTGATGTTTGTTCAACTAAAAACTAAAACAGAACAAAGCTCTCGCCTGCGCCCTGCGAGCGATTCTAGTAAAATAAACTGACAAGTTCAGTGCAGGAAACCAGTTATCAAACTCATGAACACATCCCGTTGTCACAGAGTAACATGTTTGTACCTGACGAGTCTCTTTCTTTTATCTCAGTATTTGGTCTCCACCACCAAATGTGTCTCTTGAGCTGCTCAACGCTTCTATCAGAGATCGGAGCGCTGCATTAATCCATCTTGAGATGTTTGAGAGGAGACGGCGGGGGGGAAGCTCGGATGTGTGAGTCATCCGCTGCATCTTCTACCTCCGTCGCAGGCTCGGAGAGGAACGACTCTGTTTGCATCCGTTGCACATTCAAAGATTTAAAGGGCAACGCGCACTCTCCTCGTATACAGCGCTAAAACAACTCGATCAATCAAATGATGGAAAAAGAAGAATCAGCGGAAGAATCAACAGTCAAAATGACAGTTGTATCTCAGGTAAACACATCATGAACTGCTTCGGCTTCTCGCCTGCTTGGACCCCCCCCCCCATGTGGATGAATGTTTAAAAGGGGAGTTGGGTGTTTCCTGGAGACAGTCCCATGCAGTAGGAGTTCCCTTTCCATGAGTCAGCTGCTGAGTCATGTAGTTGCACTCAGGAGTGCAGGTTTTAAACCACACAATGCAGATAACGTGTCCAGACTCCTGAACCTCTGTTTTTTTTAATGCAATTTTGAAGAAATAGGAAACAACTGAAAGTAAGTTATTTATATAGTTTGTTAAATAATATGTGCGTGTATAAACATATGCAGTTTTTCTTTTTATTCTTAATTTTTGTGCTTCTTATGTAAGATTTGAAAAAGCCCCCTTGACTGCATTGTTTCTTGTTTATAATTTTATCCATGAACAATTTATTCTTTTTGTCTATAAAATAACTATAATCAGCCGTTTCTAGAACGCATTGCGGCATATTAAAACAGTTCATTTATTTGTGGCTCAATTTGCATAATGAAAAATGAAAAAGAGGCCGATCCTCACATTAGTGAAACCATGCAAAGCAAATGTTTGGTGCCTTTTTGACTGATAAATGACTGAAACAACTACTTAACTTTATTGATACGGCTCCCCACACCTCGTTCCATTATTAATGGAGGGGATTACAGGTGGAGCCTCGGCTGAGGGTTTGCTGAAAGGTTTCACAGCAGGGTGGTGACACTGAGATGTTTGATTGATTGCACCACAGCACACTCCCGAATAAAGCCTTGTCCAGCAGAATTCATCAACCGAGACCTGTCAATCACAGTGACCCCCATCTTAAATCATACCCGGCCGTATGATCTATTCGACTCTAAATGGTTCATAATTCATCATTGCAATTGAAAGCCAACCACTGATGGTTTTATAACTGCTGCACTGATGCTCACAGGATATTTAGAACCAAAAGCAACGTTCAAACTTCAGTAAAGACGGCAATGAAATACTAGTGCACGCGTTTTATGACGACTGAAGACATCGCGGGGCTCCTGCAGAGGAGGACGCACTCCAGACGGAAGACCAACCCTTATTTAACGACCACGCGATTGACCTTCAAGCTCGACTCCGTGGGTTTATTTGCGGGTGTGTTTGTGAGGGGGGGGACAACAAGGAGGTTTAAAGGTTTAAAGACACTTGAAGCATGTTTACATCTCAGACACGATGGGCCACGTCTTAATGACAGCACTTCTTAAAAAAAAAAATGAATGGGCTCGTCCGCATCTCAAGAAAATTTTCCAGCCGGTCTGAGCCCATTGGTTCCTTGGGGGGAAATATTTATTTAATTCTTTTAACAGCTGACCCCCTTTGGTTTTCGTTAAAGAAACAAAAGTGCATTTGTTCCAGGACTATTTTCAGCGGCGGATGAAGCCACACTTGGTGCTGTAGTGAGTATTTGGGGCAGCGAGTCAGAATACAACCAGAGGGTGTGTGTTCGTGGTGATAAAGGAACAGCAGCCAGGCTCACGCATGGGTTTTTAATGAAGCTCGCACAACACTTTGAGGGATTCCTTGTTGATTTTGGTCTTGCATGTGAAGTGGTCCTCTTCGTCCTGATGCCCCTTGTCTCACACGAGGCGGATGACAGTGACACCAGAGCGTTGCGGTTTTTGGCTGCTCATTAAAGTTTAAAAAAAGACGCCGAAGCAACGCGGTGGCTTACTGGCCCACACCTTCAAAACCATGAGATGAGATAAGATAAAACAATACTTTTTATCAGTGGGATGGCAGGATTACAGCAGCCGATTGGATGGTGCACACAAACAACAGCAAAGAGCAATATGTTGACTCCATTGCGGTATATTGGCAAATTTACTGTCTGGTCAACAGGGCGTGTTTCTGGTTCTGAATGAGACATCAGAATGTGGCCACTGCTTCCCAATTTCGTGTCCATTACAGCAGTAGAAATACTGCTGCAGCACTGGGAGTGTGTTACCAACACATACGCACACATACACATACACACACCTTCTCCCTGTGTGATGTCATTTCCTACAATGCTCAGGCTCTGAAGCTAATTGTTTTTGATGGTCCTTGGAGGCTGTGAGCTGTTTTTAAAAGTGAGGCGGGACCCCGTTACAGCTGAGCTAATGTTTCCAGGACAGCTGTGATTTGGACAGACACACACGTCAGCGCCAGCGGAACCGCGGGACCCTGGTTGACGTGGTGACACGGGTTTGTGCGCCATGTGGTCAACACACACCCACACACCCACACACACACACACACACATACACACTCACTCTTTGTACTGCCCGTCTGTCTTCATGCACAATGTGTTAAGTACACAACTAATGGAAAGGCCCTTGTGAGTTCCTCCAATCCAGTTGTTTCATCATGGTTTGGGCCACCTCAGTTCCAACGAGTATTTAGTATTTTCCAAACCTTTTAAATAAAAACAAATACTATTTTTCTATGTTGTCATGAGCTGCAACAGCACGGCCAAATGGGGTTTGTGCTTCTGTCTGCCGGCTCCTACATGGCTCAGCAGCAACCCAAAGCAGCGCCTCCATCATCACACTCCAGTGACTCCATCAACGCTCCACCGACGGTGGTATCTCCCTCAGTGACTCCCTCGTCAAGTCAAGAGAGAAGTTGTTATTTCCTCATAGGCTTCTATGGGACCAGCGGAGTTGGTGGTCAGCTTCCAACGGCCCACAGGAACTCCTCGTCGACAGGATCTATCGAGCACAAACTCGGGACAGGTGGGCGAGCCAGACACACACGTCTTCTCTCCTCCCACGCAGACACTGATGCCTTTTAAATGACACTCGTGATGAAACGCCTCCCGACCGCTGCGTGAATCAGCGAGAGGTGCGACGCCTCCCTCCGTAAACATGAAGCCAAGCGGCTCACGGCGCCGAGCTTCACCAGCCGAAGCATTCCATGTCCCTCCCAGGACGGCGGTGTTCACGCCTCGCTGTGAACGCTAATCACGCTCCAGATCGAGGAGGCCAATCAATTATCAAATCCGGAGGATGTTGTTGGAATTAGCACTCGCACACAGCACCGTGTTTGACGAATGGGTTCGTTATCTTTCAGCCGAAGAGGTCCGGCTGTCGAGGAGATAAATGTTTATACATTACTTATCACCCCGTCCACATCGAGCCTTTTGTGCATCTTCTGATGTGTTTGTATTCTCAAACCTCGCCTCCAGAGCAAGACACTGAAGGCGCAGCACTTACGGGGTGTCAACGAGGTCGCAACGACAGCGACCTTCCGGGGGCCTGTCGGGCATCACACGAGGGCCAACGAGGACCTACGTGGACCGAGAAGTCGAAGTACAAGCCCCTTTTTGTCTATCTCCAATACACACACACACACACATACAAAAAAATGTGAATGAGAAGGCGATTTAAAAATACTCTGCAGTGGAAGTGACGGAGCCAAAAGAGGATTAGGCCTGTGCGACCCCCCCCCCCCCCCCGCCCTCCGCCATAACCTCGCTGTGCTCGCACAGTTACACATTTTCATTCAGGCGCACAGTTTACGCAGCATTACGCGGGATTATCGGTGCAGGCGGACTGTTTCTAGAGATGAATCTGGCTACGTCTGAACCTCTCTCGACCTACATTCTGAACCGATGCAGCAGCAGCAGAGTCGTCCTGAAGCGAGACGCTTCGCTGGTTTTAGGATGCTCGTGTTTGCCTGTGACATCTTATGCGAGCTCCAAATGTTGCTCCGATGTTAAAGAGAGGCATAGAAATGAGAAAAAAAAGCATTTAAATGTTTCCATTTGCTGGGATGCAATTCCCTGCACAAGATGGAAGGAGAATGGTTGTCGATCATCTCCCTTGGTGGAGGGGGAACGTTGCAGGTTAGGAACCACTCTGACTGCACAATGTGTACTTGAGGAGTTGCATTGTTAGATGAATGTTTACGATAATGTGATTTCGGTGTATGCAGAGTCGCCGATGACCTCCCCAGAGCCATTTCTCATATCAGGACATTTTCTTATGCTATTATCTGCAGGACGTCTACTTATGTTATCTGTATTGCATCACTATGCTTCAATAGGCCTCAGAACTCCTGGTACTAACAGGTCCGTTCTGAAGAGGTTTAAGGAGAACTTTCATTTTCTCAAATATTGATTTTTCACAAACGCAATTTACAAAGTCAATACCATAGACATTATAGAGAAGTGCACGTAGTCATGGTGACGTCACCCATTGGTTTGTGGGCCGATGTTTTGAAGCCTCGAGTTCGGGTTTTTGCCAACACCAACTTGGATTACAGCCGTCGCAAGAATGCCTTTTTTTTTTTTTGCAAAAGATGAATGAGAGTTACCTGTCAACCAGGTGGTATTTGGTTCCTAAACCAGCGGCCCGTGAGAAACCTGCAAAGCGAACCAGGTGACGCCGACCGCCGAGGTCACAGACGGAATACCATCGGTTACCTGCCGGGCCGGCGGTCCAAATGTGACTAATCGCCCAGCTGTTTCTCTTCAGATGATACAGGTTAGAGCTCATTACTGGGATGTTGCGCCTCGCCGGGCAACGGTGCACCGCCTCAGATGAAGGGGAACAAGCGCACACACACACACACACACACACACAACTATTTTATGTTTGTATTCACAAATAACAGATCGGTTTTATCAGTTAAAGTGTTCCAACACCAGTGAATCACAATTCCAGTTATTTTTATATTCATATATTATAGTTTTTTTTTTTTTTTTTTATACTAATAGGTATGATTTCTGATTCTTCCGCCATGCCCACACTTAGCCATGTCCAGGAATTAGCTTGCAGCGAAATATCTTTTCTAATGGATCGCCATCAGCAGCCCGAGTGTGGCCGAGCGAGCTGCACCCGGCGTGCCGTAGTCATTGGTTACCACCGTCGACCAACACGGTCACAGTGCACACCTTAAATCACCTCGGCGGCGGTGGCTCCAGGGAGAACCCGGAGCCAGTCATCCGGGCTGCCAATTAACCCGTCTACTGCTCCGACAGCTCCTCTTGAAGAGAAACACCGATTGTGTCCGTTTGGATTCGATGCAATGATCAAACAACGCTTGACGCCTAAATTGCCGAAAGGTTGCTGCGACGACGTAACAACGTGGCCTTTTTTTCCCCCGTCTCTGGCTGAGAGGGGAGTGGACAAATAGAAGGAGAGACAAAGACCCGACGACACCCATTGAGCACGAAGCGGCTGCACCTTCAAGCGCGAGTCCTCCCCGCCACACAGCGCTTTGGCCCGCAGGCGCCGAAGGAAAACAATACACGTCACTTCCCCGTGTGACAGAAGAGCTTGTTTTCAAACTGTAGGCGACAGAACGGGTCATGTGGGTTTCGACTATTTTCGGGCCCGAGAGATATCAAACTCAGGGGAACCAACACACTGATAAGAACTAAATCACATAAACCTAAACAACATTAATCTAAAGCATTCTCACATTTGCATAATACCTGATTGCAGCTTTGTGTGCTCAGGACTTACGGGGATTAATCACTTGTGCGTTCATCAGCCCGTCACGTGTCACCGTGTTTCAGGCGGTGAAGATGACCTGGCCTTTGACTTTCTGAATGAAACTAGGAACCATTCTCAAACAACCTTAATTCTGACAATCTATTGTGTCAGATACATCTTGAATATCAGTTGAAAGCTGTGTCAAAATATGATTCTGACTGACATTCGTGCACGCAGGAAAGACTAGAATACGTCCACATTAAGGACACAGAAGAAATAACATCTATAACCTTGAGCTTTTACTCGTTATTTATTGGAGTTCCCCAGGGCTCTATTGTTGATCCTCTTTTGTTTGAACTTTTTTAATGATTCCATTACGACGTATTCTGCAGAGAGGACGTTTGGCATAATATAATAATTATGTTCCATTCTCTAACTGTGAATGTGGATTCTGCTACAGCTAAAACTAATAATCTCAAAGGAATAGTTTCTCGTTTTGGGAAATGTACGCTAAATAGGAAGCTGGATTGGAGAGGGGAGACAGTTAGCTTAGCATTAAACTGCTATCGACACCTCTGAAGCTCAGTCTTAAAAAGGGTGCAAATTCCTTTTTAGCTTCCGTGAGAATCGGGCAAGCAACTCTAGGGGGGGGGGAAAAGCAGATAATAAAAGCACATTCATTCGCCTGCAGTTATTCCTTTAGACAAAAACGTCTCCATGCTTTTATTTCCATAAAACAAGACAAACGCATCCTCGAGTGACTTCATTGGCAAACGCTTTGCCCGGGAATGAACGGGGATCCAATGCCCGTTTCATCCCCTCCAACCACACTGCATCCAAATCAAAACATTCCGCGTCCGTCAACGGTGACGCGCTTCCCCCCCGGATTCAGAGGAGTAGGACCAACGCGCGGCCCCGCGGGGGGGGGGAAGAACCGGTGGAGCCACGCTGCTGCTCGGGTACCACGTCGGCTGCCTCCCTCATCGGTGTGCGGGTACGCTCCTCCCCCCCCCGATGGGCTCGATCGAGCTCTGTCTCACAGACGCACGCGCGCACACGCACACACACACACGCACGCGCTCACACACACACACACACACACACACACACACACACACACACACCGCAACTGTGACCTCCACTGACAGTTCATGCGTTCACCAAATAACCGAATAAGAGATGCCGCCCCCCCCCCCGTCGGCGAAGTGAGTGTGACGCGGTCGGCCGAACCCGCGCCGTGGCTGCCGCGTCGCGCCGCGTCGCAGCCAATTAAGTTAAAAAAAATGCGCCACATCGTCACGCCACGAACGCGCGCTCCGCACGATGCGGCTCTCACCTGCCCACAGTCTGGTTGGCGAGCTGTCTCATCCGGTTGAACTGCTTCTTCATCTTGGGTTCTTGTGCGTTACCAGCGGGCGGTAGAGCCTCTCCGCATATCGCATCGAGGTGGAGGACACACGTCAGATCTCTCCGCGGCTGGTCTACAGGCCGCCGACGGGGGTCAGTCTTTAAACCTCCGACGCCTTCTCAAACATTCGGGCTTGGAGCTGAAGATCTGCTCATATTTTGACGCCGATGTGCGTCTCCGTCCTCCCGCGTCGCGCCGCGCTGCTCCGGAGATGCTGGACCGACTCCTTCCACTCCCCCTTCTCCCACGAACACTGACAGCTCTCTCTTCTCTCTCCCCCCCCCCCGGTGCACTGTGGGAAATGTAGTTTCGTTATTATCTCACGTTGAGCGATTCCAGAAGAACAAAGACGTCTTTTTTTCCTCCACATGTCCTCAAAAATGTAGGAGATAGATATGGTGCTGAAATAAATGATTAATGTTCAAATCCTTTATTGATCTCCAGTACCATTTATTTTCAAACTATGACAGAAGAATTGAGGAGATGGCAAATTAATCTCAGTATTATTCAAATTTGATGTCCACGTAACATAGAAACTATAGAAGCTGATGTTTTTCTACTTAAAATCTATGAAATGAAATGTAACTACAAATTAAGGGCGGCGTCGGCCAAAGGTTTCCAATTTACAGTCAGAGACCCCCAAAGTGGCCCGACCATAAGTCGCAAGTATATTAAATAGTAAGAATGAAATGATGAATATTTGCTATTAGCCCTTAAGAAGTCTTCAAATCCTTCAAAGTAACATCTAGCTTTAATTAAATAACTTGTTTCAATACGGAGGCTGTTCCCTATTGAGTTGGTCACAAGTCGACAATGATTTTTATCAGGAAGACAAAAATGATTTAGGCAATTGCTTCTCTAAAACCCACATTAAGAATGGTTATATAGTAATAGTCCTATTCATAGCCAACAAATAGGAAATGTCAGTAAATCTGAATATTCATGAGGACATTGTTAATCGTCCATGTGATTTTCCATCACCAACAGCTTTAACAGCTATGTCGCAGACATAAAGTGTGAACTTCAGATTCACAGAATGTGATGATTGGTGCGACGATTCAGTCCAAGCAGGCAAACAGCATCACCTTGTGGCTGTCAGGGTCAATTAGAGCAAATTCCTGCGCACTTCTTTTTGATGTGGAGGAGCCGCAGTGATGACACCACTGTGGTGTGGGACCCACGTGCAGCCCTAATGCAAAGTGGGAAAAATACAGGTCTAAATTAAAAGAAATCGGTGAAAGGACTTCACTTTTAGGAGTTTATATTTTAAAATATGTTTTAAGGTTTGTATATGTATTATATGTATATTTGATACAGTACCAGTTAACGGTTTGGACACAATTTCTCATTGAGTTGAAAAAGTCTCAATATTGACTGGTAAATTGTGACACAAAGTGTGTATATACACATATTTTGTGACTTTCTAACACGGATACAAGTGATTTCTATAGCATAGTATAAAGTGTATGTATATAGGGAGCACATATAAACACATACTATTAAAAACTAACAAATGTAATACATGTGTGAAAGTGTTGAATAAGAACGTACCGAAGTTAATAACGTAGACTTCAAGGTGTCGTTACACGCTGCTGCCACGGAGGGCGCCAGCGAGCGACGCTCAGCAGCAGACGAAGAAGAACTGATGCTACCGGAGTAGCGTCTCTCTTGTTGAATGACATTAACGTCAGATCAAAGTTTTCTTTTCTTCATTTAGTTTTTTTTCTGCTTGGGGAACCACTCGCCACCCTCCAGTGTAGGGTCGCAGTTGGTGTCACACCTGGACCGGCTGCTTCTCCTCCACCCCCTGGAAAATAAAAGATGCGGGACCGAACTAAAGAATTGGGCAACGTGAGTTTCAAAGTATAAAAAAACTAGCCTAGCGTTAGCATTAGCGGGCTAGCCGGCTAACTTAGCCGATTTGTGTTCGTTCAGCTAGTCGACTAGCGGCCGCTAACTTCTAAAGACTCCGCTGTGATAACCTTGACTAAGGAAGTGAACAACTCAACGTGGTTAAAAACGACTAAGTTTATACATTTTAACTTTGGCGAGACGCTACCGCGTACTTCCGTTTCAGCCCTGTCTCCTATAAGGATAGGACAGGCCGGGATAAGGGCACGGCTGCAGAGGAGTCCGTTAACATGGGCAGGTCTTCATGTTATTCATGCATACACATCTGTGTGTGTTTATTGTGACTTGCAGAAGGCAGAGGCTTCAGATGAGGACGAAGAGGCAAAACCACTTGTGAGCAAACCGGCCACCTCTTCGGCCAAAGAGGATAAGGAGAACGATGCTTTCTTCAAGAAGGTGACGTCTATGTTGATAAAGGTGTTAATCCACGTGAAGATGACGGATCTGTTACGATGACTTGATCTTCTCTTTCAAGTCCTCTATGACCCCTTTTATGAGGGGTTATTTTTTGTGTTAAACTCGATCATTGTTTACATTGTTAAACTGAGGAAAATCCAGAAGAAATGGTCATGTGCACTTTATCTCAAATCTGTGTTTCAATCTGTCTACTCAAATGTGAATATTTGTAACTTCTCTTCCCCAAAATAGAAGAGTTTGTGCGTTTTGTTTAAATGTCTGACGAGGCAAGAATACCAAACATACAGAACTATAGTTATAATGGTTATGACAACTTGAATAAAGTAACTATCTTATGGTAATTATCTCCCATCTCCAATATTTTCATAGATGAACAATTAATAAATAATTGAAATATTCGATTGATTGTTAAAACCAACTGTAGCCTTAAATTCGATTACTAGCATGATGAAAAGATTGATTTCAGAACTATGTTATTGAATCTCAAACCAATATTAACAAATTATTCTGAATATTTTTAGATAAGAAATCTTTAGGTTAAATGTTGAGCGCTGTTTGAAGTGAACTGAGATCATGTTGACTTCATACGTTTTCCTGTTTTGTCCCACCAGCAGTCTTCTATATTAAAATATAATAATTAAAATGATACAAAACGACAAAAAGCAACAGTGCCTTATGAAATTGACCGTAACCAGAGAATTTTTGGCCTTTTTGTTTACTTAATCATCAAAAACCTCTTTTGGAAATTTACTTTTTTATCAACTTATTAAAAAATGAACTAAAATACAGGTGCAGGAAATCCACGAGGGTCTGCAGAGCCTCAAGCAGATGGTGTCGAAACTGGAGAACATTCAAAAGACCGTGCTCGGCGTACCGGTGCCCGAGGACAGTGAGTACGGTCGTCAAGACTCGAGTTCTCATCACATCTATAAAGAGTGTGTTGCCCTTCTGTGACGTTCTCCATGCTCAGGTACAAAGAAAGAGCTGCAGACTCTTCGAGAGGAGATCAAAACGTCAGCGACTCAGATCCAGAGGAAACTCAAGAGTGAGTATTGGTGGAGGACAAGCGTTGTGTTTATTTAGGTTTTTTTTGTGTACTTGAGCCTCACGTATCTTTTATCTTCCCACAGATATTGAACTGAAGAAGGGAGACGACGATGAGAAATACGTCCCCATAAACATTCGGATGCAGCGGACCCAGGTCAGACATCTGGAATATACTTATACACTGGATTTTAAATCCCCCTCCTCAGACCTTTTGTGAAACTAAACTTCCCGTCACCTGCAGCACGGCGTCCTGTCGAAGGAGTTTGTGGAGCTGATGGGTCACTGCAGCACCATACAGTCCCAGTACCGGGACCGCAACGTGGAGAGGATACAGAGGCAGCTGAAAATCAGTGAGTAGGCCCAGAGCGAGGTTTCAGGTTTGGTCTCCTCCTCCTCCTCCTCCTCCTCCTCCTCCTCCTCCTCCTCCTCCTCTGCTGAGCGGATCACTTCCTCCTTCTCAAAGCCTCGTGACAGATTCCACGCTTCACTTTAAAACTTCCATGTTTAAAGCACTGGAATGATTTAATAAATGGTACAAAATTAGGTTGTAATAACTTTATTAATAATAGTTTTATTGTACTGCAGTGTTTATTTTTATTAACATATTCAATGTATACACAGTCTATATAGCTGCTTAAAGAAATGCTATGTTATGAACCAGGAACAAAGTGCGTGAACCTGTATTTATGGACAGGATTCACGCAGCCAATAACTCGTTATGGTGCTTGTTGGTCAGAAAGGTCGTGCTTCAGTGAGAATGAGCTTCCTTATCATTGTTCTCGTCACCATGAAGTGGGAGTCTCTCTTACAAGGTAAAACGGGTGCTGTTTTAAATGATCCTTGTGGTATTTTGACCAAAGTATGTTACAAACATTTCATTAAGACCCCAAGAAACTTGTGGTCCTTTAAGTCTTTATAGTAGAGCTGCAATAATTAGTGCACTATTTAAAACTGAATGAACCACCTTTTTATGTTGATAATTAATGAACATTTAAGTGATCTTTCAAGCCAGTGGAAAAAAACTACAATTTCTCCAAAGATGGAATCCAAAGAAGCATCTTCGATGTTACAGTGCTGAGTCATGCAGACGACTTAAAACAACCAGCTTCAAAGTATTACTTTATTAACAAGGTGGCAACATGAAAGTTCTGCTACGAGTACTTTCATAAAATGCGTTTCTTGGTCATGATCGTTATTTCTCGTCTGATACGTCACTATTTAAATATTGACGCCGCGAGGAATTCTGGGACAGAATGATGTCCTTTCCCTTCGTAAAGGAAGGCCCAGTGGTTCCTCTATGCTCACTGAAGCTTCAATCATGGCGCCCACTACTTCTGGGTCATTTCGCTCCGTTAGGAACTGTCTTAAGCAAATCTCCTCATCGCAGCCTCCGTAACGCCGATGTGACGCACTCGTCTTTTCAGCTGGGTGCAACGTGACGGAAGAGGAGCTGGACACGATGCTGGAGAGTGGCCAGACAAATGTTTTCACCCAAAATGTGAGTACGAGAGGAGGAGGAGGAGGGAAGAAACCGTTGCCACGGTGATGTGGGTACCAACTACAACATGGGCAATCTCACGGTTGTTGTTGTTGTGTTTTTTTTTGTGATGCTTGACCTCTGCTGTTTGCCTGATTGCTTAAAAAAACGGACCACAGAGTTGGTAAGCAGAGAAACACCCCCCCCCCGTCCCTCTAGTCGCTGTGAAGAGACCCGCCCTCTAAGAAGTGCGCTTACTAGAGAAAACTTCTAGTTTACCAGAGTCTACACTGTGCCACCGGTCATAGAGGAGACAGGCTATTGCTCACAAAGCAGCTGATGCACCTGGGCCCCTCCCTGTGACCCTCAGCTCCTGAACGACGCCCTGGCCACCAAGCAGGCTCTGAACGAGATCGAGTCGCGGCACGACGAGATCATGAAGCTGGAGCAGAGCATCAGAGACCTGCACTCCATGTTCCAGTACCTGGCCATGGAGGTGGAGGCTCAGGTGAGGCTGTGGATTAGCTCAAGGCCTTCGTTGCCGGGGGGGTTACAAGCGGCGTCTGATTTTGAAGTTTTCTTTCAGGGGGACATGGTGAACCGGATCGAAAATAACATCATGGAGTCGTCCGACTATGTGGAGAAAGCGAAGGTCAACACGGAGAAGGCCGTCACTTATCATCAGAAAGCACGAAAGGTACCGACGGGTCGCAGAGAAGCCTTAAAGGAACCTTTCATCCACTAAAAGAGCGTTTGTGTGGTGGACGTCCCCTTGAGAGCGAGGAGCTGGATTTGAATAGTCCTTTTTGCCTAAATGACTCTAAAGGAAAGGAAAGGAGCTTCAATGCTTCCTTACTTTGCTCCTTTAGCAAAGGAACCACACACTAGAAAACTGTTCTTTACAAAAGGACAACTTTCTCTATAATATAGTGTTTTTATGATTGAATTATTCCTAAAAAACTGGTTAACATCTTTATCTTGTAATTAGCGTATCCGGTTTGTATGGGTTATTAAGATTAATATACATTTTTATGACATTAGGAAGCTTTATTAAGACAAATAATCGTATCATTTTTTCTATCTGCTGAGGCTTTGAACTTTAAAATCCTGCCACATCAACTACTTATTGATCCTTGTTTGTTGAATATTTCTTCTCGGCTCCCTCCCAACGCAGAAGAAGGTCTGGATAGCGATCTGCTGTGCCATCCTCCTCCTCATCCTAGTCATCTCACTGGTATCTGCCTTCAGCGTCTAACAGCAGACGTGCGGGGAAGAAGAAGAAGAAGATCCACGTCCAGCAGGACGATGTGAAACCATCCTGCGCTTTGCCACATTAGTCGTTTTCTTAAGAGCACAAATGTGCTGCAATGCAGACAATTTGTGTGCCGTTACATCAGGTAGCTTCACCTCCTGTATACGAAAATAAACAGATTGATATAAGCACACTGCAGTATTGCCCCCCCAGAACGCAAGAAGCTGTCTGGATGCGCCAAGAACAATTTTAATAGGGAGGCTATCTTTAATAGCCAATCAGACATAACCTCATGTTGATGATTCAGAAATTATTCATGCATTTTTTAACTGCCTACATGGAACAAATGTAAATAGTTGATGTTTAGCCCCACTCTTATTTCACACAGGTGGCTGATTTAAGGCCCTCTCGTATTTATGATTCAAAACTTTTGGTGCCTTTGACATCGTGAAGAAGGGAGTTTGGCTTGAGTTCCTGCAGCAGCAGCGTTTCAGCTCACGACTTTATTTTTTGTCACGTTTTGTCACGTTTGTGGGGTGGGAACATGGAGCAAGCGATGCATTCACTTGATTTGTAGAAATAAATGTGTATACCAAATCAACAGGGTCATCTAATTCTCTTCTTTGGAAGCAGGAAGTAAAAAGTTGAGCAAAGTGACTTCTGATCTGTGACGTTAAATCTTGTAGTTTAGTTAAACGTGTCCATCTTTTACAGTATTGTTTTTGCAACACAATGAACAACGGCACGCTAATTTTTGGTCTTTTATTCAACTGTAATAGTCTTATTTTTTTCAAGTAAAACAATGTGGAATTACAAGGGAACAAGGAATGCAACAGATGAAGACAAATAAAAAATATGACCATCACCATAAACTACCCCCCCCCCCCCTCCCCAAATATTAGCTCTGCACAAAATAGCTTTCACAAGTCTAAAAATAAAAACAAATTACAGTCATCTGGAACTGTACCAGTCATTTTATTCACTTTTTTTTACATGGAGGTGGTGAAAAGAAAAACAAGTGAAAACAAGAATAATTTGGTTGCACTGATGCACCGGGTGCTTTTCTCTAAGCTCTCAGGTTGGACTTGTTTGGCTTCTTTTTTTCTTCTTTTTTTTTTAAACAAGAGAAGCAACACCAACGCTTCAGTGGCTTCACAAGGCAATCTGAGGTTCAAATCCATTTGGCCCAATAGGCACTCTTTGATTTCAACATTTTCTTGCTCTGATATAAATACAAAGTGAACCGTAACTACGACTGCCTTTGAGAATGTGAGAAAAACTGCTCCGTGTCTGATCTGAAGCAACAAAAAAAAAAACAAAAAAAAAGGATTTTCAAGACAACTTTTAGCTTCAATTGATGCATTTTCGAATTGGTTGGAGAAACACGGCAAGTAAGCAATTCATCCAGCGAACCCCATCACTACCCCACAATGTACTCAAAGAGCCCAGGGCCACTGTATCAGATGTGCAAATGAGAAACAAGGCTGGATTTAAAAATGAATCCAATGAACAGAGGACTGACGAGACAAAAAGAGGAGGAGAAGCAAAGAGAAGCTCCAGCATTGATCACAACGACAGATCTGGTCTCCTAACACCCTGGAAGAAATAATAAAATATGCATAACTTATCAACTGACTACAGAGAAACAATAGTCAGGACAGCCGATGAAAATGTTCAAAACGAAAATCTAAAAACCTCCAACTTACAATACAACTGGTCACTCAAAGGTTTTTAATGTCACACAAACGATGCCTTCGTTGTAGAATCCCGCCTCAACACGCAAGATCCGAGTGTTCCAGTCTCCAAAGATTACAGTACATAATGTGAACTAACAACTCTGCACCTTTGTCCCCGACGAGTCGCAGCACTGAAGCTCGTCGCTGCGCCGCACCGACCTGCTGGCGCCACCCTTTTTATTTCTTTTTTGTTGTTGTTGTTGTTTTTTGTTACCCGACATCCCCACTGAGTCTTCCCCCCAGCGCGACCGAGCTGGTGAGAGGACCAGCTCCGATTGGAGAGGGCCCAAGAGGCAGGGAGCCCCCCCCCAGAACTCGCCGAGGTCGTGCTCCCGTAAACGTGGCCCCTCGCTTCGTCCATCTCGCTGCGTGGTTTTTTCTTTCTCCTCTTCTTCTTCTCCTTTTAACCCCTTTTTGGCACTCGGCTCATGTCTTGTTGCGTCGGTGGTGACCCGAGGAGGACCGGGTGCTGGCGGCCGGCGACCGGGCCTGCACCGCCGCCAGCGCGGCGACGCTGCGCAGCACCCGGTCCGGCGTGCTGCCCTCGGCCCCCGAGCCGCTGGCGGCCTCCTGGCAGAGCTTCCGGGAGCGGCGCTCCCTCCGGCTCTCCGAGCGGCCGCGGCGGCGCTCGCTGCCCGAGGAGGCGGCGCGGGACTCCCGGTGCTCCGTGTTCTGGGAGCTGAGGCTGCGCGTGCGTTGGCTGCTGTTGCTGCTGCTGCTGCTGCGGCTCCTGCTGCTGCGCCCGCGCCCTCCGCCGCCATCGCCGCCGCCGTCGCTGCTCATGCTGCTGCAGGCGCTGTGGCCCCGGGACGAGGACGGCGGCGGCTCGCCTTCCTTCCCCCCCGACGGCTTCCTGCCGCCTCCCTCCTTCTCTTCTGCTCTCGACCTCTTGAACTCCAAGTCGAGGGGCGGGACCAGCGAGCCGGGACACTGTCTGGTGCAGCGGGAGGCGGAGCGGCGCAGCTGATTGGCCGTGGCAGGCTTGCTGCTTCTGTTATTGGTTACAGAGTTACTCGGAGAAGGGGTCGGTACACTTTTGCTTTTCAGCTTTTGGTTCTTGTCAGAAGAGGAGGCCTTGGCGGCGGCGGCGTCCCTTCGGGGGGTGTGGCCGGGCGTATCCACCCTGCCTTTCATCGCCAGCAGCTTGGCCGCCGCGTTGAGCGCAGAGCACCTCTTCCCTAGAACCTCCGGCTCGGCGGGGGCGCTGTTCGTCTGGGCTTTAGCGGCGAGCGCCGACTTCTTCTTCTTCTTCTTCTTCTTCTTGGCGAGCCCGACCGAAGACGCGTCGCTGCCCGACTCCCCGCCCGTGGACGCGTTGGCGTTGTTCACCGCGTTTCTGTCGGACTTCTTCGCCTGGCGGCCGTTGCCCTTCTTCCTCTCCTGGTCCTGCAGCCGCCGCTTCGCCGAGCGGGTCAGCCGGTGCGCTTTGCCGCTGCCGCTGTTGTCCGAGTCCGAGGAGGTGAAGGAGGAGGACCTGGAGCGCCGCCGCCTCCCGAGCTCATCGTCGCAGCCTTCCTCTCCCTCCTCCCCGCCCCGTTGGCTCTTCTCCGCCTTCCCCGTGTCGGAGGTGACGTCCATCCGCCTCTTCTTGGCAGGGTGTCGATTCTCATAAGTCCTTTTGTGGTGGGCGTGACGAGTGAGGGTGGACGTGGAACACCCCGAAGACGAGGAGGAGGAAGAGGAGGAGCGGGCGGACTCGCGGCTACTTTGTCGACTCAGAGGCCTTTTCTGGATTGGGGTCTCTTTGTTTTCTGTAGTTTTCTCCACCTCCTGTTTGGGTTCATCTTTCTGAGGGGAAGCTGCAGGCGGCGCTTCTCCCTCCCTCCCCGACCCAAAGTCTTTGTTCTCTGAGGAACTGTCCACCCTTCTTCTTTTAGGTTGGGACTTACAGGCGTCCTCCTGTTCCTCCTCCATCCTTGCATCATCCACCTCCATTTCTGTCCCCGTGTCCATGTCCCCTTCAGCCGGAGACATGCGTGTTGGCCCCGAGGACGGTTTCTCAGATGAAACACTAGGGGACACAGGTGTGGTTATCTGGGGGGGGGCCTCCGTCCGGACTGGTGGGGTCACATCACTGGAGGCGGCGCTTTGCACTGGAGACGTTTGTGTGCCGGTAAACGGAGGAGAGGGGCTGCTGGATGATGTCGTCGTGGTGACCGTGGCTAATAGAGATGGCGTAGTAGTAGTAGTAGTTGGGGGAGGGGAGATGTTGCCAGCCTTTTCTGTGGGAGGGGCAGTCGAAGTTGTGTGCGTCTCCCCTTGCACTCTCTCTGCTGGGGGGGATGTCGTGACTGGAACAGGCTGGGCTTTGGGTGGGGTAGGCGGGGTAGGCGGTGCAGCACAGGGTTTATCCGAGGACACTTGAGCTGCCATCGGTGGTGCTTTGCTGGCTGCCACGTCGCTCCTTGCCTGGTTTGGAGAAGTTGTGACCACTGCCGGCGCCGTAGAAGCAGACGCTGTTGGACCTGCGCTGGGAGCGGCTTGGACCGTTCTCACGGCCGTGGTCGCTGTAGCGGGGGAAGATGTTGAGGTCGCTGAAGTCGAAGCTGAAACCTTCTGGGGGGAAGCCGCAGCGGACGGAACACTAGTTGGCGTAGACGTTGTGGGTGACAAATCCGTCACAGGAGCCGTTTTAGTCGAGACAGATTTCGCTGCGCTGCCTGGCTTTGGAACCACGCCAGCAGCGAGGGTCGTGGCGAGGAGCGATGCTGGGACTGCGTCGGCGGGCAGGGCAGAAGACGACTCGGCCGATGGAGAGGTGGCAGTTGGTGGTGGGACTGACGTTGTATTGCGCAGCGCTGTTGCTTTGGCAATTGCAGTAACTGAAGGTTTTGGTTCTGCTGGAGCTTTAGAAGCGCCGGAAACCGAAAGCGTTGTTTGTACAGAGCCTGCAGTTGATGTGGCAGCGCTGGCAAGGGGCAACGGAGCTGTGGTATTTGGGGTAGAGGTGGCTGGGATGATGGACACCTGGGTTAATGCCGTGTCTGGGCTTTGAGTAGCTGGTGCACGTTGAGCTGATGTGGAGTGAACAAAAGAAAGGGGTGCAGCTGCAGTGGGTGTAAGTGGTGTGGGTGCAGCAGGTGTGGTCGCTGTAGGTGCAGTGGCTGGTGTGGGTTTGGGTGGAGAGGGTTTGGGTAGTGTGGGTGCAGTGGCTGCAGCTGGTGTGGGTGCAGCTGTAGGTGCAGTGGGTGTAGGTGCAGTAGCTGGTGTGGGTGCAGTGGCTGCAGCTGGTGTGGCTGTAGGTGCAGTGGGTGTAGGTGCAGTGGGTGTAGGTGCAGTAGCTGGTGTGGGTTTGCATGCAGTGGGTGGTATGGCAGTAGGCTGTGTGGGTTTGGGTGGTGTGGGTTTGGGTGGTGTGGCAGTAGGTGGTGTGGATTTGGGTGCAGTGGGTGGTGTGGGTTTGGGTGGTGTGGCAGTAGGTGCAGTGGGTTTGGGTGGTGTGGCTGTAGGTGCAGTAGGTGGTGTGGATTTGGGTGCAGTGGGTGGTGTGGGTTTGGGTGGTGTGGCAGTAGGTGCAGTGGGTTTGGGTGGTGTGGCTGTAGGTGCAGTAGGTGGTGTGGGTTTGGGTGCAGTAGGTGGTGTGGGTTTGGGTGGTGTGGCAGTAGGTGCAGTAGGGGCGCTGGGTGCTTGCACTGAAGCTTCATCAGTTGTTGGGGGGCATTGGGGGGGATTTGGAGTCTTATTGTCCGTTTCCTCCGCCCCTGCAGAGGGGGGGCCGTGACTTGTAGTCACAACAGCAGCTTTGGGGATCTCCGCCTTGTTCTCAGACGGAGGAGTCGGCTCTGAGCGACTTTCCGTTTTTGGTACCTCACGTGCGCCGGTAGTGATGCTCTCGTTTTTAGAGTTTGGCCGTTCGCTGGCGGTTTCCGTCGTGGTCGTCGTGGTCGTCGTGGAGTCTTTGCGAGGACGGCCCCGCTTTCGTTTTGGGGAGACAGAGAGGATCCCTTCCTGCCTTTGGGGGGACGGGGTCACCGCGCGGTCATGCTCAGGTAACCTCGGGGGAGTCTTAGGGGGCCGGCCCCGCTTTCTTTTCAAAGGTGTCACGAGAGAATCGGACTGCGTGGAAGCTGAAGCGCCGGCTCTGCCCGGCGGGGGCTCCGATTTTCTGGACTGGTTCCAGCCCCGCCCTCGACCCAGCTGCTGCTGCTGCTGCTGCTGCTGCTCCCCCAGCTGAGCGGCCATGCGAGACTCGGTTTCCAAGCGCCGCCGCACGGGAAGGTTCCTCAGAACGGGCATGTCGGGAAACAGATGTGGCGGAGAGTACGGCGGGTAGCTCCTGACGGGCGGAGGGTGAACAGCTGGGCTGGGAGTCGGGTGCTGATCCGGGGGAGATTTGGTAACCGCCATTTTGCTTTTGGCGTCGGGGCTCGGCGACGCGTCGTCTTTGTTCGCCTCGTCGACGAATCCGGCGGCGCTTTCCTCCGCGATCGCCTCCTCTGACGAAGCTCCGCCTCCGGTGCCGCTCCCCCGCCGCCGCCTCCGCCTGGGCTCCTTCTCCTCCACCACCGTGACCAACCTCCCCGGGAGCTTGCGCAGGACCTTGGCCGAAGGGGAGGCTTCGACCAGCCCCCGCAGGACTTCCCCGTCCGCCGACTGGCGCTTGCGAGGCGACCGAGAGCTGGAAGAGGGCGGAGACACGGCGCCGTGGTCTTTGCCGCAGTCGCCGCCGCCGTCTTCGCCGTCTGCCTGATGGTCCACCGGGCAGCTGGTCTCCAGCGGAGTGTCGGACCCCCCCTTCTCGTCCTCCCCCTCCTTGTCCTGACTGCAGGCTTTGGGGGTCTCAGTCTCCCCGGCGCCCTGTAGTTTCCCCGCGGGGGGGGAGGCTGTGGGAGGGGAAGGCACTGGACTGGGATGGGAGCGGTTTGGCAGAGTCTTGGTTTTGAGGGTCGGTTGGTCTCTGGCGGGGGGCGATTTGGAGGAATCGTGAAGCTTGGTTGTTGATGAGGTTTTGTGATGGTCTGTTCGGGGGGGGGTGGCAGGCGCGGCGCCTCGTCCTCTCGGACCACAGCGGAATCTTTCAGGCACTTCTCGGGTGGGCTCGGGCGAGGCCCCGCGCAGACGACCACTGGTCCTTGTGGAGCTCACGACCTTGTCCTTGTCCTTGGGTTTGCGGCCCCGGCGGCCTGGATGAGAAGGCTCCACAGAAGCCAGCGGTGACAGAAAGTCCTCGTTGTCCTCGTCGGACGAGGCGTGGAGCTTCAGGCCTTCCTCCTTGGCCTGGTCAAGGCCCTTCCTGGCAGCCTCCACTTGCTCCTAAACACACAGCACAACAGAATTAGACATTAAATGTACTGTTTCTGGTAGGAATACAGGGTTTGACAAATTATGTCTTATAACAAAAACCAAAAGCATCCAAGTCATTGTCGTCATGGCAATCAAATTGAATTAACGCCTCAGTCAAATCCAAAATGACAAATTTCCCCACAGTGTTAAACAATGTGACCCTTAACTATATGAAGTTCTGAAGGAAAGAGTACCATAATAAAAAGTGCAGCGTTTTAGTTGTGAGGACTAGTATTCATCTTAAATATGAATACCTTTGTGTTCCAATGTATCAAAGCCAACTTGTTGAAAAGAAATCTGTCATTTTAAAAGAAGGAGAAGACGTGTGGTTACCTCGGCCTGCTTCAGTTCCTCTTTGCACACGTCTTCTAAGGAGGTCTCCAGAAAGTTCATGGCGTAGCGTTCAATCGGAGTGAGCTAGAGACGGGTGGAGCAAGTGGTGAGATAGCAGAACTCAAACACTACAGATACAATGCAGACATGCAGCAGAAGCCGTTACAAAGATGCAATCATATAATAGCAATGGTCTTGATTTAAAAAAAATAATAAAGATCATTCACCTGCTCTACCAGAGCCGCAATTTCCTGCTCCGCCTTAGAGAGCTCCTCCACCTCTTCCTGCTCCCCTCCATCATCCAGTGGGATATTTTCGTTGAACTCTGCCAGTTCTGCCACCTGCTCCGCTTTGGCCTGCGAGGCGGCGACGATGTCCTCCTCGTCCTCGGCTCGACACAATGCCTGCGAAGGTTCAACATGTCCGGTTATTATACTGTAATTACACCATTAAATAAACTTTGGGTTTATTCAGACATCCAATACATTTGTTAAAATAAATGTGGTTAAAATAAGTTAAATAAGGATGTGCAACACAAGTCCAAGATTATTTTTCCTCAGCGTGAACGGATTTTAATAATAAATGGCTTTATTTACTTTATTAAAGGTCAGGGGGTTAAGGTTACTGCTGCGATTGTGACAGATGATCAGAAGATTTTCACAGCTGGAAGTTGCACCGTTTCAATTTACAAACCAAATACAGAAGTAATTGCAGCAGTTTCATGTCGTCATGTTTGCGTTTGGTATCGTGGGAAACAGAAAGGAACAAAAAGTAACAACAAGGAGGTTGCAAAACTTTGCGCTGTGTAATAAAAGCGACGTAGTCATGGCAACGACACTCGTTGGTTTGTGGACGTTTTGAACCCTCGAGTTCGGCATATTGGCCGCCGCCTCTAAAAATGTTTGCAACCTGTGAACAGAAAGTGGCCCGAGGAGGAAGGGATGTAGAGACAGTACACAGCCTGTCCATCACACCCTGCTTTGTTTGACTCTAAATGGACCATTATTTACTAAATGAACATCATGCTGTATTGAAGACTTGAAACTAGAGATTAAGACCATGAAGTCACGTTTATGTTTACTGAGGGAATAAATAGAGAAGTAGTCATTTCTTCATAGAGCAGTGATTCTTAACCTTAGGGCAACGCCGCCAGACATTTGGCACAACGCAAGAAACCTCAACATAGTATAGTTATATTTCTATTGTCTACATTTTTTTCTGTAGTCAAAGTAAGTTATTGTTGCGTTGCGCCGGCTTGAGCCTTTCAAATTATTATATTAACTTTAGTGGTTCCATGAATTATTAGGTAGTGTGCAGGTTTACGTACCGATAATAAATAAAATGTCCTTAATTTTATTAGTTATTTTGCCATTGAATACAATTAGTTAATCCAAGTCAGTGTTAATATTTGAACGGACCCCAGGCCACTTTGTACTTAAAAAGTTGGGTCCCAAGGTCAAAAAGGTGTCAAAAAGGTTAAGAAACCCTGTTCTATGGGACCAGAGGAGCCCCCTAGTGGTCAGAAGACAGAATACCTGACGCCTCAGCATCAGTGGTTGCTTGAATAATTTAAAGTTAATGCCCCTGACCTGCTCCAGAATGGTGGTGCTCTGCTTGTTGACAGTCTCCTCCTCCTCGGCTTGGGTCACCGAAAGCTCCACCGCCGCCTCCCTCTTCTCCCCCTCGCTCATATCAAACAGCTCTCGGATGGTTTGCTGAGGAACAAAAGCATTCAACTCAGGAAAGCGCTCCTCCGTACACAAAGAACAACAAGTAGGTACTTGAACCGCTCGAGTCTCTGACGTTAAAATACCCAACAACCGCAGTTATGCTAATTATGTTATTCATTCAATTGGTTAATTAGAAAATTTTGCAACATCCTCACGCTTGAAACAGCACAAGTGGTTTTGCTGTTTAATGAAAGAGGACGAGAGCGTAGCCTTTAATGGGAAAATGTATTCAAACAGCTGCATGTTAAATTAAAGTGATTTGTCACATGGTGAGAGAAATAACACTTTTTACTTTAAGCTGCACTTTTATACATAGTGAAGCAGTTAGTAGAAACAATGAAATGTGGTATGATAATAATCCAATATGAATAAATCCTAAAATTTTAATAAAGTAAGGTACTGGGTTAAAAGAAAAGGCTCCTGTTAAAAGTTCAAATACCTGCTTGAAGAAGGCCGTGGTGAAGTTTCCTCCTTCAATAGCCATGTCTCCCAGCATCCTCTTCTGATTGGCTTTCTTCAAGATGTTCTCCTCCACTGTTCGCTCACTGATCAGCCTGAAGAGGAACATTCAAGAAAAAAAAAAAAAACATTAACCCATTTTTTCTAAAGTAAAGCCTGATAAGCCATATATATATATTGATCAAACTTCCATCCTTGTTTTTCTCACTCCTCCCATCTACAGTCGTAATGCGACCTCAACCATAAACACCGGTGAGGACAATTTTTTTTTATTAACAAAATATCCACCCGACATTAACATTGACTTCTTAAAATCTGAATTGCAACATCTCCCGAAAGCTCAACCCGTACGGTGTCAAAGCATTAAACTCCGCCCCCTTCTGACCTGTAGATGTGTACGTCTCTGGTCTGGCCAATCCGGTGGCAGCGGTCCTGTGCCTGGGCGTCCATGGTGGGGTTCCAGTCGCTGTCGTAGAACACCACCGTATCGGCCCCCGTCAGGTTCACGCCGACGCCTCCGCTGCGCGTTGACAGGATGAAGCAGAAGATCCGGCGGTCTGCGTTGAAGCGCTCCATAAGGGACTGAAGGAGGAGGCAGAGAATATAAGCAGAGTCCAACTCTAAATTCATCCCCCTCAACATCCATCACCCTTTTATGCATTATTATTATTTTTTATTTTTTAACACAGACCTGTCTCATCTCCACGCGCGTGCTTCCATCCAGGCGGAGGTAGATGTGCCCGTGGTAGTTGAGGAACTGCTCCAGCACGTCCAGCATGCGCGTCATCTGGGTGAAGATCAGCACCCGGTGGCCTCCGGTCTTCAGCTTCCTCAGCAGGGTGTGGAGAGTCTGCAGCTTACCTGCACATGTGGGGGAGGAGACACAAATCATTTAGCAGAATAAGGAAACATGATCCTTTTTAGGTCAAAAAGGGGAAATACAGGTTGACGTTTCTGACTCTCCTAAATTCTAATATGAGTTTTTCCTCATCAGTGAAAAGTATCGGTACACTTTTTTTAACATAACTCTTATAGCATGGGGACTTCATCTTGTTGTGGCCTAAATTGCTACAACAACCTCTCTCCTTTAGTAATACGTGGCTCCTCTAAGGAGTTTTTATTTTGTTTAATTGCTCAATTAGTTTTCCCTGAGCGGTCATTTCAAGTCTGAACAAGCTCTTCATTTAATACTCTGTATTTGTCGTTTTTCTGCTCTCGTATTGAAAGTGCTTACCACAATCGTACTGGATGAGCCTCAGGTCCGGGAACTGGGTCCGCATGTAACACTGGATTCGATGGAGACTGCGGGTTAGCGGAGTGACTTGAGTGGACAGCTGGGAGGAGAAGACCGCCTGCTTGTGGCTCAGAGAAGGAGGAGGATGGCAGCAGTGCATCGAGATCTGTGGAGCCTCCACGGGGGGAATCGCAAATGTGAACCTGAAAGGACACAATAGTAAAAGCTAAATGAGACGCAGTTCTCAGTTCAAAACAACTACACCGTTTATACCAGCCAGAAGCTGTGGAAACCAGGAACATCAAGTTCTTCTTTCTTACGGCTCATGAACACATCACATGTGACCAACCCTTCCCTCAGAAAAGAAATAACCAAAGGAAGCTTGAAATTGTCATTGTCCGTGCAAAAGATGCCTCATTTAAAATCATACCCCCAAATGATCCAGTAAAACCTCTGCGCCTCGCAGTGCAACCAAGACTTAACCGAGCACTGAGACCATAGGAGTCACGTGCGCTCCTAACCATGACAGTGCTGTTTTCATAGAGGTGCGCGACCCATTGAGATGGGAACGAAAAAGAAATGCCGAAAAAGAGGCGTAAAGCTCTAAAATATCCACCTGTCGACGACGTCGCTGAGCAGCTCCAGCCGGTCGTCCACGCTGTGGATGGCCTCTCTCACGGCACGACTCTGACACATGAAGTTGAATTTGTTCTCCCACTGCGAGTGGAGAGCGATGCTGTGGCCCGAGCGACCCCACTCCCTCTGAGGGCGCTGGGGGGCCGGGGCGGGTCGTGGCCCGGGGAGGAAGGTCAGGAAGTCCAAAACCTCCCGGCCGTACGCCGGCTTGGCCGCGCAGCGGCTCTCGTTGACCCGAATGATGAAGTCCAGCCGGCTGTCGCGTTGCTGCTTGAGTTTGTCCTCGAGCCACTTCTGTTGAGACCAAAGGAGGCGATATGAGCGAGTGAGGTAAAGAGCGGAAACACAAGAAGAAGCGCAAATCTTTTTGCTTTTGTGCCGTTTGGCCTCACAATTTTCTTACCGTGTGGAACGGAGAGCGGGGAGGGAGCCTGGGAACTCTCCTGGGGGGAGGAAGGGGCTTAACCCCAGCGCCCGGCCTGGACTTCGGGGGGAGCGGCGTTTGACTGCCGCCTTCCCGCGGAGTCGCTGAGGACATGGATGTAGAGGAGGAGCAGGCCACCTGGACCAGGGCTGAAGACAGGAAAGAGCGTTTTAGAATAACCGCTTTCTACTTCGGCTAAATTAGCTCAACGTATTTAGCATTTTGTCCTTCGTAACACATCAGGCCCTCAAAATAGATTAAACCGGAGCGGCGCATCAAAAGATCTGTCTCACCTGGCCGCTCTGCGCTCGATGGAGGAGGCTGCACTACTTTGAGGACGGGGCGAGGGGGGTGTGGCTGGTTGGGGGTCGGGCCCGGGTTCCCCGGAGGCGCTATGGTGTAGTGAGCGGTGGCAGTGGCGGGGCCGGGGGTGCGCTGGGCGATCTGCAGCGGAGCGGCGGTTCTGACGGGGGTCGTGTTGGCGTGCAGGGAGGTCAGAGGAGCAACGCGGGGGGAAGGAGCCACAGCCAGCGTGGGCACAGGCCCGCCGTCCTTCCCTGCTGCCTGACGCACAACAATCTTCACCACACCGGGGCTGCTCACAATGGAGGGGGGCACTGAGGACATATGAAAATAAGAATGAGAAATGAGGCTTCTCAGAGGTAGATTAAGCTGCAACAGACCGCTAGGCGTAGAGGATCAGGACTAAACTGCGACTGAATCCCAACAAGTTTTCTTTGCACTAACTTTTAAGATAATTATACAACTTTCATTTAGAGGTGGAACCTGAAGAAAAGTAAGAGAAAGGCGGGATAAAAACCTTGCGCTGAGGCATTCAGAGCCAGTCGATTGGTGGGTGGAGCAGTGGAGGAGGTGCTGCTCTGCACAGTCACTTGGGCTGGCTGGCTGATTAGGTGGTGCTGCACTCCGCTAGACACCAGGTGCATCACATTACCTGGGGGGAGGGAGGGAGAGGCATACCGTTTTTATTTCATAATAATAAGAGCACATCCAAAATGGGGATGTATTTTCAATGGATTCCAGATAATTTCCAATCAAAAATCCCATTGATTGATCAGTTAAAGGGGCCTGTGCCTTAGTGTCGGAAGGCTTTGTGCGAATAAACTGACCCTGAACTGGGCGTGGAGAAGCTGCAGGGACCTGGTGGATCTGGGCTCCGGACAGAGTCAGTTTGTTGCCCTGAAGCTGGAAGGTGACGGGTTTACTTCCCTGACACGACGACACGGGCCGACCCGCCAGAGAGGCCAGCTGGGCGATGCTCACCACCTCCCCGGCTGAGGTAGCAACAACAACAAAAAAAAACACAAGAGGATGTAGATCAGTAACATTCAGAATAGTGAAAGTCTCAAGAGTCGAGCTAGAGGCCCTTAAAGTTGCAGAGTGTTCACTCACAAGGCAGCCTGGCTTGCATATCCGGACTGAGCAGAACCCTCTGGGGCAGGACGCTGCCAGGGTTGGGTCCAGGAAGGACCGGGATGGCGGCTGCGCAGGAAGCAGCGGGGGGGCGTACGGTCAGCACCGGCCTCGGACCGCCGGACCGCACTGCGATCTGAGCAGCGGGGTGCATGGAGGGGCGAGGTGCGGCAGCCGTTGTCACTGTACACACCACTAAAAAGGAAAAAAACGCAGATGGGGGGGGGGGATACTTAATGTACAATGGTGTGTTGAACAATATATTCCCATCAAGGTTAAAAAATTATCCTTTATCCTGGAACCATAATTATCATTTTGTGTTTGAACGATGGGTCAAAATACTCGGACATAGCGTTCAGGCTTCACTTGCCTTGTTGGACCACGGGAGCAGGTTGAGGAGCAGAGGAGACCTCGGGGACTGGAGGAGGTTTGGGGTTCTGTGCTGCTGGAGGTACGGAGCAGGTTGGTTTGTTTATCAGAAGTCGGTTTTCACTTTTCGGAGGTGGCTGGAACATCCTGAAACACACAAACACACACAATAATTTGTATTAATCTAACAGACTCACTACAGCTGTTTTATGTGCCAAGACAGCTTTTAACAGCTCTTCACGTATAAGCAGTTGTCCCGTTTACCTGTTGACCTTCATGCGGACCGGTCTGGGTCTCGGAGGGGGGTCAGGGGACTCCAGGATCTCCTGGATGAGTTGGCGGCGGACCTTGTGACGTGGCAGGAAGACGTCCGCCTGGTACCGGGACACGCGGGTCTCCAAACCCACAAGGTCAAACATGGAAAGGTCGCAGCGCTGAGGACGCGAAAGAAAAAGTGTCACATCATCACAACGTTGAGTCATCGGGCAAATGCCTCCCTCGGCGCACCACTGACCTTCAGAGGAGAGACCTCCAGGGCGTCGTGCACCAGGGAGGCCGTGTGGAAAACGATGGGCTTGGTGATGAAGGGCGACTGGATGGGGCGGGGGTCGAACAGGTTCGGGTGGTTGCACACTTTGCGGAGCTGCATCAGGATGTTGATCACAGACATGAAGTGACCGCTGGCCAGCGTCTCCCGGGTCCTTTCAATCAGAGCGGAGAGACAAAACTATTGATACCAGGGCAGTGAGAAACACCAGGACTCCTCTGGAAATGATGAAGATGAGGTTGCAAAAGGGTAAACAGGGGTTTGTCGTGTGAATTGAAACCTTACAAGGTCTTGACCGTAGCTTCAAACTATTCCGAACATTACATGATGATAACTAGGGCTGTTAAAATGAACGTGTTAATCTATGCACCAGAGTTAATTATTGAGAGTCGAGACTGAATACTTGATCATGTTATATTGTCGTCCTTTAAAAAAAAAACAACTGAGACACAAACTTCAGGTTGGATTCATTGGTTTGTGGGAATTCTCCTTCCGGACTTACGAGGCCTGGGCCATGAAGTCGTCGTAGAGGAACCGCTGCCTCTTGGAGAGACGGCAGCGGACCACATGCTCGTATTTCTTAGGCATCTGCTTCTCCACGTCGATCTTGATCCTCCTGAGCAGGAAGGGCCTCAGCACCTTGTGGAGCCTCTTGACCAGGCCCTCGTTGTACTCCTGGCTTCCCTCGATCATCCCCGTCAGCGGGTTGGAGAACCACTCCTTGAACTCGCGGTGGGACTGAAAGACGTGCGGCATGAGGAAGTGCATCAGAGACCACAGCTCCATCAGGCTGTTCTGGAGGGGGGTTCCCGTCAGCAGCAGTCGCCGGTGGCTGAGGAGAAGAAAAGAACATCGAAGACCTTTAAAATGCATGCAGGGAGATTGAGGCAGCCGCGATCGGAAAGGATGCATTGATTGATTGATTGATTTTATTCTTAACACTCTCCCTTTAGTTTTGGTCTCGAGAGAATCATTTGACCGAATCAGAGTTTGGGGACTCAATGGGGGCCTTTGACCTCTGAGCTGTTTTTTTGACCAACACAGAAGAAGCAGCTTGTATGCGGAAGCTACACATTGGAGCTTTGTGTTACAGTGAATTATGCTCACAGTCAAATGATGGTGAATTGACAGTAATTTCCTTTTGTGAGACTGGCGGGTTAACATTCACAGCGAGGGGTAAACAGTTTTAAGCGCTCCGGTGTGTTTTGGGGATGGCCGTTTGTGACCAGCAGCTCAATTTTCACGCCTGTTCAGCTTTTCCACCCACAGGCCTGATTTCCAAGAAGAAATTCATGATTATTTCAGTCCCTTTGGTTATTATATCATACAGCTGGCAATAATATTATATAATTTCTGTGTACTCTACTTTGGAAAGAAATGGACAAAATTACACCTAAAATACAAAGATTTTTAGCCGTTTTCTTAAACGTTTTACATAACATTCAACGCGCCTGTCATGAAAAAGTAACCCGTCCAGCTTCACCGCTGAGAGCAGTGATGACGTCTGTCTCTTTCTTAAATTTGGCAAAACTTTGGATTCCATCAGATTTTCTAACTGAGTCTCTACTGACCTGTTGAAGTTCAGCAGGCTCTGCCAACGCTGCGACTTGAAGTTCTTGATGTTTTGGGCCTCGTCCAGAATCAGGTACCGCCAGGACTTTCGGCGGAAGGCCTGGTGATCCTGCAGCACCAGCTTGTAGGAAGTGATGCACACGTGAAAGGCGTTGGGCTTAGTCCAGCCCTGATGGGGGGGGGGGGGAATAAATAAAACAATGGACAGTCAAGTACGACTCAAAAGTGACAAGAAACATTTGCATCAGGTTCATGAAGATAACATTTTGAAAACAAACCTGTCACAATAACATAATACCTAGGCCGAACATAAGGCTTTAGGGGCACTAAAAGGTGTTACCTGTCTCTTTAGCTTTCGCTCCTTTTGACTGCCAAAGTAGGTTAGGATTTTAAAGCCGGGACACCAGCGTTTCAGCTCCATCTCCCAGTTCAACATCACACTGGTGGGGACGATGATGAGGTGAGGGCCCCAGTTACCTGAACACAATATGTCAAATGATAAAAGCAGCTAGAAAAGAAGGAACATTCGTGTTTAACTCTCTAAAAATAAATTGCCCGTTTGTATAAATGGTATTAAAAAGCCCTAGGATCCATTTTTTTTTTGTGTACCTTTTTCACAGGCGAGGTGAGCCAGCAAAGCGATGGTCTGGATGGTCTTGCCCAAACCCATCTCGTCAGCTAGAATGCCGTTTAGCTTTTTCTCGTACATGGTGACCAGCCAGTCGAGTCCGATGTGCTGGTACTCTCGCAGCGTGCCGTGAAGCAGGAACGGGATGGGGGTCTTGACCTTTTAATAGAAAAGAGAAAATGAAGGGTCCAGGTTGAGTGATTACTCAAACTCATGAACTACGAGAACATTAAAAAAGGGAAAGCAGATGTAGCAGGCGGGGGGGGGGGGGGGGGGGGTTCAAACAGACTGTCTCTTTCCACAACAGATCATGGCAGAAATAACCAGTAGAACAGCTTTAAACATGTTGTGATGTTGGAAAGCCAATCGTGGGCGTGTTGGTGTTCGTGACATCATTTGGAGGCTTTTCACCAGATCCGCTGGATGAATCTACTTTACTACAGCAACTCCAAACAAATGAACATTTCAATTGTGATTTAATTGCAATAACCACATTTAAACGTTACGTTGTTTGGAAATTATTAGTTGGCTTTGATAAGAAACTCACTACAAGATAATTAGTCTGAAATAAAGAAGCAAAGCTGTTGATTATAGTTTCTTTTAGTCTTTGCTGAAATAAGAGGTACCGTTGTAGAGCTCATGGTCCCCACAGAAGGCTTCAAACTCCATTACTGATCGACTTGGGGTGAAAATATTCCCTCTCGACTGACCTTTGTAGTAGCCAGCGTGTAGCCTTTGGGCTGCAGACTCTCTGCTGTCGCAGCGATGTGGCTGATCTCCTTCTTGGGCCGCGAGCTGGAGGAGGGGGGGCTGTTGTCCCCCTCCTTCAGCAACACCTCCATCCCTTCATCGCCGCAGCAGTCCTCCTCCTCACTCTCCTCGTCCTCCTGCTCCTCCTCCTCTTCCTGCTCCTCCTCCTCCTCCTCCTCCTCCTCCTCACTATCGTCCTCTGCTCCGCTGTCTCCTTGGGAATCTGAGAAGTATGTGAAGTAGTGGTATTAAGTACAAGTAGGTAGCCTGCAATAAAAGAAGCACGCACAAATGAGCTGCTTCTCACCGGAAGACGAGCTGTTGCTTTCTGCGTCACTCTCGTCTTCCTCGGTCTCTTCCTCCTCGTCCCCAGACACCTCCGAATCGGAGCCGTCTTTGGAGCCAGATGCAGACGGGGCCTCAAAGTCGGAGGCGTACGCTCCTTTGTACTTTTCCAGCAACTCCTCAACGCTCATGTCACCTACGAGGGCGGGAAAATGTTGTAAAAAAACAGTTTCTAAACTCCTGTGAGTGGTATTTAGTGACGTCTGTTATACCACACAACTAAATATTTTAAACTTGTGTGCAGAGACCATATTTAAAAAAAAACATTGACTTGGACATTTTGGCACATTTGAGAACTTGCATTTGTCCTCTGAGCATCAAAGTTGATTCTGAAGTAGTAAAGAAGAACCCAAATCTTTATGAAATTATACAAATAAAACCGTGAAACGTTTTGTGGTGAGGCCTTAAAGAGGCAAAAGAAACTTCAATTTAAAACTAGGGCTGTCAAAAATAGCGCGTTAACGGCGTTAATTAGCTGTTTGTTGTTAATTACGTAAATTTTTTTGACGCATTTCACGCATGCGTAGTGTGACAAATGATTCAGGTCAGGAAATTGACTCTTCTTCTAGGGAATGCACTTCATCCTTTACAACACATTACTGCCACCTGCAGGCATATGTCAGGCCGTCAGGTTCAGCAAGTCAGAGACCCGCCCCTCCCCCCCCCTCCCTCCCCTCTTTGCAGCGCCAGTCGTTCTAATCGCCGCGCTCGACTTCAAGGTGTAACCTTTATTATTGTTCGGTCTGAAACAGCGCGCCCAGTGACGGGTGGTGCAGCAATATTGTTGTTCGGGTGGAAATCGGGAGAAAGGTCGGTCCGGGAGATTTTCGGGAGGGGCTTTGAAATTCGGGAGGGTTGACATGTCTGGTCATGTCTGGTCATCGCAGCCCTGGACCATCAGGAGCACAAACTCACAGCAGAGTGGGATAAACTGCAGAGGCTCGAGACCCTTCTAGAGCCATGCAGGGAAATCAGTCTGTAACTTATCAAATAACATTGCTTTGATTATTTGATAATAATCTGTGCATTATTTTTTTGATTATTTAAAAAAAAATCAAATATCAATAACATGTATTTATGTAAAAAATAATAATGATGATAATAATTATGTATCTGTGTCCTGTTATTTATCTTTAGTATGCATTTCAGAAAGAAAAAATGGTTAGGATTCAGGTGTGATTAATCATGATTAATCCACTGAAAATTCTGATTAATTTGATTAAAATTTTTAATCATTTGACAGCCCTATTTAAAACACATTTCTCCTACTGGTTTTCAAATGTTATGTAAGTGATTCAAACCGTGAGTTAAAGCCATTAACGCAGTAAACAGACATCAAAGGAGCACTTGAAAAGTCTTCAAATCAAAAACATAAAAACAGGCTCTTTAACACTTTTTTTGTTCATCAATACCTTCTTTGGCCAAGTCGTCCAGCTCCTCTGCATGATCCACCTGACCCTCGACCTTCTCCTGGGCGGCGATGGTGTCCTCCTCATCCTGAGCTGGAGGAAGAAGCAACAATATGTGTAACATCTCTGACTGCACCTCAACAAAATACACATTAACAAGAGTTTAGTGATAGTTTCTTGCGCTATAGGGAGCCTTACCATCTTCTTCATTGGCAGTGAATTCACCATCCTCTTCCACCGATGAAGAGGTTACATCAGAGCATTCCTCATCAGAGCCCGTCTCCTATTGGAGCCAACCAATGTTACTGTTATTATTTACAATCTTTATACAGACTTCTTATTGGCATTACCATCGACATCTATTTAAGTGTTATTATGTAGCTTTAATAAGGTAACAGTGAAGGTTCTTTTTCACACAATAGCATCTCGCAGATGCTGCAGATTTGTCCCGTGCTCATCTATGTTGCAAATCTCCCATTCCACCACATCCCAAAGGTGCTCTACTGGATTGAGATCTGGTGATGACGAGTACAGTGAACGCATTGTGACATGGTGCATTATCCTGCTGGAAGTAGCCATCAGAAGATGGTACACAGTGATCATAAAGAGATGGACGTGGTCAGCAACAACAAATCAGGTAGGCTGCAGCATTTAAACGATGCTCAATTGGTACTAAAGGTGCCCAAAGTGTCCCAAGAAAATGTTGCGCACACACACCGTCACACGACCAGCCTTAACCTTCTGAACCATCTGAATGTCGCAGCTCGAGACTCATCAGACCAGGCAATGTTTTTCCTATCATCTGTTGTCCAATTTTGGTGAGCCTGTGTGAATTGTGGTTAGTTTCCTGTTCTTAGTGCCACCAGGTGAGGTCTTTTGCTGATGCTCGATTTGAACTTAGCAATTTCTGTTAACAAGCAATTGAACAGGTGTACCTAATAAAGTGGCCGGGGAGTGGATTTGTATTTAAACGTCTAAAGTGACAAGACTATCCACTCAGTACCTGTGCCAGCTTGAGGGTGCTGAGTAACTGGTCCAGGGGCAGCAGGCCCTCCTCCTTCAGCAGCTCGATCTCCCTGCGATGGCTCTCTGCATCGTTGCCCTCCTGCTGCTCCTCCACCTCGATGGTCTCCTCGTCGTCCTCCTCCTCACAGGGAGGCTCAAAGTCTCTGTCTGCACCGACAAAACAAGGACTCCTTTTTGTAATGCAAAATGACTCGCGCTTGCTGGATATTCAGCGCAGCAGCAAGGAAACAGGCGTTTGATAGATCGGGTTCATGAGACACCACGTGGAGGCTAAACTGCAGTGCTCAAAGACAAGAAACTTCAGTTATTGGAAGCAATTTCAAAAGACACCTTTTGTGTGAACTTGCAATACTTGATGGTAAAACAGACTGATCAAACTCTTTAAAAAAAAAAAAAAACCTTGCCCGATATTTACTTGACTACTAATATGAGCCACCACCATGTCTAAGGAAACAAAAGTCACCTTCACGGTTCGGCAATCAACTGCCAACAATAAAATGAGACTCGTCTGACAGGTCCGACGAGCCTGCAGCCCGGCGGGTGCCAAGTAACGTTCGGCACGTATCCGTGGGAACGCTGTGCCGGACAGAGCACATGACAACTCCTCACGCCTCAGACATTTCAAAACACTCCTCACCATCCTCGTCGGTGGCAGACGGCGCAGATTTTTGGGGAGTCTGAGATACGTGCTCAGGTTCGGCTTCAGCTGGCTGGCTGGGCGCCAGTGACTGGCTGAGGAGGTCCGAGTATTTCTCCGTCTGGCCGACAATGAAGTCCAGCTGTAGGTCCAAAGCCTTCTTCCTCTTCTCTTCCAGTCGGGACTGTTGCTTGTACTGTACCACCTTAGTTGAGAAAGAGACAACATGGCTGTTTAGGTGGAATACTTGCAAGTATATATAAATATTTTGTTTTTCTCATTTATTTAGTGTGTGCATGCATGTGTCACGCAGTGCTTTTCAAATCTCATCTTCCACAGCCAGAATGTTTTGTTTGCTCGTTTTTTTTAAAGATGAATCATCTGTACCTTCTCCACGCTGCTCCAGAAGGCCCGGACCTCCTTTGCGATTGAGGAGGCAACTCTTCTGATCTTTGAGTGCTCATCTCTCTTGGCCTTTTCTTCTTTCTGCCTCAAGTCCTCATGGTGTCTCATCACCATTCGTACCACCTAAAAAAAAAAAAAGAACACATCAAAACACATAATCTAAAAGCATACCGGTAAAAACGCTTATTTCCAGATACAAAAACAAGCTCCACCCACCTTTCTCGCCACGCCCCTCTTCCACCGTCTCTCCTGAGCAAAGTCGGCGGAGAGCCACTGCATCTCCTCGCACAGGTAGTCCCAGTGCACCTTGGGCCGCGGCGGCTCCGTCAGGCGGGTGAGGCGCTTCGTCGACCAGAAGCCCTCCCGCTTCAGCGACTGGGTTCGATGCTCGATGTCCGCTTCCTACGGACACACAGCGGCCAAAACCACTCAGTGAACCCTGCCAACGCATTAACGAGCTACAACTATGTTCCTGTAGAATGTGAGAGGTGGGTGAAAAAAACAAAACAAAAACAACGGCACACAGCAGTTAGCATGTTTGTGTATTCTGTAGTACAGAGATAACGGCATGCTAACATATGTGCAAATCTGCTTCTCCAAGACTTTTCTCCATCAGGACTGTTTAGATCAACTTGTTAAAAATCTAAAGTTTAGTTGAAGAAAAGTGTTGAGTCCAAGTGTCTCATCAACACACAAAGTGTTACAAGTTTATTTAAAGGCATTTTTACTTGAATAGACAATTGTTCTCAGTCTGTAAAAAGGAAGTGAGAGGTTGAACGTCGACAGTGAGATTAACGTACGTCTCAGAGCCATCACTTTGTGATGTGTGGAGAATAAAAAGTATTATTCTTATACACCGCTGCCTTGCTTCTAAAAATAGAATACAACGCATTATTATTAGGCACGAGCACAAAAGGACATATTGTTCAAATGTATATTATTATTATCATACAAGGTGCTTGGGAGACTGGTCAGCGCTTGAAATTTGGAGGACAAAGCAGTCGGCATGAATTCCTCTGGGAGGTCTGCACTAAACCAAACAGGAAGTCGGCCATTTTGTGTTTTATGACGGTTACACAGCAAAAACTGGATAACAAGTTTTCAAAATTACACTTTCCATCTTCAATGTATTTACTGTATTTTAAGGGCTCGCTCACATGTTTAGCCAGCTCTGCCATGCCCGTGTGGCGCTCTCCGCGGGGTCGCTGAGGGGTGGCGGCCTGATCCGGCGGGGAGGAGGAGGAGGAACTGTAGCCGCCGACGGAGGTAGGAGACACAAACTTCCCGTGAGGCCCCCGTAGAGGCGAGGACTTGTCCCGCCGCTGGCTGGACAAGTCGCTGGAGGGCGAGGGGCCCGGGTAAGAAGGGAAAGCGGAGGGCGAGACGGGAGACGCATTCTCGTTGATCCTGTCCGCAATCCACTGGCTCACCTGAGGGCCGTGGGAGAAAAACGGTGAGGCAAAAGAAAGCAGATTTGCTGCGATAAAAGGCGTATGCATGAGAAAGCTTAGTAGCACACATCCAGACACGGCCCAGAACTATAAACCCGCCATCTGTTACTCTTCCTTCAGCTTTCTTCTCATGCAGAATTCAAATCAAATAGCAGGAGGATGGTCTTTTTTTTCCCTCTCTTTTTTTTTTAAGTCAGTGAAAATATGCAGACTTACTTAACGTGCACAACATGATGGTGTAATAACAGACTCGTCTCTTTGAGGGGTTGACTAACAAGTTACAGAAGTCGACCTTCACTCCAAGTAGAAGCAGCGAAGATGACCGACACAGAACCGGAGACGCCACGAGACGAGCGAGCTCCTTCTACACTGAGGGAATGCGGAGTTGGCTTTCACCCTCAGGGAGACATAATAACCCTGGTTGCGCTTTCATTGTGCCTTTAAGTCGATGAATCATAAGGTGAATTATGAGCCTTGTGCTTTTACTTGCATCTGTGAGTTTTTCCTTTTAGGTCAATTTTCTCCTGCATAATGGAAATTTTTATGCATCTTTGAATGCAGTGCAAAGAGCACCCATTCCACTGAATCTTCAACAGGTGATAGGACGCCCAGAAACTGAACTTCATGAGTATTAACCACATACTAGTTCATAAAGGGCCGTGGTGATACCTTTGAAGGAGAGCTGGGGGTCATCTCGCTCTCCGTCTTGTCAGCATCCGGCTCTTCGTCGCTGCCCTCCTCCGGGCTGCTGATCTGTCCCGAAGCGGTTTCCTGGGCCTCGGGATCCTGTTCCATGTCCTCGCTCTCTTCCTCGTCGTAGGCGGAGCCCGCCGCGGCCTCGCTCTCCACCGATGCCGGGAGCACGCAAAGTACGTTGGTTGTCGGAGCACAGCCGGGGGCGGCGGCATTGGCTGCACTCGAACTTTGTGCAGCGGTTAAGGCCTCGTTGTCAGATTTGTTCGGTGACGTTCTGGGGGAGACGGGTGCGGTCTGATCCGGGTGAAGCGCGTCACAACTTGTGGCGGGCAAAGACGTTTTATCAACTGAGCACTGCGTTTGGGGAAGGCAGTAGGCGGACAGGGTGTCCGACCAGGAGCTGTGGGCATTGGCCAGTTTGCCGGACGGATTCTGTTGACCGGACGCTGGGGCCGAAAGGGAGGCAGGGTGTTTCAGGAGGGGAATTTCTCCCAGTTTGAGAAGGAGCAGCTTTGGATTTATGAAACCAGAGGAACGGTTGGCGGCGAGAGCCTCCGGTTTGGTTTCGGCCGCCACGCAAAAGCTCTTGATGCACCGCGATGGAGTCTCTGTCGAAGCTGTGGCCCCATCCCGTGAGGAATCCAAGGCCTCGCGCACTACGGCGCCCGCAACAGTCTGACCGGCGAGAACCACTGGGGATATGAAAGACATCGCCCCCACTTCCTGTTTAGTGGGAACCGTTTCAACTGCAGGAGATTCACTCACTTCCTGTGATGTTACCATTTGTGGTCCAACTTCTGCCTCTTCTACAGCGAACGTGTCGGCCGCAACTTCAACTAACCGAACCTCCCCCGAGTTTACCACCTCACCGGCTCGCTCCGCTTCCAACACCAAATGCTGCCCGACAGCAGCTGAACTAGAGGTTTGTACGAACAGATTAGTGGAATTGCTGTTTGATGCAGTCAAGGGCTGCTGGGAAATAATGACAGCGGCGCCGTGGGTAACGGTGCCGTCAGACGGATCTAGCTCCTCTTTGACGATGTACTCTTCGGCGTGTTCGAGCAACGCGTTGAATAAGTTTACCTCGTAGCCCGGAGAGTGAGGCACCAGCGCACTGCTGCTGCTGGCGCACACCGTCTCCTCTGCAACCTCCTCCACCAGGGTGCAGAACTGGTACACCTCCACACGCTGAGAGTCCAACTCTATGGCCGCCTGCACGCCGTCTTCGTACAGCTTGGGCTCCCCGGCGGCGAGGCCGGCGCTCAGCTCGTTGATGATGGCGGCTTCGCAGACGCTGCCGTCTTCCCGTTGCAGCAGGAAGCTCTGGTTCAGGTGCATGTTGGTCCAATCCCCGGTGATGTGTGCATCCTCTCTGACGACCACGATTTCTTCCGCTGCGGCCGAATGCACAAGCTCGGGGGTCGCTGTTGTTGTTGTTGTTGTTGTTTCCGGGACTCCGTCAGCAGGGAGAGACTTTTCTGGTTCGACGGCCAGTCCCGCGGAAGAAGAGTCAGAGGAGCCCTCCTGCGTGGAGTAGCACTCTGGCAGCACCGTGAAGTCGTGCGAGGAGGAGTTGGGTTGCTCTTCCATCACAATAGTCTCCAACTGCACTCCTTCGAGTTGATCGCAAGTCCTCTGGACGTCGGCGTCTTTAGGAGGCCGTTCCCTCGCCTCTCCGGTCTCGAGCGTTTCAGCAGATGATGGTTGCCTATCTTTGTGAGACGCGTCAACAAGCTTCGTTGCACCATCAAACATTTCCACGGGTTCCAAACAATTTGCTTTTTGTATCTCTCCGGTGAGGTCGGGATGTGCGTTTGACAGGTCAGTTTGTTTAATGTCGCAGGTGCCCGATGCGGGTAAAGGGGGCAGAGATGAAAGTGGGTCCCTGGCAGACACCTCCAGAGGTTCCGCGGTGTCTCGGACTTTGAAGCCAACAACTGGTTGGGGGACAGATGGAGATGATGCTGTGAAACGGATTTGAGATTTGGGGAGGAGAATATTTTCGCCTGCATGCGCTTTTCCACCACGTTCCACGTTTGTTCCAGTCTCTTGATTATATTCCAACGTGACAGACCGTTTCTCCGTAGTCCCCGAAGTAACCAAAAGTCCGGCCATCTCTCCAGGTGTCTGAACCTGGTTTGTCTGACTATTTGAGGGGCTTCGCTCTTTATCAGTTTGTGACCCGTATTGCAACCCTTGCAAGGGGCTAACGATCTGGGTATCTGCGGCGCGTGGGGGACAGAGGGGAGCGGGAGGTCTTTGCATCCCAGTGGAGGAACTGAGGAGGGGCGTCGACAAAGACCTCGAAACTCCGACGCAGCTGACCTCGCTGCGGATTGGGAGAAGCTGAGGGGCGCTGTCCGCGCCGGGGAACGCCGAATCGTCGGTGCTCTGCGGCGGTGGCACAGCGTACAGACGGGCAAGCGGAGGGACCGGGCGGGGGGCAGCCGCGACCGGCTGCGGGCCACGCTTAGGCGACTCCCCAGCCACATTCTGTGCAGCCTGGGGGTTTCCACCCAGCACATCCACAGCCGGAGGGGCACGCTGCCGCACCACCTCCTCCCCGGTGCGTCCTTCCTCTGCGCTGCTCCGGCTACACACTGCACCTGTGGGAGACACAGGTTGTTAAACAAGTGTCTGGACCAAGGAAATGAACATAACTTGGCAGTGATGTTAATAAAACTAAATATATTGTATTGATAAAGTAGGCAGTTCTTTGTATGGTTCACGATCTTAGAGGAAACATTGCAAACAAAAGAAAGTCAGCTGACATGGAGAGTGTGCATGTATGCATGTATGTATGTTTAGCAACTTCTCACCTGTCTGTGGTGTGAGACACAGATCTTCTGTGCTTTCTACTTCCAGGATGCTGAAATTAGGGTCCCTTACACATATTCTGTGGAGGCAAAATCAAACAACCTCATTATCTAGAAATCAAACTGCACAGATTTTCGCTTCAGGATTTATAACGTGCTAGCATTGCATATATGTACGCTTTTCAAGAATAATAATAATAATGATGATAATTAAATTGTGGTAATACCCCTCGGTGTTTGCATTTTGCCGCGGTCGCCCCACGGGAAGGGGGTTTGGGAAACCCTGCAGCACGCGCTCACAGCCTTAAAGCCGGTGCGACCAGGCGCGCAGGTGCGTTTTATCTACCTTTGGTAAATCGCATCTTTATTCAGTGGTCACGTTGTGCATTGGACCGATACGGACGGATGGAATCGACTCCCCCCCCCCTCCTCCTCGTTTATCTTGACGTGATCAATAACTACCACCAGCTGGGAGCCGCGAATCGTCACAAAAAAAGACCCATTGAAACGGTCGCAGGCTAACGCCCGCTAGTTTGGCTAGTGTGGTTAGCTGGCTAGCGTGGATAGCTGGCTAGCGTTAGCTTCCACACAACAACATACTGCTCGGGGTGGCACTAAATAAAGAGAAAAGGACCGCTGCTAACTAGCGGGATAGAGGAGTTACTCGGGGTGCGTTCGTTTTATGCGCAGGCGCCCCATCATCCCCATGCTTACGTAACGCTCTAGCCCCTCAAAGAAGCCCGATTGTGCCGACACATTTGAGTAAGTTACTTTGCCAAGAGAACCACAGAAATCATCTGAAAAGTCGCATTAAAACCCCGCTTCTGCATGCACTACCACACAGAGAGGGGAGGGGGGGGGGCAATCACTCGTGACGTCATTGTGTGGGGTCAAATCTCGTCTAAGCGAAAATAAATAGGTTAAATTAGTCAGTATTAGCCGCTAATGCATATCGCTTTCAGAACAAGTGAAAAATGAGAAAACAAAACATTGTTATAAACTTCCATACACATTTTGCAATGATTACACGGGGGGGATTTAGGGGGACCAACTCAGGCCAACGGCTTGCTCTTTAAAAGCGACACAAGGAAAAGTTGATTTAATTACAACGTTTTTCGTTTAAATTAGAATGTGTTCAGTGTCGAAGAGTTTTACGCTGGTTTCCGGTCTCGGCTCGAAGGTAGTGTCTACACACTTCGATTAAGTAAACGGTAAAATAGGAGCAAGTGAAATGAAGTCCGATTGTGTCGTTTCGTTAGTCCGAGCCCCCCCTTTGATTCCCCCGTTACTTCCTCCTTGCCCTCCTCCCTCTCCAATGCCGCCATCTTAAGTTCCCACCTACCTGAAATTTCCGACCGATTTTCTTTTACTAAATTCTCGTTGAAGGAGTCGTCATCCGCGCAAGATCGTACTCAATCCGTAATGCCAGTAATCCAAACTGTCTCCCGGTACCCAACGAGGTACCACTAGGTCGGTGGGAAGAAGTTAAAATACGGACCGGGGAGAGACTGGGTTTCGGCGCAGAATGTAGCGGTCGCGGGGAGGGGACTTTACGCAGCGAAATGGTGGAGAGACGGCTGCTGCTGACAAAGTACAGAACGCACCAAGTCTCGCGAGATCTCGTCCAGCGCGCCACTTGAAATTTTTGGTTGTCAAAAGGCAGCACGATTACATATTGGTAGTTTAATCGGTTTATTTCCACCTTTAGCCGAAGATACACGTCACTCGAACATATTAACGCTGAAAAACGATTGGTGGACAGCTGATTATTTTTTTTAATATGGGTTAATATACCGATTTAAAGAGAGATAAATGTGTAGACAGAAATATGCAGGAGCTGAAACCATGAAATGGTTCTACATGAACGATTATTTAATAAAAGTAGTTACCAATTACTTTCCTGTCAAAACAGGAAATTGAGAAAAACGTTTTGTAAAAAAAAAAAAAACCAAATTTCTCTGAGATGTAGTGAGGTTGGACTCAAGGGAGGTAGATTGCTTTTTTTGTACATTCCAATGAATGCACTCTTTTGGGAGATATATTTATGATGAAGTGACCTGAACTTATGTGGTAATATTTTAAGATTTACTTTGCATGAAGCCGCTTGAAACTGGGTGGCGTCCTTTTGACCATTCCCTTTAAAAAAAAAAAAAGAGCAGTAATACTGATCATTAATTTAGTAGATAATGACGTACAAAAATTGTGTGTGTTTAAGTGTCAGTGAAGTAGTTTATAAGATTTTAAAAAACTGCAAGTCAGTCTTTTTTTTTTTTTTTTTTAAATGCCTGAACTTAAAAAAAAATGCTGGTTATCTTTGCCGTTTCTGAAAAAAAAAATGTAACATAATTTGAATTATTTGTGTTTTCTGAATTTTTACAAAAATCTACTGTGCAAGAATCCTGTGTCCAAACCAGAGAATAAAAACTGTCCCATCACTGAACAAAAAGATCCACACAACAGAGTAAACAACAATTCATTTAATAATTAATCTTTGTGGTCTCTATGGAAGGGGTTTGAAAGGTATAAAATGGTCATATTAAAATAATTGACCCAGTCTTTTCCCTCTCAGGATACCCACTGTCTAGTTGTCTTCCGACACAAGTCCTCATATCCTTTTTTTCCTCCATTCTTCAGCAGATGTCTCATTCATCCCCGTATATAACTTACTTTTTTTTTTTTGATGAAACAACTCAACAATTCAATGTACAAGGCTCTAAATAGTCCCCAAAATGGATAGAACACACAACCAATGACGCACGCAGGCAGGCACGCACTCTTGAAGAGACAGCTTCATGTCCAGTACTAAAAACCTTAGTGACGCAAGCCTCTTGTGTGATTTGAAACTACTACCTGGGAGAGAGAGAGAGAGTACTGGTTCATACCCGAAACAAATACAAATAACATAACAGTGAATATATTTATTATTATAGAAGATAATTAATGTTGAGAATAATAATTACAAAGGCAATTTCTCTAGACTACTATAATGTGGTCCTGCTCGTATAGTCAAGAGGAGAGTGGCAGACGGTAACCGGAAGCTCTTTAAAAAAAAAAAACGCCACCATGGTCACCCTCACAGTGTAGCACAGTTCATTTCACCACCATTCATCCTCTGAAAATGAAAAGGAAAAAAAAAAATTGAATGGTTTAATCTCTATCAGTGAAGCCGAGCGATGGGACTTTTGGGGTGAAGCAGGAAAATGAGGTGTGGTCTCATCGGTAAGCCGTCCTTTTCCTACCGTGACAAGGATATTAAGGAAAGACACAAAAAAGACAAGAAAGCACCATTTCAAAAAAAACTAAAATAAAAATACAGACGAGGGTCCACAACACCTAATTTGGGGAGGGGGGGGGGGGATGCGTGCTTTCACAGTGCCCGTCCCTCTTGGAAGTCATCAACCCCCCCCCTCCACCCCCCTCCACCCCGACTCGCTGAGCAGAAAAAGGTGGATCTGAAAATGTTAATTACCGCGGTAACCGACAGCAACATGGAAATACACACAGGATGCACGGAGGCCGTGTACCTTTAAACTGATCGAGAACCGCTGCACAAAGTCACTCTAATGAGACTTGCATTTTCCTCCCATCCGGCACCTCGAGCCAGTCACAGGGAGTGTGTGGTGCAACTGGAAGGGGAGGGGTGGGGGGAGGGGGGGGGCAGGTGGAGAGCAGCACAGTGATCCTGACATTTCCCTTCATCTCCTCCACTGTTGTCCCTGTACTATCTGGACTCTCCATCCTTGTGGGCGCTGTACAGAGCCGCCAGATCACCGGGCCCGCCGAGTCTCCGCGGCGGCGTGGACGACCGGCTGGTGATGGACGGAATGAGGGGAGGCGGCGCCCCCACCGCCAGGGCACCCACCAAGCCCGAGGGGGTCTTGGCCAGGATGCCGTTGGGAACGTGGTGCGGGTTCAGCTGGCCGAGGCGGGCGAAGAGGCCGGCGTGGTGCTGGGCGGCCGGGGAGGCCCCGTGGTGCAGCGAGTGCGCGAGCAGGCCGGGGTGGAGCTGCTCCAGGTGCGCGGCGGTGGCGGCGTGGGAGGGGCCCGAGAGGTGAGCGCCGTGAGGGATGTGCGGGTGCATGCCGAAGTAGCGAGCGCGCTCAAAGTCTTCCCTCAGGATCTGGGCGCGCTGCTCCTCGTCGATGAGCCCTCCCCCCGGGGGTCCGAGGTGGTGGCCGCGGTCAAAGTGGTGGGCCATGAGGCCGAACTCGTGGCGGACGGCGGAGGCGGAAGAGGTAGACGTCTGAGGGTGGTGAGGGTTGGACGCCGCCGCCCTCTCCGCCTCCATAAGGCGCTGCTGATGCTGGAGCAGCCGGGCCAGATGCGGGTCGCTCCGCAGGGCCAGGTGGGGGTCGGACCGAAGCGCCATGGCCTCCCTGCGGTGCTGATGCTGCTGCTGGGCCGCCAGCTCCCTCCAGGGGTCCCAGGTGTAGCTGTGCGGACCCTGGGACGGTCCCTGTCCCGGGCCATGGTGGAAACGCTCTCCTCCCGGACCCATCATCAGACCCGCGGCACCCGCGCTCCCCAGATACGCGTCCATGGCCCGGGAGCGGTCCAGCAGGGCCAGGTGCTGGTGGGAAGGCGGGTTGGGGGGCATGTGGGGCACACCCGGGGTGGGAGTCAGCGACAGAGAGGAAGAGGAAGGGGTGCCGGAGCGATGGTGGTGCGGGTGGCTGTTGGGGCGCTCAAAGCTGTGGTTGGGTGCCGGGGGGGGCAGGGTGATGGGGATGTGCTCCGGCTCCTCCTTGCGCTCCTCCTTCACCTTAACCGGCGGGAGGAGCAGCGGCTTGGAGGAGACTGGCGTGGCGGTCCGGTCGGACTTCTTGGCCTGAGACAGAGAGGCCGCGGACGCCGCGGAGGACGAAGAAGCCAGACTCCCGTCTCTCTGCAGGTGCGAGGGTTCGCCGTGGGGGCCGTGCCCCGTCGGCCCGACGGGCCGCGGGTAATGCTCCATGGGAGACGGCGCCGTGCGGTTGGCGGGCGGCGGGGTGGTGAGCACGGAGGACGAAGAAGACCGCGGCCTGTCCCGGTCGGCTACCAGAGACGAGGGGGGTCCGCGCGAGGACGCCGCGGGCTGTGGCGTCCTCTTGTCCCCGTCCCGCTCTCTGTCTCTGTCTCTGTCTCGGGTCAGGCTGCGCGTCAGGTCCTCGATCGGCCCGACGCCGCCGCCGCCTCCCCCCCCCAGGCTGCTGCTGCTGCTGCTGTGGCCGTTGATGTGGGAGACCGGGGTGCTACTGCGGGGCTTGAAGGCGGGGGCCACTGGAGACATTCTCACAGGTTGTCGGCCATACAGCATGTTGTCTCTGCAAAACAACACACATTGTTCAGCAAATGCGTCTGAGATACGGAGGTTTGTCGTGTTTGGTGAATTCTATTTTGTGTGTTATTGAGTTTAGTTTTAGCTTGTTGCATTATTCCTCTACATCAGTCAGACCTGTGATCACATGACTGTCTGTGGATCAGTGTCTCACATTACATAATGGACACCTTGAAGCCTGCGTTGCATTGGGTTCTATAATTAAGGACATCTGGCTCTCCTGAGTGAAGTCAATGCAAAAGTCTTATAAAACTTTGATTCTGTCTACAGACCAGCAGGAGGCGACTCTTCCAGATGCACGAATGAAGCAGACCAATAGTATTGAAGGAACCCTTCTCTCTTGCTTTATTCTCAGCGTATGCATTGTAAACACGAGTTTATGGTCTCAATCTGTAATTTAAAGATCTCTTCAATACCACATGAAGTTCATTCAGTAAATCATGGTTTATTTAGAATCAAATAGACCATTAAACTAGGTATGCCTTAGGGCGGGGCTACTGTGATTGATAGGTCTTCACCAGAGACGTATACTTCATCTCTTTATGAGCCCTTCCTGTTCACTAGTCCTAAAGTAAAAGTACAGATGGCAACACCCATCATCAAAGACGACCTCGATAAAAAAAATTAAAACGGACACTGCTTCCTCTCCTTTTATACCAGAAAAGGATTCAGTGGATATATATATATATATATATATATATATATATATAGCCAAACAACTAAAATCACGTCATACCGGTCCTTCTCATCCTTGATGTGGGGGATGTCTCTCCTCTCCATGTCCTTCGCTCGGTCCCGCTCGTCCCGCTTGTCCGCCCCTTTGGCCCAGCTGGGGCCGGGAGCGAAGCCGGACGGCCCGCCGTGCAGGCGGTTCCACGGGTCGTGGTGGTTGGGGGTGGGCAAGCCCCCCACCACACCGACTGGTGGATCTTTAGGGCCAAACACAGATCCTGCTTGAGAGTAAATAATAATAAAAAAAAAATACATTCTCAATTAGAAAAAGAAAAGAAAATGCGTGGAAGTGAAACGTTTTACAAAGTCCACATCAGGCTCTGTTGTTAGTATCTATTATTATCATACTGTTGAGCAGGAATGTTGTTAGAAAGTAGAAAAAGTAGAAACTCTGAAGTCTGACTGAGAACTCGCTCGTTTTGCCTGAACAACTTCTGGTACCAAAGGAAATGTCTTTTCCAAATAGTCCTTCCCAAATGCTCAAGTGCAATGTATTTGTTCCGTCATTTTCCCCTTTGAGCAAATCAGCAAACTGGCAGCTTTTTGGCCCAGACACTTTCTACCTTTATTTTGTGCCTAATTCATCTGACCTGACCCTCATAATCATTAGGATAGGTTGGCACAACCTCGACCATCTAGTCACACTCAAATTCACTCTGGTTAAATATTTACAACTCACTATTGTCGTTTGAAATGCTCTGTGACCCTGTGAGTACAACTCTTATTGAAAAAACAAAAAACAAAGCTGCACTTGAAAACATGAAATGCTGTGATAAGACTCCCAATATGTATCTATAACTGGATTCATTAATGACGGGATTTATCAGCACTAGATCTCAGCTTCGTATGCAGTTCAGAAAAGACCACAATAGCTCAGTTCATTGCTCCTGGTGTACAATGAGTGCTGAATTCACAGTACTCCCTCACACTCTCAATGTGCATCAATCCGTAGACGACTGATGCACGATAACAAGAGATCTCTCTAATGAGAACAGGCTAGAATGTTGGTGTAGCATCGACTTTGAAGGCAGCCCCAATGTTCTACACCACTGAGCTTATGTGCAAGTATATATATTTATATACAGTACTAATCCAGTTTGGACACTTTTTTATTGCATGAGAAAATAGGTCCAAACCTTTGACTGGTTACTGTATATTTATCCATGTCTCCGGTTTCAACAGACTTCATTTGATGATGCAGGTGCAACAAGTATTCCAAACATCCCAGATACGAGTTGTGATTCCAAACCGAAAACGCTGTTTGGGCCAAGATAAACGCAGACATGCTGAAGTACTGGTTTTCTGTGATTGTTCACATAGTGACGCAGTCCTTCCTTATGAGACTAAACGGTGAAGTTCAGCCAGGCCAGTGTGAGGCTTCAGCAGCTCAACTGGAGAAAAAGGAACCTCCTGAGGTGCGATTTTTAGTAGCGAAAAAGGAATCGTCCTTATCTCCGAAACGCACAGTGCTACAGCAGCCAATCAAAGACAAGCAAGAGGACATTCCTGTGAAATTACTTTGCTAAGTTGACACAGTGTTTCGGGCGTCACAAACAAAAGGGGAGGACTGCCACCCTGCCTCATTAAAGCTCGTCAAACTGGACTCCCCGGGTCCCTGAAGCTAAAACATAACCGAAAATGGCTTTTCAATCCGGACGAGCTATTCCTCTTTCAGGGTGGATGACATGAAGAGACTATTTGATTGATAAGTCCTATTGTCTGAAAAATGTATTTTCCTCCAACAAAATCAAAATCAACATCAACCATAAAAGTTAATTTTGCTCTGAAAAATATAAAATAAAAACATGACCCCCATATTCTAAGGACCATTTTTTGACATGCTTATATAAATCCCTGGAAATGTTATGTACACATTATGAGGATTGCACAGACAGCCTTAAACCGAAACTTTCCTTTAAGGCTTCGGTTTCAAGAGGAGAGAAACTGTGATACTGACCCAGTGTTGGGCTTCCGAGTCCTCCAAAGGCACCAGAACCAAGGGCCCCCAGAGGAGTGAAGGGGGGGGATCGGCCGTATGGATCTAAAATACACAAAACGAAGGGAAAACGGTCACAAAATTAGACAATAGTTTGTTTCTACACGGGCCTGAAGCAGTGCAAATACTTCTGAAACGTCTCCAGCCAGATGAAAGGAGGCGGACGGGCTGTTTTCAGGAAGAGTGGTTTCCATTCATTTTAGAAAAAGTATGCAAGTGGCACACAGATGTGCCTTTTGAAGCGGCTCTTACCCAAGTGTGCCGTTGGTGGGAGGAAAGAGGAGTGGGGCGTCGATGGAGATATGAAAGGGGAGGAGGACGGATTGACTGGCCCTGAGAAGAAATGAAAGTGAGAAAAAAAAAAGTAAAATCATGTCAACGTTGATAAATTCCATTGCATGTCTAAAGGCCAACGTGGGGACAGTGAAGGGAAAAGACACGTGGTGAGGTGGGGGGAGAAAAAAAAACGGTCCCCTATTTTTTTCTTCTTAAACCAGCACCTGCAGCTGAGAACAGACTGGGAGGTCTGGTGATGTCGTGAGAGGGCGGAATGGCGGCTCCCATCGGCCCCAGCCCTCCGGCTCCGGGAAGACGGGCCAGCAGGTCATTGCGGAAGTCCAACTTCTGAGGATCGGCGCGCATAAGCTGTAAGAGACGAGGAGTTTGAGAAAGGGTGACACCACACACTCCATCACTCGCTGACTTGAGTCTCTAAAACACGATCCGATTTTTCTAAATTAAACATCTAAAAAAAAAATTAAAAAAAGGTACCTTCACTTTCTTCTGATGGCTCAGAATCATCCAGGCCACATACACATGCATAGCACACCACTTTCCTGGTTTCTGCACAGCACAAGAGATCACAAGAGGTTTACAGTGTTATACCTGAGAGCCTTTACACACAGAGCCAGATGTGCGTCCTGTTCGGCCGCCACGCAAGGTTGGCGTTTTTTCACCTGGAGATACGGCTTAACCACTAGAGCTCAGTTTTAAGTTTGGTAATAATTGAAAAAAAAAAAAAAAAAAAAAAAGTGCCGTGGAAAATGAGTAAGCGAGGAGTCAAGGAAATCACAGTGGCGGGAGAGGGGGGGGGGGGGCAAAGAGCAATCACGCACATGATGAACAGGGTGTCTTTTGAAATCTCTAACTGGGTGTGGAGAGAATAGACCATTAGCAGTCAGGATTACAGGTGAGATTAGTGCAGAGAGCGAGTGAAGCAGCGAGAAAGTCAAAAACAGGCTGAAGCCGTTGAGGAGCGAAGGGGGTTCAAAAAAAACGTGGGGTTTTGCTTACATTACTGAATCTCAACGATGTCCCAAATGGATCAGTTAACTAAAAGGAAACACAAGTGTAGAAAACACTTTTAATTCACACGTCACACTGCTCGTCAGCAATGTTTTTGTTGCACTCCTCCCTGCACTGACTAGGCCCACGTGGCAGCACATCCTAGACCTAAACCTTTGGTAGTTCCACGTCGGTGCGGATCAGTGGGACGGAGGGGAAGAGGCGGGTCGTAGGTGAGCGTCGTGTCCTTACCCGGGGGTCTTTGGGCTGCAGATGGGGAGGCACAACCCCGAGTCGTCCGTTGAGATCAGGACCGGCTCCCTGAGAGAAAAGAGGACGTCACACACGGAAAAACAGACTTTTTTGTTTGTTTTTTTTCCAAATTTAGGATAATATTTTGGTTTTATATTCTGTGGTCGTGAAATAAATGAATAAATCCAATGAGACGTGAGCATTCCTTGGATTATGTGTGCCTGAGGCTTATCGACTTAACGTACTTCTTTGACATCAAATATCATAAACGGTCATCAGTCACCGGGGCAAAAATCAGATCTGAATTTAGTTCTGCTCAAATTTGCATCAGAAGAATTATAAATTCAGCAGGTTACAAAATATGGAAACAAATAGTTGAACAGGTGAGAAGTCGAGTTGTGGCTCATAAATCCTAATGACACAGAATTTACTTGAAGTCCAAATAACATTTTTTTAAAAGGGTAAAGAATAAGCCCATCTTAAGTGGAGCTTATAGGACAGGAGTTTAAAAAGGCAGAATCATTACGAAGGCTTGCGGGACGCCTGCTGTGACAAGGCCAACGCTGCATTACCCTCAGTTTATCAAACACACTGATCATCATGGAGACAATTTCACCCGTGCAGAGAGATTTCTTCTCACCTTTGGCTGAAAGGCTCCCTGCAAAGAGCTGAAAGGCCCAGTGGGAGGAATCACCGGCTGGATACTGGGCACTGAGGGCGGTGGGTACTGTGGGAAGAACTAGCATAACAAAAAACACACACAGCTTAGCGAACAAGGTTCAATTTTGCACTTTAAATCTTCTATTGAGGGATTAATTGTCCATCAATTATTATCAGTTGTTACTCACGGGGTGTCGGTACAGTCCGTCCATTTTGCCTGGATACTTATCAAACTACAAAAGACATACAAACAGTCCATGGGTTAAAACAGTAAAACAAAATTAAAAATAAAATAAAAGAGCAAGGTCCACGTTCAGCGAGCGTCTCACCAGCGGCGGCGCGCTGGCCGTGGGGTGCAGGAAGGGCGTGAAGTGTTGGTGCGTGTGAGTGTGTTGGTGCTGGTGGTTGTGCTGATGGAACTGGAAGGCCATGGGCGGGATGCTCGGTTGGTTCTGGGACGACCGGCCGGACGAACCGGGTCCGGAGTTTGATGCCGGCTGACCGCCGGGGGTGGAGCGCCCCGTGGCCGCCGCGTTGCCGCCGTTGCCGTTGCCGTTGTTGTTGCCGCTCTCGGCCCCCGGGGCGCTGCGTCGGCCCTCGCGCTCTTGTGAATTCAAGAAGTGGGAGTTTAAGTTCTGTCGCATAAATTCTTGGTCTACAGCAACAGGGAAATAAAATAAAGGAGGGAGAGGAATTAAAATAGTTAATTGTATGAAGAAAAAACATTTTAAAAAAAACACTTTAAAGTCCTGTTTGACACCTCTTCCTTCATTTGAAACTTCCTCAAAAACCCAGACAGCCGCCGGAGGAAGTAGGAGTCTGGTTTATTTCAGTTGTGTGATCATGTCACCTAAAAGCGGAAATGGCCGTCCACTGTACCTGCGGCGGTCGAGTGGCCGGAGCCTTGCAGCAGAGGTGGCGGGGGAGGAAGGCCGGGCGAGGAAGCGAACAAGGCCCCGGCGCCGGCCCGGGAGGGGGGTCGAAGGGGCCCTGAGGATCCCGAGGTTCTGAAGTAGGGCAGCGACACGCTAGTGGAAGGAGTCGGGGGGCGCATGGCGGAAGAGGAAGACGCGACGGACGAAGCCGATGGAGGTTTGACCGGCGTGATGTTCCTGAGAAAAAAAAAAGTGTAAATAACAAAAAAGATTGGAGCCAAAGATTCGTAGCAAAGGAAATAAATAATCTTGGGACCTGTTGATGATGTTGTTGTAGATGGAGTGGGATCGTCCCGGCAGAGTGAGGAAGGGTTTGGGCTTGGAAAGCGGCGGGCTGACATTGTGGTGGTGGCGGCCGCCGTTGCCGTTGAACGGGCCGGAGCGCGGCGCGGCGCCCGAGGCAGTGACCGAGGAAGGCAGGCAAGAGAAGGGGGCAGAAGAGGTAGAAGAAGAAACGGGCTCCGGGAAATGCTGCTCCAGGTTTTTCTCTTGGCTTCGCTCCAGGCCGGAGACTCTCGGCGTCACCATCAGCCGCGAGACGCCGCCGCAGCGGGCCGGAAGTGGCGGGCAAATTTTTCCGATGGACGTGGCCATGTTTGAGGGGGCAGGCTCCGCGACTAAAAAAAAAAAAAAATACATTTCAAAATGCCAGTGGTAAAATACTGGATGTGCAGAGGAACATCAAAATCCAAATGTGACTCAGACACATTTATACACAAATAAACCAGAATAAAATGTATTTAATATTTATTTGGGAACTTCTCGTACCTTTCCTCGTACTGACTGTGAAGACCGGGTCCATGTCGTTGTCGGAGGCCTGGATGGGGACACAAAATATCACGATCGGGATCAGATCAGAGGACATTGTTATTTGTTGTGTACCTTTTTTTTCTTTTTTAAACTAATTACAGTAACGCTACATATTCATGACCTATCAAGTAAATAAAGGTCTGAATAGTTTTAAAATCAGAGGTAGTTGCTACACACCTTATCTCCTGTATCACTCTCAGTGTCACACTGAAAGAAGACGAAACAGATTTGCACCCATTAGACTTAAGAAAACTTCATCAACTTTAATATTTGAAAATAAACTCACGATGTAGCCGGTCTCCATAGGGTGTCCCTAAGGCGGAGGAAGTATTTAAAATAATTGTTAAGTGACAAAAATAAGCACCGTTTCACTACTAAAAACACCCTTAAGTTCTAAACACTGGAAATCAGTTTCACCGGCTCATTAATTCAACGCCAGGATATTCGAGGAAGCACAACAGAAATGTAAACGTTTACGTCTGATGGAGAAAGAAAACATTCGAGAGAGTCACAAGCCGTCGGCTCACCTCAATCTTCCTCCTCTTATTTTTACTCTTGTTCCAACAGCTGCTGGAGTAGCTGTGCGGGGCTCCTTCCTCCGGCTCCGACAGCGGCCCTCCGCCGTTCTCCTCCAGCCCCCTCTTCCCCTTGTTCCTCCTTCCCAGCATGTCAGTGCGCTGACTGGGCTTCAGGGAGCAGTCCATCTGATGAGGGAGAGAATAAAAACAATACGCGTTTTACAGGTCTGCTCACCAGATCAATGTCCCGACAGTGTTGTGCACGGATTCTACTCTTGAGTAGCGGCAAAAATAGAAATAAAACAGCCCACGTGACCCTTCAGCTGCCTGAGCGTGTATTTAATTATGCATTGCGCTTTGAGACTTCACTTTGTAGTGGTGTTGTATTGAGAAAGAAAACCACTGTAATGTTGAATCAATAGATCTGACAAACAACAACACAAAAGGTATTAAGACAAAATTATATATAGAGGTTTCTGTCTTTTGGGTCATTTGTCACCTTCACTGTTGTAACTTGGGGGGGGGGGGGGTCAAATAATAAAGCTGAAGGCCCCTTTGCTACATAAAATATGTTCACTTTATTGCAGTTTTTTTTCTTGTGAAAAACCAGAAAATATAACCTGTTTTTGATTTGAGATCAACATTTCACTTCATACGAACAATCCTTTTGTATGAAGTTAAATGTTGAATTGACTGAAATACAAATAAGGAAACGTTTGTCGAATAAAATATCTGGAAACTGGAAAGAGGATGTTGCAGCAAATATTCCACATACCTCAATAGTTTAAAAACAGCCTCATACATGGTCACGTTTCCATTTGGTTGTCTCCTTAAAAGTTTTTAAGTTTGTGTTGTTAAAACAGTACCTCAGGACTAAGGAATGAATCCAATCAAATAGCAGGTGGCTCAACATGAAATTCACCACAGCCTGTTTTTTTTTTTTTAATGAATGACCTCCTACTGATAACTACAGGCGGCTACTGCAGTTAATACATTTGGGCAGGAAGTTAAAAATTTAGAAAAGGAAATTGCTACATTCCATTTTTTGGCTGGTGTGTTTACTTTTTGTTATTAGCAGTTTTAGGTAAAAACCGACCGACAACAGTGGCATTCAATGAGTGATTTGACTCTAAAATCAAGTTTTCCAGGAGTTTAGTGGAGCCAACTGTGCATGTGAATATGGAGACTTACAACACAATGATTTTGTTTCCCGTCCCGACGCAGAGGTTAAACTCCCTCAGATTCTTCCCATAAAACAGATTACGGGATTTTTTTCCGTCATCAGATTGCCAATTGTGCCACGTGCGTAGTTTAGTACCATGTATTTAAGTGGCAGGCAACAAAGTGCTGGTTTTAGTACTGACACCTACTGATAGGTGAAGAGCCAGGTCCATCTGCCTAGAACTGCTATTGTGTTGATTGATAAATAACTACTCATTTAAATACAGTCTTTGGGATTGAATATTTCCTTCTTAGCCTGAAAAGCCATTTGGCAGCTCGTCAACACATCGTTGAATTAGGACATGAATAATTGAGGCCTCTCCAGAACCCATCAGAGGGATGGATGCCTTGGGGTTGGCCTGAGCGGATTGCCCTCTCCAAGCGAGAAATAGTGTCAACAGTTGAGTTGAGTTTAATCAGAAGGTGTTTTTCAACCCTTAGAAGCAGGACTGACTGCTTAATATGAAGTGATGGAGGCTACAAAAGACAACAATGATGAAACGTTGTGAATCCTACACAGAAGTTAAAGGGGAAAGGACTTTTGTCAACCGTATGCATCACATCATTAAAGACGTATGCACCACTTAAATGGATAGAAACCTAACTAAAGGATATTTTATTAATGACAGCGGAGTGTAAATCGCGTAACAATCCAGATATTCACCTCCAAAGCCTCCAGGCTGACGAAGCTCGCAATGGCGAAGCCATCGATGATGTCCTCCTCGCAGGACACCGACTCCCTCTTCCTCCGGCGCGGAGGCTTGTGTCTCCCGACAGCGGGCCGGCACTCTCTCCCCCCGGGACCCAGCACACTGTTCGTCCCGAGAGCCTCCCGATCGGAGCCGGAGGACAGGGACGTGGCCCGCTGCTCGGCCCGGTCCACTCTCCTCCTCCGCCGCTCCCTGTCGCGCTGTGAGCGGGACCGGCGGCTCTGCCGGAATCCAGCGCTTCGGCTCGGGCCCTCCATGCTTTGAACGGCAGGCGCCTGGTAACTCCAGTGGGACCAAAAGGGCACTTTCGATCAAGTTCCCCCCCCCCCCCCCCCACCCTCCCGGTCCAGGCGGAAGGCACCGAACCGCAAATAAAAACACCACCACACAGGCCCCTAGCAGGGAGCCCCGGTTAAAATGGCGTTAATGGAACCAGTGGCTATTATTTGCCGTCTTTTGACAACATCCTCTCGGCATCAGTGCCTCTCTTTCGGCGGAATTTTAGTGTCATTTCAATGAATCTGCACGCAATCGTCACTTCACCCGGGGATTTAAAACACACTTGTCAGGACATATCGGTCCGCCTCCCGAAGAAGGCTAACATTAGCTAGCGACCGACTACAGAAGTTATATGCATGTAAACAACAAAAACAAGATACGATCCTAGTTGTGTAACGGACAAAGCGGGTCAAATCCTCTCTGAATACATTTCGAAATGAAAATCACGCCAATGTTGGCATCGCTGAATACAACTCTTGCATGTTGAATTCCCTAAATTTATGCACACGCTGACACATTTATTTGCCTGTTAGCAAAATGATACGGTTAGCTGGTTTGGTTAGCAAGGCCAACAACCCAGATATTAAAGTAACACACCAGTGGCCACGAAAATATTTAAGTATTTAAGTGAAATGTGAACTCTTGGGAGTTGACAGCGGGTGCAATTTACTCACAAACCAAACGGGAGTAAAAACAGCTTATCTTGTTGAGGTTAAATAATGCTAGTGTTAGCTAACGTTAGGTCAGTGTTGACTACAGCCCCTTAGCTTTTTGCTCATTTGGTTAGCATGCACACAGCTAACCAAATACATTACAATATATCTAGCCAGCGACCGAAGAATACAACTATATTCTTAAAACATGTCTGGAAAGGCTGACAAGCCGGACAGTTTACCGCGAAGCTAACTAATGTTCCGCAGCCGAGAGAATAAAAAAGGGTTCTCCTGCTGAAATGTTGATGGCCGATAGTAATGGTTGAATTCGCATCACATCAAAAGAAAGACGTAACGTTAGCACTCCGGCTAGCTAGCGTTAGCCGATTCCAGCTGTTAGCCACAATCAAGAACCTTTCGGTTTGTTTTGTTTTTGATAGGGAGGAAGCAAAACGCGTTTCCTCAAAATAATACTATCTCGTTTCTCTACACGCCACCCGTCTTCGGTTTTATCTCCTTCATAAAGAAGAAGAAGAAAAAAAAAAATCAAGGCCCAAATATCGAAGCCTCGGTGTCGATTTCCATAAACGAGGGTGTCGGCCAAGCCCCCGTCGGGCTGGGCAGGTCCTTCATGCAGCCTCCTTCGCAGTGTAATCCAATGTATAGGATTAAGTTGAGGGAGGACCACTCGCCAACGTTTCCGGTCAAAGGTGTTTGTTATTCTCGCTGAATCCAGGTAGAGCGCACACGCACAAGGAGGGAGGCAGAGCGGCCCCGCTGCTTGCCCGTCACAAGTTTCCACGGAATTGGAAATTTATCGTGAAAATCAGGGAGACACAACCCTTGTCAGCCGGAGCGGTGCATTGTGTGCGCTACTCTTCTTCCCCCGGTCATCGGGCTGGCTCGTCGGCAGCTCTGCTCCTCCGTACTGCCGCCATGTGGAGAAGGTCTGTGGAGATAATTTCTATTTCTATTATTTTGAGGTATTTTTTATTATTATTGTGGTTAATTGTTAGTTCTTATTTGATTGAATGCTAAAAAATAAACAGCTGCATTCCATAAAACTATTTACATTAAGCCATTTAATCTGTAATACTGGTTTGTTAATTCTTTTTATATCGTCATCTGACCCGTTGGTATTGTTTTTATTATGTATTTTTTTACTATGTAACGTGCCGAGGCATCTTTCCTGCATTTTATCAATTGATTAAAATATTATAGCACCATCTTATCCAATGTGAAAAAAAATGCTAATATGAATTACATTTCTAATGCATTTTGGAAAGAGTATGTGAAATCATAAAACAAAAATGTGGGATGGGGGATCTTATAAAACCACACGTTGAAAATCCTTAAATTGACTCCTATTCATTTTACTGTTTCCAAATAAATGATAACAGATGAATAGCTAATGCGTTCTTCAGTCACTGTATATATTTAGCAAAGGTTTGAAAAAAAAAGTGCCTAATAGCATGACCGAGTAGATGTACTTTACACTTTTCTAGTGTAACATACATGACTTCCTTATCCAGTGACTAACTGTTGGGGGAAAATGGTCTCTGTTGTCACCGGTATAGACAACAGAAGGCCAACGTGTCTTTTTTCCAACGAAAAGAAATGTGTAACGAATCCCCTTCATCATTTTAGGATAAACAGGAGTGATCCAACGTTTGTACGAGGAGGCAAGGACACAGACCAAGACCAAACAAATAGAAAACACGACAACGTACATGAATCAACACAATCTAGAGGCATTTGTTAGAAATAAAATGTCCAACTCCGCTGCATTTTAAAGGGGTCTGGTTTAAAGTATTCTATATTGTTCTTACAGTCAAACTATCCCAGCAGAAGAATGATCTGGGTCCCATCTCTCAGATTGTGTGTCCTCCTCACATCTTAGTCCCACCCACAGGAGATGTGGGCGCAGGAGGGGAGGAAGAGACCCGGGGAGAGAAGCAAAAGCTACTGAAAAAAATGAGATATCCCGCAACAGCGATTAAATGTTTTTCCATATCACTTTATCATGTGTGAGTCCTCGCGTATGGACCCTGCAGCATACATCCCTCCTCGAGGTGCATTCAAGGAATCGAGAGAACCGTCAAGATGGAAGCAAACAATTTTGCTAATTTTTGGAACAACAGCATCAGACTTCCCAATTCTACTAGGGACGTACAACATTAAAATATGGTCACTCATATAAAGTTACATTTTTTTGTGGCTGCAGGATTGTGTGTGTGTGTGTGTGTTCATTGTGATGAATAATCAACAGAGAAGCTCATTAAAAGGTTTTTAATGGAGCTCTACTCCTCAGAGGAAGAAGAGACATCAGGCTTTGATACACACAATACTTGTTATTACACATTCATTGTCAGAATTTACAGACAGAAGGTGCAGAAATTGAATATCACCATCTTTTTAGAATTGGTTTCTGGTTGTTCTGGGACTCCCTCCCCAGTAGCGTGGTGTTGGCCACCAGAGAGGAGAAACTCTGCTCCTGGAGGAAGAAGAGGAGACGGTGCTGCTGCTGTGGGGAGCTGAGCTGAACTTACTGCAGGTCCAAGGCTTCCCCGGCGGAGTCTGAGCTGAAGGAAGTTCTGGTAAACCTGCATGACGTCATCCGGTCCCAACAGACTGCGACCCAGTGGCACAGATGAAGGAGAACCGTTTACAAATAAACAAACGTCTCTCTGATAGTCTTGTTTGGCGATGGAGGTCATATGGAGGATCAGGACTGAACGGCGTTTCAGAACCACATAAACGCCCCCCCCTCCAGTAGCAGCTTTAGGGCGATCACCGTCCAGCGGACCCCCTGGAGGACAGCAGAGCGTGCAGCAGAATGCCCGAAGCCACGGAGACGTTGAGCGACTCCACGCCAGGGAACAGCTCCCTGCCGGCCGGGATGGTGAGGAGGGTTTGGCACAGAGAGAGCAGCTCCCGGGACAGCCCCTCCCCCTCGCCCCCCATCAACAACACCGTGGGTTTAGTCATCCGAAAGTCCAAACAGGAGGTCACAGGGATCGGGGGTTCCTCCGCCCCGGCCCCCACCGAGCCAACCACCTGCCAGCCCCGAGCCACCTTCACCTTCAGCATGTCTTGGAGGCTCTCGTACCCGTACACGCCGATCACCTCCATGACCCCCGAGCTGGCCTTGCTGACCACGGGGGACAACGGGCAGCTGTGGCGGAGGCTGCTGGCGACCCTGTCGACACCCAGGAAGTAGGCCGAGCGCAGGATGGCGCCGAGATTCATCGGGTCCTGAACCCGCTCCAGGACGAGCCAGAGGGGGGGGTCTCTCCCGGTGGGGGCGGGGGGGTCCCTGTCTTCAGCGAGGTAGGCCAGGGGGCTCGCCTGCAGACAAACCCCTTGGTGCAGTCGCCCGGAGGACATCCTGTCCAGCTCCTTCTTGCTGATCCGCTGCACCTGGACGCCTCGCCGATGGGCCTCCTCGCACACCTCCAACACGGCGGCCCGGTGGGAGGCCACGCCGTCTTTGACAAAGAGCTTTCTGGCCCTCCTTCTGCCCTGAGTGAGAGCCAAGAGGCAGGGGGCAACCCCAAAGAGGACCTCGTAGGGCGCTTCTCGGGCGTGCGCCGTGGACTTCTGTCCCGCCATCTTCGCCTTCTCCGCGGGGAAGTCATCCAGACTCAGTCTCCTGAGCTCAGATGACACTCTGCTGTCCCCTTCCCTCCTCGGCCACTCCGGGCTCTCCCCTTTCCAAGTTTCACTCCGCGCTGACCTCTCCGGTCTCTGCCAACCATCAGACCCACCATTCTTGCGTTGGTCAGTGGAGGTACCCGACGTCCTGCGCCGACTCTTCGCCACGGGTTTGATGCCGCCGTCCCCCGGGGACAGGAGAGACGCGGAGACATGGTGAGAGGCAAACTGAGAGACCACTGCTGAGAGAGGTCCTTGCTTGTGGAGTCCTGTCGTCCAAAGGAGGAGGAGCTTGCTGCTGAGAACCCACATGATGAAGTCGATTAGTTCCTAAAAGTGGTGTCCGCAGGTTCAACCTTCAGCACTTAGGTCTCCATTGCTGACATGTCGTCTGTGCAGGCTCCCGCACGTGGGATCCACTTAAACAAAGCGGGCGAGAGTATGACCGGAACTTGAGCTATTCCGCCTACAAAATAAGATGTTTTGCATTTATGAAACAGTCAAACACCTTTAAATGTCTCCTTTTTGTTTCTTGTGTAGAGTAAATGAACTACAACTCTCAACTCTGTGTTGTACGATGACAAAATGGGAAACTTGTACCTACAAATGCACAACAGATGCAGGAGTATTGATATCTTAACAATATATTAAGAATATCTACATTGGAAGTTTAAGAACAATAAAATGAAATAAATAATTATTTTTGTCAGTTGTCATGGAGTATTTCTGGCGGTCTGGTATCAATAATTGTACTGAATTCATCCGCTGCAGGTGTTAAAGTTAATATCATGAATTTATGGACTAAAGTATTTTATTTTGAAAGCTTTTGTTTCTTCCTCAAGTTTGTGCGTGAACCGAAAAAACCCGTCCTTTTTTTTTTTATTAGGCATACGCAATTACGTCATTTCCGGGACCGCAACACGGAAGCCAAGGAAAGAAAACAAATAATCGTTCAAATCTGCGTCGACTGGAAGTCGAAGAAGACGCCTCAAACACCGCCTTTAACCGTCCGGATCACCGACTCGATACCACGGTGAGAGTGACACGCTGCCGAGGTTCGCGCTCGGGATTCCGGTTGTTCTGTCGCGGTGGAGACGAGCGGTTCCCGGAGGTCGTTTTAAGGGCCGATTCGAGAGGCGGGCAGCTGGGGCCGAAACGCGGCTGAGGGGAGACCTCGGGCCTCGAGTCACATTACTAACCGCTGAGTAATATTTTCCGGGAAACAAAGACACTGCAAAGGGAGATTAACAGTTACAAACTGACCGGTTTGTGTTCGGAAACCAGCACGTACAGAGATTTGACTTGAGTAAAAGTACTTCCACACTGTGAGGCCATACTGTTAAGTAAAAGTCCACTATTCTAACATATTACATGTTAGATATAAAGTATAGAAGTATAGGGTCAATCAGGATAATATAAATAAAGTATTAAACTGTTAGGCTGTCATTCGTTTAGAGATGGAACTCATTTGAACCATTAACTTTAACCATTATTATTCATTCTAGATGAATCTGATTCCTATTTTATTCACTTTAGAATTGGTTGAGATTATTGATACTGTCAAAACCTCATTTTTGTCATTATTATTAATAATTATGAATCGTATTTAAAAAAGTAGCAGCAAATCACCACAATTGTGAAGCTAGAACCTTTAAAAATTGAAAAGTAGTAGCAACTTTCTTTTTTAAATTTTCTAATCAACTAAATGATTTGATAATACGCTGTGTTAATCTACTATTAATTAATCAGTTTCTTCTGTGCTAATATTCTTTAAGTTTAAAAGAAAAAGGAATAAGATAGAAATGTCTGGAAAAAAAGCCCGACTGGAGCCTCTTTTCTTTCTGTGTACGTACTTCACTCGACTGTATTGACGGTCTGTTTTCTTCAAACAGATGGACTTCCTTTTTGGCAAGAGGAAGACTCCGGAGGAGATGTTGAGGCAGAATCAGAGGGCGCTAAACAAAGCCATGAGGGAGCTGGACCGGGAGCGGATGAAGCTGGAGCAGCAGGAGAAGAAGATCATCGCTGACATAAAGAAAATGGCCAAACAGGGACAGATGGTGGGACCAAGTCCAAAAAACAAAACAAAAGTTTTAAAATGAGCGAGAACGACCTGTAATCCTGACTGCGGCGCGTTGTTGTGTTAAATCCTCGCAGGACGCCGTCAAGATCATGGCCAAGGACCTGGTCCGCACGCGGCGCTACGTGAAGAAGTTCATCATGATGAAAGCCAACATCCAGGCCGTTAGTCTAAAGATACAGACGCTCAAGTCCAACAACAGCATGGCGCAGGCCATGAAGGGGGTCACCAAAGCCATGGCCACCATGAACAGACAGGTCGGTCGCCCTGAAAACCCCTCCCCCCCCCACCCGAGACAAAACCCGACCGATGGAGTCGCGACCCGCCGACGCCTCCCCCCCCCCATGTTATAACGGTGTGTTGACATGTTCGCTAACTCCTCCGCAGCTGAAGCTGCCTCAGATCCAGAAGATCATGATGGACTTCGAGCGGCAGAGCGAAATCATGGACATGAAGGAGGAGATGATGAACGACGCCATCGACGACGCCATGGGAGACGAGGACGACGAGGAGGAGAGGTGAGGGGCCACCGATGTGTAAATACCTTCCTGCGTCTGTTTTCTACCAGGTGTTCATTGTGTTCTTTGCCCCCCCCCCCCCCCCCCCCCTTCTTTTTTTTTTTAACCACTTCCTCCCGGGGCGTCCTTCCTGCACAGCGACGCCATCGTGTCCCAGGTGCTGGACGAGCTGGGTCTCAATCTGTCCGACGAGCTGTCGAGTAAGAACACCCGACCCGACATGTTCTTAACCCGCTCCCTCCTCTAGTGGGAGGTTTTTTTTTTACATTTTTTAAATCGTTCCTCATCATTTCAGATCTCCCGAGCACCGGGGGGAGCTTGTCGGTGGCCGGGGGGAAGAAGGTGGAGCCTCAGACCGCCGTGGCCGACGACAACGCCGACCTGGAGGAGCGGTTGAATAACCTCAGGAGAGACTGAATCTAGATTCTCTGGAAGGATTAACTGTGTTTATAAAGCTGTGTGTGTTGCTTCTTTGGTTTCCGAGGTGTTTTTTTTCTTTTTCTTTTCTTATTATTTGTATGTATTTGATCAACAGAAAAAGGAAAACCTTTTTAAGGGTCGTTACCTTCCACAGCGCTCCTTGCGTCATCGAAAAAACATCAACCAAATCTTCCGAAAGTGACCATCTGTGTAAATACTAACTCCTCTGACGTTTTTCACACTTTAAATAAACACTAAAAAGTAAAAGAACCCAAAAGGAAAGCTGGTAGCAGGACAGAAGTGGATGTTTTATATGTCAGTACTCCTTCCCATCGCGCTGGTTCGGTTCTTTTTAACATCCTCGTATGAAGCAGCTTTTTGATATTTATTCAGCTGGAGAGCGAGAACAAACTTTGGGGAAACGTCCTTTCTAAATTCACTCATGGGACGGGTTATTTTACAAATATATAAAGAAAGCTGACTCCTTCTCAGTGGTAGTTACTCGTGTTATAAGTGTTTGAGATCTTCAGGATTTTAACCAAATGATGAGTCAGCTGTTTTGCTTTTCTTTACTCAAACTTTTCACAATATAACTTGTTTTTTGATTTGGAGAAGCTCTACACATGAAGTTCTAGGCCTTTGTTGCGCTGTATCTGAGGAATAAATATCCCACAATGCAATGTGTGTGCAGAACGTTTTGTAACATCAATGCCTAAACGTAAATTTAACTATATACAATTCTTTTACATAAACTTTCCATTTGATCAAAATATATCGTAGAGATGTTAATTTTATTCCAAAAAATGCAACTTTCAAAACTGTCAATTTGTCAACATACAATCATAGAACAATATTGAATGTACTCAACACTTCCAACATTAAATAATAAAAAAATAACAGCCATGTATTATGTACATTTGTTTCTGTAAGCTATGTACATAAAATGAAAGAAATAAAAACTAAACCTTGCATGTCACCGGGCCGTGTGAGAGCTGCAGAGAGGCGTCACGTGCGTTTCAAAGCGCCGCAGCGGGAGCGAATAACCGGCAGCGCGTCTAAGAGCAAACTGCTGAACACCTACAGCACTACGGCTACCAAGCGTTGTCGTCTAAAACCGTTGCCGTGGATACGGCGGGACAACTTGAGACCAGACGCACGACTCGGCTAATATTCACTGCCTGAAAGCGGGAAAGTGTACTTCGTTAAAGGTCACATGGCGGCCATGCTTTCAACGTTTGTAGTTTTTTTTTTTTTTTGGCAGCCCCTGATGAGCAGAGGGTCCCCCCCCCCCCCCCTTCGAGGGGCAAAGCCATGCTACCATGTTTTACTTTTAGAAAACGGTTAAATAGAGTTCATGCAACGCACGCTTAAATGAAAAAAAACACTAGAACTGAACTTTGGGTTTTTTTTCTACCTCAAATTATCTGCTGATAACTATTCGGGTGCCGTTTGTGAAGTCCCCCCCCCCCGTGTTGTATAGAACTAGAGCGGCGGTTTCTTGATACGAAAATCATGCCGGCGCCCGACATCACACCAAACATCGAATACATTTTAATTCAGGCTGTGTGCGAACAACAATAAAAAGGCAACACAACACACTCCGAAGTCGATATGGATCCTCCCCGTGGGCGAGAAGAACGAGCGCGGCACGATGACCCGGAACCAAGAGTTAGGGGGTGTGTTGATGTTGATGTACAGCAGCTTGACTTTTAAATGACCTGCGTCCACTTTCTCCCTCTGAAGAGTGGCAGAAACTTCCACTTGAATGCGATCAAATCCAGCTGCTACAGAAATGGATTTTAAACGTGTTACAGAACATGCACGTAACCCCCCCCCCAAACGGATGAAGCGGTTCACACGCGACTAATCTGGTTGCATTTTAATCTTTCCCTCAGAAAAAGAGCAAATATCCGTCTCCCGTGCTTGTATAATATTGGGCAGGAGATCAGCAGTGACACTTTGGGACTGAAAGCGACAGCAGGCTTATGCAGCAACATGCGCGCGCCCCCCCTCCCCCAACCCCACACACACCAGGCAAGACAAATATAGCATTCTCTAATGCGAGCGTGGAGCGACATCTCTCCGGGCTTCACTTCCGACACGTCCGGTGAGGGGTGTGTTTTTTGGGCACCTCGATGCGGCAGCGGCTCCGCTCGTCCAGCCAGGGCAACTCGAAGTTCCTGCAGGAGGAAGAAACACGTGATGTTTGAGTATCGGAGAGGTGAGAGGCGAGAATTTAAGATGACAAACATCGAAATGTCGAAGAGCTTTATGTTGGTTTCTCTTTTTAATCCGTGACCTGTATGTAATACTGTAATAAAACCTCTAAGCTCTTGTGGTTCAATAAAAATGGTCAAATTACCATTTTTCTTTCACTGATTTTTTTTGTTAAAAATGAAATACCTGTCTAAAAAAAGAAGAAGGTATAATTAGAGGGTCCCAACCATGCCAAGATGAGCCAACGCCATACACAGTAAAATGCCAAGAAGCCAATGTAAAAGATGAACTTACTGTTGTGAGAGTTTAGGCAACGGCCGGCCGAATGCAACCACGGGCAAGAAGGGAGTGATCATGATCGTTTCAACTGGCGGAAATAAAGGAATCAAGTTTTAAAAACCTTTTTAAAAACAAGCATTCCTTTATTGTCTCTGCATTGGTGTGGAGTGAGGAGGACGTACCGTCTTCAGTGTCTGGGTAGAAGGACGAGAGCTCGGGCTCCGTCTCCGGGACGACCTTCTTTCGGTTCATGCGCTGCTGCAGACGCTGAAACATTCGCTGCTCTCTGATTCGCTGGATGTCCCACCTGAAGACACACAGGGGACCAATGTAAAGGAACCAGTGAGTCACTGGACCCTGTGTCTCACTGCCGCAGGGGACACAGGGTCCTTCACCAACAACTAAATATTGAATCTTATAACAGGTTCGACAATCGTAAAATACAAATATCAGCCAGTAATGACGACAATTAACAGATTCTTTAATCAAAAGCCAATCTACCTTTTCCTTCTCTTCTCGTCCAACTCCAGTTTCGAATGGCGTTTCAAGAAAACGTTGTCATCCAGCGGCTTTAACGGGACGTCACACACACACACACAATTCACACGTTATTGAGATAACCTTTCGGAGGCGGAGTTATTAACATTTCGGATGCAGCTCACCTCGGGGGGAATAAAGGACGGGTCCTCGTCCAGAGGCTCAATGGGATTTTCTCTCCATGAAGGGACTGAGAGGCGGGAATCAAGTTATTCAGAGACGGAGGGTTTGGGACATTTTATGAATTAAAATGATGAAAAGATGAGATAGAGGTCACGCTTACAAACAATCAGCATATCGTGTACTACATGAGGAGTCCACTCACTGGCCACCTCTTCTTCCTTTTTAGGGGAAGTCTCACGCAGAGGCGAAAGAGGAGGTTGGTTCCAGCAACAGAGGTACATCTCTGTAGTAGACATGAAAGGCAGGTCTTCGATCTGGTAACTCAGCCCGGGCTCCTCTTTGCACGGGAGCACGAGGTCCCTTTCTGACCCTGATCTCATGGGAAGGGTCTTCTCTGGGGTTTCTTTGCTGCGCAGCTCTCTCTGGTTTGGAGAGCCGGGCTGACTTTCGGGTTTCTGGGGGCTGAGCTTAGCGCTTTTGCCGCGTGACTTCTGGACTTTGGCGTCACCGAAGCAAGACTTCCTGTGAGGAATAAAAGGAATACTAAATACTATAAAGACAAAACGTTTTTAAACCCCCCCCACCCCCCCCAGATGCCCCTTCTTTCTTTACCTCTTTTGACCTTTACCACCCCTACTGAACAGGAGCGGCGTGGCCGCGTTGGGCTGCGGACTCTCCTCGGGATCCAGATCCCACAGGTCCTCTTTGTCGGGGGTCCATGGCTCCAGGGGCTGGAAGAGGCGCTTGTCGCGTGGCGGGTCCTTCTTCGTCAGCTGCAGGCGACGCTCCATGCGCTCAATGCGTGCAAGAAGCTGCAAAAGCGGGACAAAAATCAACGTAGATGCATTGGGAATAAACTACACTATTCAACAAAGTAATAGCATACAGTAAAAAGCCTGTACGTACCGTCTCCTTGTCTGCTTTGAGCTCATCTATCTCTTTGTCCTTGGACTGCAGCTGCTGTTGCTGTTGCTCAATGAGGTCCAGTTGGAGCAGGAGAATCTGCCGGAGGCAGTTGGCCTGCGTGTGGGGATTGGCAGGCGTCTTCCTGATGTTCCTCCACTTGCCCTCGGCAGATAGTTCAATGGATGCCGTCCCGAGGACCCCGGGGACAACACCCTTCACGCTTTCATCCGCGCCTGCATCCTTGGGGTTGTTGTGGAGAGCCATCTGAGGGTTGTCCATAGTGTCGGCAGAGAGGGGTTTACCTTTCACTGGGGTTCCCTCACCCCCCATTTGTCTCGCAGGGGACAACGCCCCCACAGTTTTATTGTCTCCTTGAACTACTCCTGCAACCGTGGCTGCGAGGGAAACTTTGCTGCTCATGTAATGCTGCTCTAAGTCCCTGGATCTGCTCGAGATCTCCACCCCGCGTGCGTTACGAACATCTGAGACAAGGTCGCCGGTCTCCCTCTTGAGGCCCGCGGCGGCCCCGAAGCGCGGCTTGTCGATGGAGTCCGTGTCCTGCTTGAAGCCCGTGTTTGGAAACAGCGTGGACCTCAGAGTCATGGCGAACACGACGACCAGAGTCTCATCCTGCAGCGCCCCGGCGGTGCATTTCAACCGCAGCACTGAGAACTTGGCAGCGGCTCTCCCTGCAAAACAAAAGGCGGAGACGTCGCGTTATTGCGCGTTAAAAGTCGAGTCGCGCGGCCTCGGGGCGGGTGGTCAAATGCACCCACCGACTACTCACACTGTGAAAAACCCGCGGAGCAGCGAAGCCGAGAGACGGCGCCTGATCCCCAGGCATCCTTCTCCCCAAGAAAAAAAAAAAGCGTTCACCGGGTTCGAAATTGAAGCTAGGCTACCTTAGCAGTACATTAGGAAAACTGAGAGGCTAATGCAGGCACAGAGTATTCACTTCGGGAAGATTTAGAGCTTTGCGTGGGGCACCCGGGGGGGGGGGACATTTCAGTGCGGGGACTCGGGAGTGGCTGTGTGCGACACTGGCACGATTCTTCTCCTCCATTTTGGGTCTCGCGAAATCATGAAAAACAATAACAGCTAGCTAGCTAGCCGGCTAACGTTTAGCCCGGCTAGTTTAAAACCAAGCGAAACGCACTTCCGGAAGCGACGCTGTTATAACGAACACGTAACACAACGCTCACGGTCAGGAGAGCGCGTTTCACTCGGGTGTATTTAAAGTGTTTCGAGCTCAACTCGCCTGTTATTGAAGTCCACCTGCAACTGCCTTCATGTTCCCTCCTCAAGACTTGTTAAAGCGCCGACTACTGCGCATGCGTAATTTGTCGTCTGGCCATTTCTTGTGTTTTGAAGGTTTTGGACGAGGAGCGCCAGAGGGGGGGGGGGCAGAGTTACACACATTACACGACAATGATGTAATGATCTATCGTCGTTATGTAAATGATTGTGGTAAAATACAGTGAATGCAGTTGCTCAGGTGATGAAGAAAGCGTTTGAGTTGTGTGCTTTACATTGGTATCAACATATTATGCTATGATGTACTTGCACGATTGTGTCCAGTTAAGAGGCAAATATTGCTTTTTTAAGACACGAGACTTTATTGGCTGCTGTGTTACCATGCATGGTTCCACCTGCAAACAAAACAAAAAGTCAATAAATGAACATAAGGTGCATACAATACACAAAAGTAAAAAACAACAAACAAGTGATGCAAAAACAAACGGCTGCCTAATGTTTCTAATATCTTTCTTTTTGTATTGACAATATAACGTCAGTCCAGAAGCAGTAGTGGAAGAAGTACTTATCTTACAAATAAATAATACATTTAATTATTAATACTGTTTTTATTTTGAAAAGGTGTCATTCTGCATAATAAATCCGTTTACATATGGTACATTATGTATATTTAGATGGTAATATTTAATAACTTTGACTTAAGTAAGATATTGAACTTGAAGATATTGAACTACTTACAAACAAAAGCATTTTGAAACTACTGTAGTGCAACTTCAACTGAGATTGGAGTACTCCTTTTATTCAACTAAAGGATCATAATTCCTTTTCAAACATGGACTGTTTATTTAATCCTTCTGTTCGTACTACTAATGATTTGTGATATAACCTTAATTGTTGCAGTTCCACCACTGGTCGCCTATATTCGTCAGGACACCAGGGGGCGGTATAACAAAGTATTGCTCTCCTCAACCAGGAAGTAGTTCACTTCCGTTCTATCAAAATGGAAACAGTTTCCCAAACTTAGCTTTATAGCATATTTAACAGCAATGTATAGGGCAATGTTCACTTCAATTGTTTGATGTAATAACGAGCCGCTCACGTAAAAGCTAATGATTCCGTAGACTTGCTCATCGAGGTGACAATCGTGAACTAACTTGCTGTGAACAGAACCGGAAACGTCCTCACAGCTAACGTTAGCTCAGCTACAAGCTAACGTTATATCTAATTTCCTGACATTATTCTGCATTAAAGACACTCGTAGTGTATTTTCCGTGTTTAACGCCGGTAGCAGACGTCATCAGAATGCACCGGAGAGGAGTCGGTGCGGGCGCTATTGCCAAAAAGAAGCTCGCAGAGGTGATGTTACAGTTGTTGTTGTTTTTTTTAACCTTTTAACCATATCTTCCGGAAAGCACAAAAACAAATGCCTGATCTTCTTATTGGATCAGTTGTACATAACTAACGTTATAACTTCTTTATAATTAATGTTATTGACTGTCATTACTACTTATTTATTGTCTGTTTAGTCACATATTTTTCTATTTTCAAAATAATTGTGCTCATGTTGTATTGTTTCTTTTGAGGAACCCTAAATAGTATTTATTCCTAGTAACGATAACATCGACTTTCTCATATAAACTGTGATTTCTTCTTTTTCTTTAGGCCAAATACAAAGAAAGAGGGAATGTTCTTGCAGAGGACCAAATTGTTCAAGTGAGTTTTTTTAATAATTTTTTAATAATTAAAATAAATTCTAGCTTTACCAGCTGCAGTATTAAGGAATTAACTTATTAATGTATTATTCAGTTATCCATAACTGAGTATTATAGTAAACATTCTGAAATAGCCCATTCTGCATTATACTTTTCCTTTAGGATGTTTACCTATGTGTCGTGAGTAAGTATTTTTATACTAAAACTGCTTTTACTTAAGTACTTAATACTTCTTCCACTGCTATATATTTATCTAAACCGCTGGTTTGGCAATGTAATGTTATTGATTACAAATTCTTAGGTGAATATTAAATTCATAGATACAAAAAATACCCTCATTTTTTCATTTTGTTTTTAGATGTCAAAGCAGTTGGAGACCTTCAAGTCCAACCTGGAGGAGTTCGCCAGCAAACATAAGCAAGAAATCCGAAAGAACTCCCAGTTCAGGGTTCAGTTTCAGGAGATGTGCTCCACTATTGGTGTCGACCCGCTCGCCTGTGAGCAGAATTTTTAATATAATCCTTTAAAGATTGTTTTGTTTAATGTTTCTAAAGTCAAAAATAACTTCCTTAATTTCTTCCACAGCCGGCAAAGGGTTCTGGTCCGAGATGCTTGGCGTCGGTGACTTCTATTACGAGCTCGGCGTTCAAATTATTGAAGTGTGTTTAGCCCTGAAACACAGAAATGGAGGTTCGTTATTTTGCTGGATACTAAATGGTGATTGTTGTGTTTGACCGTTTACGAAGATCTGAAGTCCATCTGTGATGTGCCGCCTCTCACTGGGGAGATATAGAATGAATCCAGTTCCTGCACTGTGTAGACCCCATAAATGATTATTAATCTGGCTTTTCAAGGCTTGACGTGTGTATTTTCTTCCAGGGCTCATTACTTTGGATGAACTCCATCACAGGGTGCTGAAGGGAAGAGGCAAATACGCTCAGGACGTAAGCCAGTAAGTGGAACATTCTGGACATCTCCTTTGGCTCATTAGAAGCTCATATGTCCTTATTGAATGATTTATTTTAAACCCTAAATATGTGCCTCCCAGAGACGACTTGATGAGAGCCATAAAGAAGCTAAAGGTGATGGGGAACGGCTTTGGGATGATTCCGGTCGGAGGCTCCTATTTGGTGCAGTCGGTCCCAGCTGAGCTCAACATGGATCACACCGTAGTTCTGCAGCTGGCCGAGGTGAGAGCAAATAAACAATGACACTAACTCACTAACACATGGAGGCTGCAGCTGATCTAGATCTTTTTAGTGGTTTAGAATACTTCGACAGCAGTTTGTTCCCATGTTTTCTTCCTGAAATGTCAACACATATTTACCAAATCGTACTATCAATTTTATAAAAGTTATTAACAGTCATGGCAGCGTCATAGACCACAGCAGCACAAGGTGAATGATAAAGAGATTATATTATTCTGAACAAATAAATTAAGAGAAATTGAAAAGTAAAGTTGATCACTTGGTGTCGCTATTTCCTCACTTTCTCTGCTTTCCTTTTCTTGACGGTTTCAAATGTTGCATCAGCTCTGCAGCTGCACTTGTTACCTAAAAACCAACGGCTGTTTGTCGCAAAGTTAGGTCTGTCTTTGTTTGTTTGTAGAAAAAAGGCTACGTGACGGTGAGTGAGATCAAGGACAGTCTGAAGTGGGAGAAGGAACGAGCCTGTCACGTCTTGGTAAATCTTCATCAGCTTTCAGGTCCACATGTACGAAGGTGGCCACAGTGGTCAAAACATTGAATTCAGTATCAAGTCTTATTTTAGTCTTAGATGTTTTCTCTTGTCTGTTGTTTTTATACCAGGCTGTTACCTCTAAGCTCTAAAGCTAAACATAAGGTGGGATTGTTGGGAAACCGTTCGCTGCTTTAGTTTGAAAGGTTGTCGTCTTATAACGAGCAAGCGTCACTTTAAAAAAATGTTATGGCTCGATCAATTTTAATTTAGTTAATGCATCTATCCTTTTCCCTCTGCCTATCCTGGTCCAGTTTTGTTAGATTTATTATATAATTAAAGATCATTAAGCGCCTGCAACTATGAGTCAACAAATCATGTCTGTCAGAAACTCTCCAGGAAACTATTTACATATTTGATTAATCCTTTTCAGTTTTTAAAGCAATAACATCACACTTTCTTCCTGTATTCTGTATTTTCACAGTTTTTAAACATTTATTAAACTAATTAAAAGAGAAGATGAAGATAATCAATCATTAGCTGCATCCCTTAAATTGTTATAAACAGCTGGGAAATAAAAAGTTAAGAGTTAATAACTCCAGGCCATGTCTTCACTATCATAATCCTTTTGATGATATGCATGAGTAAACATATTTCATTATATGGTACGTTCTACAAATGTTTTTAAAAGCCCTGAATGTGAGCGGCGAACTCTGCAGACACACCGCTGACCTCCGGCCTTCTCTTCTGCAGGACCACCTGCTGAAAGAAGGCCTGGCCTGGCTGGACTCTCAGGCCGCTGAGGAGGCGCAGTACTGGCTGCCCGCCCTCTTCGCCGAGCTGACCTCCCGTGACGTCACACCGGAGGAGGCCAATCAGATGGCGCCTTGAAATTGTTGCTAATGTTGTGAAAGCGATCGCGAGCCCGGTGACACGGGGCGCCGAGGAGGAGCAAGCGTCTCCTAGGCAACGGGTGCGGTCACATAACTTTCGGACACTGGGAGTCCCGCCACTGGTGTTTCGCCTTTCAGGTGGTTACGCATCAACGTACAGATAAACGTGTGGTTTTTTTTCATATAACTTATAAATAAATAACTTTCCTCTGCTCCCTTCCACCGTTTTATTTTGATTACTTCAGCAGAGCCGTTTACATTTGTTCACGGGCATCCACCCTTCATTCTGTCATTTACAATTTAAAAGAAGTTAAGAATACACTAAAATCAACACAAGTTACAGAGCAGCAGTTTCCCCTGAAGGATGAAAAGTGCAAAGTCTAACTGTAAATGGTTATAACGTCATCTTTTTAAAGGAATTTTCCACAGAAAAAGCATATTTTGGCCTTTTAAATATAAATCATATATATATAAATCACTGCTTTATTTTCCAAAGCATACATTTACCAAAGAGAAAATTATTTTAGTGCAATATGCCAATCATTGTGAAGGTCAGATATTTGTTTGATTTAGATGTTACAGCATCTACATTTACATTCTTTTCATCTTAAAAATGTTTATGCCTGTTCATTTTCAACAAAACAAATCACTGGGCTCTATTCTCGATTTCTTTCTTTATTCTTTTAAACTCTGATATTAAATCATTGGCTACGTGCACGGACGATTAATTCTGCCAAAACCAGGTAAAAGAGTTTTTATCCACCAATTTGGTTGAACGATCGCTGCATCTAGACTCAATAAACATCTTTAAATTCTGTACAAATTCAACAGACAATCTTAGACCATTTAATTTCAGCACTTTTGCTCATTTGTTAAAAATGAAGAAAGGAGTTTTCAGTATTGGTGATTAAAGGTGGAAATAAAAACAAACGCCCAAAACCGTACACGTTGGAAAAAGCTCAACAGTGAAGTAAAATACTGCAATAGCAAATATCGGTGTGGTTATTTCACACCAGAACCGACCCGGCTTGTGAGAAGATTGATCGATGTGCCTCCTGCCCCCGAGGTGGCGTTGCGGGGGTCTCGGGGGTGCGGCTCACAGCCCGTGGCTGTAGACGTGATCCTCGTACGCAGACTGCTCCATGCTGTCGCAGATCATCGTGCAGAAAGGACACAGCCGGTGACTCTGCTCGTGCTGCTGCAGCTCGTTCTGTGTTATGCAGGGGAAGCACTCGCGGCAGTGGCGACATACCAGCGACTGCTGGGGGAGGGCGGGGGGGGGGGGGGGGGGGGGGGGGGGGGGGGGGGCAGGCAGAAATGGAGAAGGCACGTTGGGAGCGGTAACAAAATAAGCAGCGGATTATGTTTTAAGTCTTCTACAAAAATAAACGGTAAACAGTCGACTCGTGTTGAGAGTTGAGTTCAGCTTCACTTTAAGTACGATTGAGACATTAGAGAACAGCTTTGGGAGGCTCAGGTGAGCTCAGGGCCTCTTTAATAATACCGGACTGAAGTATTTGCACTCACCTCTTCTTCTGCATCTGCACCCGCTTCTGAAAGGACAAAAAGTGAATCAGTTAAACACAGATTAATTAAAACAATAACGGCTTTATTTAGTTTGTTCAACAGCCGTTTCATTATCAATGAAAAAGGATTCTATTGCTTTAGGAAAAACTTTTATTTGTATGGTTTAAGTAGGTGATTAGAGATGCAATCCTCCATGGGTATGTATTTTGTATCACTGAAAAAAGAAAAAAACATCTAATATGTATATACATACATACATACATACATACATACACACACACAAATGTATCATGAATCAAATGTATGGGGGAGATGTTTCGGGGTTCTGTGAGTAATTTGAATGACCTTTGCTTTCTTACTGCAGGACAAACATTCTGTTATTATCTTTTGTATGATCCTATGAAAATAATAATATGAGAACTCACCGATGATCTCATACGGGTGCTCGGGCTGTTGGGGCAGTTGGGGCTGTTGGGGCTGAGGAGCGTCGGTCTGAGCAGATGTTTGGAGCTCAGCATAAGCTCCGCGCAGCCTCTCCATATCGTCCCGGAGCATCTGAGGGGCCAAAACACGAGTAAACAAAAGGTTCTGATGATCACAGGGGGGTAGGGGGGGAGACGATGGTGGCGTGAGGGTACCTGGTTCTCTCTGGACAGCTCTTCCTTTTCCAGTCCCACCAGTGCGATCTGCTGCTCCTTCTCCTCTATCAAGCCGTCCTTCTCTGCGATCGCAGAACGTGCATCTGCGATGGCGCCGGTCGCCTCTTTGAGCTTCAGCTGGAGGAGAGCGGCGGGGGAAACGAGCCTCGGTTTGTAGCACGCGGACACTAAAAGCGCTACATCAACACCTTCATCTAAAACACACTTATTGGATCCTGCAGCGCTAAGGAACCGTGGAACACAGAAAGGCGGAATACCAGGCAGCTGGTGGCTGCGCGCTATTCGCTCTGAGGCGAGTTTGAAGGTTCTGCGGACGCCCCTGGAGCTCACCTCTTGTTTGCCACTCATCCGTTCAGCCTTCTCGGCTGACGAGGCCAGCAGGGCCATCTGATCCCGGAGCTGCTGCAGCTCCTGGTCCAGGTGCTCAGAGCGTATCCGGACGGCTCTGGTCTCCTCCCTCTCAGCCCGCAGCTTCCCCTCGGCCTCCTGCAGCTGGCAGGCGAGAGTGTGACACTGCGCCTGAAGAAGACACCGTCATGTACCACCCCCACCCGTGTTGTTAAAAGAACACAGTTGTCTTTTTAGTTTGCTCCCACCGTCAGGTCCTCAGGTGAACAGTTCTGCGGCGTCGTCTGCCTCGCCAGCTTCCTGCTGAGCTCCTGGATCTCTCTCTTCATGTCGTCCATGGCGGCCGTTTGGCTCTGCGACCTCTGCAGCTCCGCAGAGAGCCTCCCTTTGTCCTTCTCACTGCTCTGAAGGTCAACCTGCCCAACGGGTAAAAGCACATGCATTTCAATACTGGAACAAATGCCTGAGCCAAATAATATTCACAAGACATTTTCTATTTCCATCTTGGATGACTTGTTAAATAATTCAAATACAACAGTCCCGTTGTTATTGGTGTTTCTAAAAGGGATCCATTTAACTTCTGAGCAGACGAGTTTGTTTCTTTGTTTGTTTCTTTCTTTTAAGATCATCACAGACTGTTTTTTTCCTATGAGCAGCTTTGGAAAACAAAACTACCTCAAAACGCAAAGTCGACTCACCTGAAGCAGCTGGATGGTGTCTTTCATTTGGATCAGTTCCCTTTCCTGCTCTCTTTGTTTGGAGTTTAACCTTGAAAAAACATAAACAGAGGCTGTCAGGGTCCAGAGGGACGCGGTTCCACGACGGACCAGGCGGCGATGCTCGAACTCGACTCACGTGGCGACCTCCGCGCGCTGAGCCTCCACCTCCCCCCTCAGCTGGGCGCGCTCCGCCTTCAGCTGGTTGATCTTCATCACGGCTCGCTCGTACCGCTCCCGAGGGTGCGTCTGAACAAAGGAAAAAAACAGAGCTTTTAGCGGCCAAAGGGATTTAAAAATGAAATAAATAAACAAACACACACAATCTTACCTCATTTTGTCCCGTTGCGCCGTCTAAACTGGAGCAGGTGCTTTTCTCCTGTGTGGCGTTGAGCCGCGGCTTCATCGAGTCCTCCTGGTGGGGACGGCAAAGTTAGTCCTGAACCCTGCAGACGAAGCACCGACGTCCCTCGCAGACTCAAAACAAACCTTTAAGCTGTCGTCTTTCTCTTCCTTCTGCTCCACGCTGCTTCTTAAGCTGTCATTTTGCTCCTTGATTTCTTGCATCTCTTTGATCAGCGCACTCATTTCTCTCTCTTTCTGTTCATTCTGCCGCTGTAGAAACAAAATCACAGCGTGTCAAATATCAAAGGTCCTATTTAACCGTGTCTCTCTGTTGTGAAACGTGTCATTTGTTGACCTTCAGGCTGGCAACTTGTTGCTGTTCTGTCTGTTGAACTTTTTTTAAGGTTTCGTTTTCCTCTTTCATCTGATCCAGGTCCCTCTGCAGCTCAGCTTTCTGAAGCAGGCCCAGGTCCACCTGCTCCTGGTTTCAACAGAACACATGAATCAACACAAAGCTTCTATTTACAGTTTTATCTTTTACCAAGAGCTCTAATCATGAGCCGAGAGCCCCCACTGCGAGTTTAAAAATACCAGTCGATTGTGACTACATTTTTTTTAATTGTCCGATGGTTCTCAGCTGACATGCGATACCTGTGTAGTAATAACCAGCAGGTCTTCCTGCAAGCCGCTCTCTGGGTCTTCTTCCTCCGCCGGCTTCTTGAAGCAGAAAGAGGTGCTGGCTCCTCGTACCACGCCGTTTCCGTCCACGTAGCAGAACTGGTAGAAGTCGTGCTCATTCTTGGGCAGGTAGTACTCTGACGGGAGGAGAACAGGGAGGATTCAAGATGGTGAAAACGTGCTCACCATGGTTTCTAAAAACTTCCCAGTGTGTCTTAATATCTCTTATATAAAACATTTAGTTTACAAATTCGGTGAGGACGGTCACAAGTCAACATGACTTTATTTTAAGAAGTCACACGCAACCATCGTCACGGATCCGTCTCTCAGAAATCCAGACCGAACCTCACATGGCAAATAAAGGGGACAAACAGGGACCAACGTGTGTTTCGGTTGCGCAACATTTTGTTGTGAGACACCGAACACTCTTCACTCTTTGTCAGAAGGAAGATGATCAGCTCACGTGGAGTTATCTGACCAGTTATGAAAGATCACGGGTAAAAGAAACTCAATATGTGTGTAAGCTTATATATATATATATATATATATATATATATATATATAAATATATTATATCTATGATCAACACCACTGAGCCAGAGGAGCTTCGTCCCAGCGGCTCATAAACTCCAATTTTAATATCCTGAAGCGATTATGTCTAAATCGTGTTATCACGGTGTGTACACAACAAACGTGACGAAAGCGTTTTTTTCCACCAGGCGGTTTTGAAAATGAAACTATTTCTTACCTTTGAAAACAACCGGCCTCATGGTGGATTCTTGCCCGACCACATCGTGACACGGCTCCACCCACACAAAGGTGTGGTAGTCCTTTATTGTGCTCCACCCGACCTGTTCCAGGGGAGAGGAGACAAATCTCAAGAGGCAGATTCCTTGAGGCAACAGATATAGGAAAGCAAGAGAAGCCATTTTCGAATGATGTGATTTTTGATGAAAATAATTGTTTCTGAAAACCTTTCCCAAAATATGAGCGGATTATTCTGAGGTTTGTTGTCATCTTGACACAAAAAGTACTATTTTTTATTCTGTGATATTTTGAAGTACCTAGAGCACCTCTAGTATTCAATATAATGAAGGCTTATTAAATCATGAATTGATTTAATTCATATTTGTATTTCTATTCTTGTGATAAGTCCTTATTTAGACTCGTCAATGTTTTGAGAGACTAAGTCATATTTAAGAAAACGTTTCTCGTTAAAAACGCTACTTCCAGGATCATTTATATTGTTTTATTGGTAATGGCCTTCCATATAAACACTCATTTCTTATCCCAACCTTAAAGATGCCCACCCAGTCCCGGGGGGTCGGCTGGAAGGCGGTGGTGAGGGTGTAGCGGCAGGTGACGGGGTTCGAAGGCGGATACGAGTACGGGGTGTCGATGAACGCCACCTGGGGGAAGGTGGCCGCCCCGGCGGCCTCTCCTTGGTTCTCCATACTGAGCTGTCAACGTAAACAGCGCCATGATGACACTACAGCGAGTCGGACTGAAGGCGGCAGCTGGTTTTATTCGCTTTCCTTGTTCCTGTTGCTGTTGTTACTGTTGTTTACTCGCACTTATTTCATAATAAAATATTTCATAAATGAATACAATACTTAATAAATGAATCTAAAAGTGCTGAAAATGGTCAAACTTAAACAAACTAAACTTTTAAAGGGCAATTAAACTGATTTTAAAAATTACATTATATAGAAAACGAAAGTGAGTGAGCAAAAAAATAAAATAAAGACCGCACCCGAAACATTATGTAATAATAGCTTTTAACAGAAAACAATGCCTTCAATAGAAGGAGTGTTAAAATCCCGGCGTTTTAGAGGACATGTTTCGGATACAGAGATTAAAGTAAACTTACATGTTAGCTGTCGCTCGTCGCCGCACCACCACACACCGTCAGTTCCACTCGTCAGAAAGAGCCACGGTGCTGCGTTCAGGGGCTCCTCGGATACGGAGATATTTAAATGCAAATATTCAAACCGATTTCCAAAAGTAATTTTACCACTGTATTGTTTAGTGTAGAGACGATTGATTTTATTGATTTTATTTCAATATTTTATGTTTTATACTACAGGTATTATACATGTATTATTATACGTGCACATTTTAATCCACAGCTCATTTATAAAATTCATCTTCTAATCTATATATTTCAGCACTTTCACACGTTGTACTACAACTGCAGCACAACAATGTATTATATCCTATTTAAAAAAACAGGTTTTCATTTATTTTCATCAATTCAGACATAGGTAGCCTGTTTCCAATTTTACATAAAGGCATCACTAGTTGCATTCGTTGGAGCTCGTTATGATGCACTGTGGGTAATGTAGTTTTGTTAGTAAGCCAAACGCTTTTCCGCCTTGGAACATATTCTGATATTTAAAAGCGAAAAAATGTGTGTTATAATATAGTTTAAGACGTTATTAAAAGACACACTTCGATATTGGTCAATTTAGACATCAGTGCTGTGCTGGTTAAGAGCTCAGCATATGGGAAGAGAGGAACACCTACAATAAAATACTAAAAAATATCAAATCTAACTTCACCCTCTTTGTTTTCTTTTCTCTAGGGTTAAATTTATATCATACAAGTGAGCATGTTTTACCCCGATTGCTAAATCGTATTTTGTGCACCTTACTGGATGAAATCAAGACCTGTTAATGGCTCTTTTGCCAGGCTGACTTGAAAGTACGATGAGTTGTAAAATAACTACTAGTTGCAGCGTGGCTTTGAGGATGCACTTACTTCGACGTTAGGACACCTAATTACAGTGACCACAGATGAGAGAAGAAAAGTTGGAAATAACTCCGCTGGAGTTGTTCCACGGATGTTCAAGAGCTCATCTCTGGTGAAAGAGCTCCGGGAATCGTAACGGGAAACACAATTTACGACGAAAACAAAAAAAAACAAAGAGCACCGAAACACCGAGGCAGCCATCTGCGGCGCCATCTTGGATCATCTTCGAGTTCATTCATGTTTACATTTACAGAATACGTCAAGCCAAGAAGACGACAACAACAAAAACAACAACAACAGGAGCAACATTACATAAAGCCGCTCGGTCGGTTTGACGGCACCGGGAAAAAAAACACGCTAACGGTAATGTCACGTTTCTGACGTTGCTGTCTGTGCTTTCGCTGGTCGTTGCCATGACAACGACCTGCAGTTAGCATACAACGTTAGGTTAGCATATACAGCGTCAAGTCAAGTTGTTTGTTTATGAGGTTCAGCTAGATATCTTAACAAGAAACCTACTACAGACGTCAAAACGTTGGATGAGTCATTCTTGCAGTTGGAAAAACAAGTCAGATGTTTTAACGTTACGTTTGAACTACTGTCCCGACAAGCTCAACTTAATTAACGTTCGCTTTATCAGAAGGTATCTTGAGAAACTGAGCATTGGAAGAGGATTCAGAAATTTGACTAGTTATAATTTAATGTGAAGATGTATTTCAAGTTTATTCTAGAGAGAAATTAAATGCACATAGAACGTTCATTGGCTTATTTGTATCGTATGTTATGAATAAAAAGTCTCCCAGACAAACAAAATATGTAAGTAACTTTACTACTAAGTATCCTAAAGCTTTGTGAATTATATATGCAAACTATGGATTAGTTTTACAACATTTTTTTCCAGTGGCACTTTTTAATTTAATAACATGAAACACTATTTATTCATACAAGAGAAAAGAGCATGAACGTTTTCTACCTGCAGTTAATATCTCTATAAAAACACATCGCAAGTTAAATTGTAATTCCCAGGCTGTGTAATTGTTTGAGAGCTTGTGATGGGCATGTAACACACACACACACACACATGCACACACACACTGTTTGAATATCCCCAAATACAATCATGCCGTGTCAATCTACTAACTGACCTTAAGGCTAGAAGCTTAGCAGGCGCGCACTGAACAGCATCACAACAAAGGTAACTTAGATCATTGAGTGTGGAAGGGTGTTGGATGTCAGCTAGTTGTTTATTAACGTTAATTAATTGAATAATCAAGTAGTCTCAGCACCGTGGCACGCTGTGTCGATGATGTCATCCTGCCTTGTTTTAATCAGATTAATGCCCGATTGGCTGTCGTGACGACTAACACAAGTCACATCGTCCTGTGCGTCTACTTTCTATTCTTCAGCGTTTCCACTTCGGGCCTGTGCTCCATTTTTAATGCCTTCAATGGCAGGCTGAACTTCAACTGAAGGTTCTCAATTTCAACTTGGCCAGCAAACCGTATGTTCCAGCCTGTTGGCGCACGCCACGCTCTGCCACGGCGCTTTTTCACCACAGATTTGAATTTAACAACTCGTGGCATTTGTCCTGTTCCATTGAAGAAACGTCTAGGATTATCCCTCTGCTCTGGCTCCCTGCTGAGCTCTCCTGCTCATTTTCTCTCCATCATGTCACCTTCTAATTGGTCACCAGACCCACTGCTGGGCCCTGTTGCTTGACCGTCTAAATCAATCTGAACCGAGCCATCCTTGTGATCATACGAATCCACTCTTCTTCTTTTTTTTTGGAAGATTCCAAAAGGCAGACGGCGCACGAGGTAGAGATGTGGCTTATTGGTCTGTCCACTGTGGGGTGTGACCGCGTCTCAAAGGGCTCTTGAGTTCTGTGTGTGGAGGACGGACAGGAGGACGGACGGGACGCCATCTTCCAACACCCTCGTCCTCGCAGATGTAGGCTTTACAGTGCAGGTGAGTAAGAGCTATTTCTCTTACATTTCTTACATTCATTATATTACATTTTATCAATGAGGTCATCCTAAACATTAGAATAAATTCATATTTGTATACACGGAATGTAAAGATTAGTCAGATATTGACAACCTCCATAGCAACAATAGCTCTGTTTAAAACGGAGAGCGTGTCCCTGAACATTTTGTTTTTGTGTTTAGTGCTGCAGTTTTGTTAGTTTAACAGTATGTGCTAGTGTTACGTCTCACTATGTATGTAGTGACACTGAGGAGCTAGAGGGACTTTCTCTGAATCCGGTGGTTGTTGGCGGAGGACAGAAAATACCTCGGTGTTATTCACGTCGTGGTCGCAAGCGGAGAGGAAACCTCGGAGAAATCCTCGTGCGGGGCCGTAACCGTATCTGAGGTCAGTGGGGCGTCTCGGCCCAGTGTAAAGCTCACAGTTCGGGGGCCACGATTATCCAGGTTGTTGGATCAGAATACGGTTACCCAGCACCGTGACCCCCCCCCCACAGTGTGCCTGGGACGTCCCTCCTTAATGCCTCCGCCATTGCGATCATTACCCGGGAACTCACCTTCAACTTCACAAGACACCACATTTGAGGCAAAGGCCTCTGACTGCTGAGACGCTGTGGCGACGATTGCAGGTCATTGAGCTCGGTTCAGAGTGAAGGCCGGACATTAACCGACCCACAACAAGTCGATCAGAACTCCCCAGAGTTTATTCCTTTTGCCTTCGATTTTAAACATGCTCAGCTCAACAGATTTCACTTTGGTCCACACTCTCGCCACTGTCAGATCCACAGTATTAGGTTTTAGAGCGAAATATTGCCACCAACGTGACGGTGGACATTAATGTTTTACCTCGTTAATTAGTGGTGACCTAGAAGGCGATCTCCAGAACCCACTTAACATGAGATGGTGGCTGTTAATGAAAAATGGACGAAGTGGACCGCTTTTAAAGCTTATAAAGGAAACCAATATCTATAATCACCATACAATTTTATCATAGAAAACAAAAAATGAAAGTTCTGGTTGGCGTTCCAGTTCGTTCTCCTCCTCTATTTGTATCCTCCCTGCCATAACGTCTCTTTAATGTCAGCGTGTGACGATGTGGTGCAGCCTCAGCACTCACCTGATGAGAGAAATGGAAACGGAAACATGAGCCCACGTGCACTTACAGCTTGTTATTTGTTCGGTTTGAATCAAGTTTCATTGTGGGGGCGCGTTGCAGCACATCGCCATTGTTTTTTGTTGCTTTTGCACCTCCAGGATGGGTCTACCTGTGGACAGTCCAGACAGAAAGGACGATGCACTTCACCATGAGCAGCAGGGAGAGGGAGAGCGTGGGGAAAGCCAGGCGGAAGCTCGCCCTTTCGCTCCGTCGCCCGTCAACCACAAGAAGAGAAGGAAAAGCAAGAAGAGGTACTTACATAAGTGCTGGATCCCCTCCATCAGTACGTGTAGCTGCAGGGACTTTTCCTCCGAGCTCCCAGACGGCTGTGACTCTGCAGCCGGTTCTGGAGGCTGTTAGATTCTAGTTTCCTCACTGGTCCTCGTGGCGGATGAAGGGGGGAGGAGCGGGACGAGGCGCTTGTGGGACCTCAGAGCAAAGCAGATGTCTGTCCCTCTTTCTCTGTCTCTTCTTTTCCAGATGACTGTGGATCAACCTCACCAACTGCAAATATGAAAGTGGTATGTTCTCTAATTAATAATTTTTAATAATGTATTACTTTGTACCACTCTGAGTTGGAGGGACAGCAGGATCAGAAATTCGAGTAGTGTTTGGCAGTTAGACCCCATCCCGGCATGGTATAATTACAGGAGAGGGGTCGCCGTGTGGAGTCGAAACACCGGTGGTGATGGGATGAAGAGAATGAGGATGATGAGCTCAACCTGGGTGCTGGATTTTGTGACTGAGGGTGCCAGGACGTTTTCCCAAAGGCACAGCTGACATCAACAGAGAGATTGTCTGATGGAGATTAAGATCTGCTTGGTGTTATCTGGTGTTACGGTCTACAATAAGCTGACTAAGAAGAAGCAGTAGGCGTGACACAGTGAGGGAGATTGAATTAGATTGAATTAGCTTCATTTTTTAAATTACAGACAAAACTGCAACGCTATAATATTCTTGTTATATTCTAGACGGCGTTTCACACGGGTGCAATGTTCACGTGTCCGCACATTTTCGGGCCATGTTCTGTAATCTGTAGCTCCCAGATCAGCGCTCGTAGCACACCCCCTTTTTTTTTACAGACTCAGTTCCGTCGGTAAAACGAGTCGCTGCTGTGTGTTGGTCTCAGTGCGCCGTGCTGCTGGCCTCTTCGGCCTCAGAGAGGCGCCGGAGGGGGGCGACTGGACTCTCTTCTGGACCGACTGCTCCGTGTCTCTGGACCGCGTTAAGGACATGAAGCTTTACCAGGTACTCCCAGCATCACTGCCCCCCCGGCACAGAGGGCCAATTGAGCCGACCTCTTCTCTCTGAATGGAAGAAATGGCGTGTGGGGGGGGGTTCAAGTCTGAGCCCCACGTGTCATTTAAATTCCCCTCTGCTCAATTTGTCCCACTCATTAATAAAATAAGAAAACAATGTGTCTTCACAGAAAATAAACCACTTCCCCGGGATGAGTGAGATCTGCCGCAAGGATTTACTGGCGAGGAACATGAACCGCATGCTGAAGCTCTTCCCCCGAGACTACAACATCTTCCCCAGGACGTGGTGCCTTCCTGCCGAGTCAGTTTGCACCGTTTCTCCCCCCCCCCCCAGTGATTTTTTGTTTGGATTTCCGCTTTGTGTGTTGAAATCCCAAAATGTGCTTTTCGCAGTTACAGCGACTTACAAGCTTTCACCAGGGCCAAAAAGAGCAAGACGTACATCTGTAAGCCGGATAGTGGGTGCCAAGGCAAAGGCATCGTCATCACCAAGGCAATTAAAGACATTCAACCCGGGGAGCACATGATCTGCCAGGTTTACATCTCCAGGGTGAGGGTGTATTGAACGCCACACACACACACACACACACACACGCGCACACTGAATTCTACAGATGTCCTTCATTCCCTCCTCAGCCTTTTATAATTGATGGATACAAGTTCGACCTGCGTATCTACGTGCTGGTGACGTCATGTGACCCACTCAGCATATTCATGTTCGAGGAGGGATTGGCTCGCTTCTGCACCTCCAAGTACAACGAACCGACACAAGGGAATGTGGTGAGGAACGTCAACTCATATTATACTTTGTGATGTGCCTGTGTGCGTATCAAAGCCAGAGATCCCTTCTCCCTGTGAGCACACAGCTGCATTAAAAACACATCAAGGAGCCTCCATCACCACAAGTAATCACTGGAGCTCCAAATGCGGATTAATACGCTGCTGAAAATAGTCCCCGACCAATTTACAATTTTCTTTCTCTTTAAGCAACGTCGAAAGACGTCTTCAGGAGGAACCCATGTTGGTTTTATTATAGATTTGCTGACAACAATAACCATCAAAAACCATTAAAGATATGATTTTCCTGTACAGTGAGAAGTACATTTGCATGTTATCTCATCGTTAATACAATAAATACTCGTATACTTAGTAAGTATCAATAAGACATGTGTCACGGTTTGGCTTCGCTTCCTGTTTTAGTTTGAAGTTTCATGTCTCTTGTGGTCCTGGGTTAACTTCACTTCCTGCCTTGTCTTGTGATTGCGTGATTGTCTCCACCTGTGTCCAATCACCTGCACCTCCCTTGTGTATTTAAGCCCTGTGTGCCTGTTGTCCCCTGTCGCGTCATTGTCAAATGTCCCTCGTCGTTGGAGCACGTTTTGGTTTGATAATAAAGAGCACTTTTGTGATTGAAAACTCTGCGCCTGAGTCCTCACTGCACCTGCTCCAGCTGCATTCGTGACAACATGTAATAAAATGCCAGACAAAACCAAACCAGAACAAAACCAGACTAAAGTAAAGCAGGTACACACTCATTAAAGAGCTTGGGGGCTAATTAGTTCTAAAATGCAGAGGAGCTGGCTGAATCGGTAACAAGCCGTTTTGTTTCTTTTTTGATGTCTCTCTCTCTTCTCTTCCTCTCATCAGGATGACGTGTGCATGCATCTCACCAACTACTCCATCAACAAGAACAGCGAGAACTTTGTCCGTAACGAGGACACCGGCAGCAAGCGGTGACCCCACAGACCGTCGATGTGTACCACCACAATGACAGTAAAACACTGCATATTCATGGCGTATTTGTTGTTGTTTTGATATATATATTTTGTCCTTTAGAAAGCTGTCCACCCTGAACAAGCTCCTTGAGTCCATCACCGGCAACACGGACAAGATGTGGAACGACATCGAGGACGTGATCGTGAAGACTCTGATCTCCGCTCACCCGACCCTCAAGCACAACTACCACACCTGCTTCCCCAACCACACCACGGGCAGCGCCTGCTTCGAGATCCTGGGCTTCGACGTGCTGCTGGATCACCGGCTCAGACCCTGGGTCCTGGAGGTGAAGGGCCGCCTGCGTTCCATGCATCAGACGTCAACATGGAGACGTGTGGTGGTGTTGGATTAGAAAGTTCAGTCTTCTTAGTGATCTCTTGATTCTCTTAAGGATGTATTGAAACGTCCAGACCGTGTGTGTCCAGGTGAATCACTCCCCCAGCTTTACCACGGACTCACCGCTGGACCGCGAGGTGAAGGACGCCTTGCTCTACGACACGCTGGTCCTCATCAACCTGGGCGCCTGTGACCGCCGCAAGATCACCAAGGAGGAGAGGCGCAGGGTGAAGGACCGGCTGCAGCAAATCAGCACCAGAGAGGCCAGGTAAAGTCACAAAACATCATCCGTGGTTTCTCCCCTCCTCCCCCCCCCTCCGAGGTTACATCGGGTCATCCCGCGCGCATGTGTTCCAGGTCGGAGGAGCTGCGTCAGTGCCAGGCGGCCACGCTGGAGCAGATGCAGCGGTACGAGGCCAAACACCTGGGGGGCTTCCGGAGGATCTACCCCAGGGAGGGCGGGGAGAAATACGACAAGTACTTCAAACACAGCAGCTCGCTCTTCCAGGAGACCGCGGCGTCCAAGGCCCGAGAGGAGTGTGCCAGGTACCCGCAGCGCATTTCACACACGTCAGGGGAGCGCAGCAGCTGCAGGTGATGCACGTGGATACCTCCTTAATCACAGAATAATAATAATAATAGCTTGAACAGAACAGAATCAGTGACCATCGTACATTGATTACAAGTTTCATTCACAAATTGTCAACTCTGCCTGCCAAGGTCCTGGAAACAAAATATATGTGCTACACAAAACAAAATAACTAAAGGCCAAAACTAGAAGATTAGAACACAAATGTTTCAGAGCCAGTAGACTCAAGTTAAAAAAATCATATGATTTAAATAAATAAAACTCTACCAAAAAGGGTGATTCTAAAATGTGAACATTTGCTTCTTTTCTGTTTGGTATCATTAGTATTGAATTGAATATTAGGTTATAATATAAATGAGTAAAAAAATGATATATGTAGCTGGGTGGATGAGAAAAACGTATTTGAATGCATTTTGTTTCGTTATTTTAAAGTGTGTATTTCGTGTTTAGGCATCAGCTACAGGAGCTGCGTCTGAAGCAGGAGCAAAAGGAGAGAGACCAGAGGGGAGGCCGGAGGAGGGACCTGCAGGGGGAGACTGCGGGGGAGCGAGTCAAACCTCGAGAAGCACAAACACAAGCCCCTCCCACCGCCAACTGTGACGTCGACCCGCAGCCGGTGAGGCATTAAGGCCGCAGTGCGCACCGGAAACCACCAGAGGGAGCCCAACGGCTTCTGTCCCTTGATGGATGCTTCATATTCTGGCTGACCCCTTTTCTGTAAATGGACTCTTACCCCAATTTAAATTAGCTGGAATAATATTCCCACAGATAATTTCTATAGGACGTCTCTCGTTTCAAATTTAAATACATTATTATATTGTCGGGATGGGCAAAAAAACTGCGTTATGAAGGTTATTCAGTGACAGTAATTGCTGATATATTGTAAATGTATACTGGCTACACGTATATGAGGCAATAAAACCTAACAAATTGAATCACATGTCTCCCTGCAGCATCCTCCGCCCAGTGTGCCGCAGCATCCCGAAGCTGCAGAGGTCCAAGAGGACAAGCAGGAGCAGCGGGACGAGGAGGTGAAGGAGGAGGCGGTGGAGGAGGAGGAGAAAGAAGAAGAAGGTGAAGAAGAAGAAGAAGAAGGTGAGGCGGAGGAGCGCGAGCGGCTCAACGCGCTCCTCCAGAGGAAGAAACTGCTGCAGGACCTTGGCGTGGTGGACCAGATCCAGCAGCTGCTGCAGGGCCGGAGGGGTGGAGGGGTCGTCCCGAAGGAGGCCTGCGCCCCGCAGCGGAGTCAACGGCCCCATCGGACGCGGCAGGTACGGCGTTCTAAAGGAACGGCCAACGTGCACAAAGCCGCAGCTCACGCCGTCTTTGGCGTCTTTGGCGTCTTTGGCGTGGTGCCATCGTCCACCTGTCTGTTGTGAGTTGAATGGTCCTTTCAGGTGCATCCGGTCGTCTTTTCATTTCAGTTGGACTCTTTGACGGAGTTCTACCAGGGAAGGAAGCAGCAGCAGCAGCAGCAGCAGCAGCAGCACTCCCTGCAGGTACCACACGGGACCACACAGAGCAAAACAGGCCCCACTGGTTCATTACCTGAAACCAAGAGGGAAAGGTTCACCAAAGAATCAGTGATCCGAATCAGATTCATATTTATTTGAAACATCTCGAGTTTGCTTTTAAAAGAAAGTAATTTTACCAACAGTCAAAAAAAGCAACAAAAAAACACAAAATGATTTACTGTCATATACTAAAACAAGGAAATGATTAGATATGAACAGAAATCCATGAATTTTATTTTAAATTAAATCAGGTTTCAAAAGTTTAGAAATAATGCAAATCTGTGTTTGTATTTAATTTGAAAGGTTACAAATTATTTTTAACAGTTGCAGCTCTATTCGACCTCATAATTAACAAGTCAATGTGCTGTGTTGCAGCACGTCCACTCGCACATGACTCAGCGCCTGCTGAGGGCCACGATGGACAAGAGGAACCTGTGGGAGCCCGAGGGCCACAGCAGGACCTTTGGAGTCCAGCGGACTCACTGGGCAGGTGAACCCACTGCCGGGGAGTTATAAACCGCTGCTTTTGGCTTTTCTCAACATCACAACCAACATTAAGCGGTTTTGTATTAAACCGAAAACTGTTGAGTTCTAAAAAAAAAGAAGCATGCAACCGTTTTATTGTAAAAGACCGAGAAAAAAGGTTGTAAGTCCACCTAAAATTAGTTTAGATTGTTAGTTTGAACTTAAGTTGTTTATTATTATTTTAAGACAGGATTTGATGTTTGACATTTTAAATGAAATCAAAGTAGAACAATTAAAAGCCAGTCTTTTGGCATTTCACATCATATTTTGTACCTGATGCACAGAACTTGCTTGCATGTTGTCTGTGTCTCGTTTCCCCCCTCAGTCCACGGCCCCCCCGCCCTGCGGCAGGACACCAGGAGCAGCTCCTACCGGGACCCCCCGTCACGCCCCAGCATCCCCACCCTGCACCCCATACCCAGGGGCCCTCGCTCCCACGACCCCGCGGTCCTGCAGGGCCTGCTCGTCATTTCCACTCCGGCCCCCCTGTTTAGGAGGCCTGGCTTCTCTCACATGGGCCGCAGCTCCTGCCGCAGCAGGGCCCCCCCCACCCAGCGGCAGCAGGGTGAAGGCCAGTGAGCTGCAGACGCAAAGGAGACCTGGAGGTGGAGAGGTTTTAAGCTGTGAACGTACACAAACACACTGTGCCGAGTTGAGGAATCTCAATCTTTGATAGACTTTTATATCTGGACTCATGCAGTTTATGCTGTTTGCCACTTTCATGGACCTCCAGCCCCCCAGGGGAAAAGTACATTATGGTGTGTTTGTGCTCACATATGTGTAATATATTTGCTCTGCAGGGATGAATCATTTCCAACAAACCTTACCTACAGTGCCAAAATAAAGTCAGACAAGTCTGATTTAACACTTTGAGTTGTGTAAAAACCAGATCCTCTCCAGGAAATATCATAAACTCACAGATTACTGCGAGTTAATATAACTTGATGAATATTAAAGTATTAGTTCTGTTTTTTTTAACCCTAGGAAACAACTGAAGAATATTCTCACAGGAATTTCAGTCAAGTATTACAAATATTTTCTTATTTTTTTTTGCAGTGAGGTTATTTTTTTTAAATCTGATTTTTTTATTCAATTGTTTGAAAATGTTGCATATTTAGAATATACATTTCTTATTTTTTTTTTATAGTCGCTTGAAAGAATATTATCTTTTTGTTTGTTATTACTGTGTTATATATTTTATCCTCTATGTGTGGATTCACTTTGAAGCGTTTTTGGTGAGCTAAAGAGGCCATAAAGTTTTACAACATCTCTGCATCCGGGTTCTTTTTTTTTTTTAAAGAAAAACATTAAAAGTTACGAAATTCGTAAGTTTGAATGTAATTTGTGCAGCACAGCTGTTTTCGTGTCTAATGTGTCTAAAACATATCCAAATTCAAATGATCTAATAATTTTAATCGAAAGAGATTTTAATACAAATATTTGAGAAGAAAAGTCCATCTTTTTTTTTTAAATGATATATTGCAAAAACACGTCACACGCTTCCCAAAAACTCGGAATATTGATCCATTAACAAGAAGGGAGTTTTGTACCTTATAAATAAAACTGTTTTATTTTGGAAACCTAATCTATACCTAAACCATTACATTTGGAAGGAAACAACAGTCAAAGTTTGTATCTCTTAGGTCAAAAAAGCGGAGGATAAAGGAGTTGCATTTCAGGAATTTATGGTTTTATTGCATCAATAAAAGTCGGAAATTCTCATTGATGGTGGAAATGCCCAGATGTCAACTAAAAAAGACCATTTTTAAACTAGACAAAACGGAAATTAGACATTTAGAAACAATACCAATGAGGATAAATACACGTTTTAACGAATGGCTGCATTACTTTAAGAAGGAGGCTTATTTTCGCCACATTTTAGGAAGGAATATGAAGTCTACATTTTTTATTTTTCGTTACCTTAAAATCCCCCCTCGGGACTCCAATCAGTAGAACTCCATTTCAATCTTTGTCCTGTGAGGTTAAAGCTAAATGGATCTGCAGAGGCTGAAGGGAAAAAAACTTCCATTTTGTAAGATCATAATAGTCTTTAATGAAAAATCTTTTACATTTTTAGCGTGCGACCATTTTTATAGAAGCACAAAATCCGATCGACATTCCGTGTTTGAAGTCACATGGTTAGGATTAAGGAGCACTGGACATCTTCTAATAATCTCAGATTAAAGATATGACTAAAGCGGCTCCCACTAAGGGTGTTTTTAGAGAACAATGAGAAGCGGCACACACCTTTTTTTTGGTAGATGGAACGGAACACAACGGAAGTGCACGTCCCAAAACAAATGTCACCAAATACGCCTTAAATTTCAGCATCTCTTACACCTGAGTTTTGTCCTGCGTCGAAGCCCCGAAACATCTCCAAAAATAAGGGAATTTAGAAAAGCAACGTCTAAGGAACAAAAAAAACGGCAGCTGTTAATGAAAATTTACAACTTTGCTGTGAAAGTTTACGACTCACCGCGCTCTACGATTGGCGGCTTGTTCGTCACGTGGTCAGCAGGAACGTGAACTTATTTCCCATGAGGTTATATCTGCTACTGCTCGTTCACTTAACACGAACACCAGCCATTTTTCTTGGCTCTTTGCTTATCCAACGCGCGGTGTTGCTTGGGTTGTTGTTGTGGTTGTTGTTGTTGTTGTGGTTGTTTTTGTTGTTACTATTGAGGCTGCACGCGCCCATTTGTTTTTGGTCCCCGAAATATTGAAGACGGGGCGTCCGCGCGCGACGCTTCTTGGCTGCGCGCGCCCGTACTGTGCGCGTGGCCCCGCTGGCTTTTGGGCTGCGTGCACGTGTGAAAATGAAGGATCGTCACACTCCTGGATGCTGGGATTACTTTCATGAAATCACTTGAAGAAGAAAATGGGACGTTTTTTTTTCCTCAGGGGGGAGGGTGGGGGAGGTTGGAGGGGGGGGGGGGGTGGTAAAGGAGGCGCGAGGAGTCTCTTCTGCGGAGTGGCACCCACGCAGGAAATGATGGATTATCAACAAAGGTAAGAGGCACCATGTTTCCGATAAGCCTGCGATTAACGCGCCGCTCCGACCGCGTGCACGTCCCCGCAAAGTGGAAGACGATTCTCAATAATGATGATGACGCAAAGCCTCACCTTCTTCTTCTTCTTCTTCTTTTCTCCGCGTGCATGACCCGCGAGACGCCGCAGAGCCAAACGAAGCCGCTGAAACGTGTGAATGCCACGTGACTGCAGGTTTAGGCCCTTTGAGCCTTGCGCTAATCGGGAGGGCTTTCGGCTGGACTCTGATGATGATGATGGTGATGATGATGATGATGATGATGATGATGGCCGCGATGATGATGGTGGTCATACAGGCCGCATGTTAACGCCTGGACACGGCATTCCTAATATAATTATTACATCTGTACACCTTTTATTGAGATATTTGTTTGTATTATATGTTTGTGTTTGGACTCTTTTCTCTGGATGAAATCTTAAATATTTCCCATTAGCGTGGCCGATTTGGGATCTTGTAAAGAGTTGAAGGGTTTGTTGGATTTCTGGAGCTGCTCCCTGTTGGACACTGCGAGAGATTTACATATTATCACGTGATCTGTTTTTGTCTTTCTGTCTGTGCAGTTTTATTTTCTGAGCTTTTTGTTTGATTTGTTTCCAAAACGTCCAGCAGCTGAGCGGCTGCATGCCAACACTACAAGACATTTAAATCTGAACAACTTCTAAACGGTTATTATCACTCCAAACATTAACCATCTCAAATCTTTTATAAAACAACTGACGTAAAAACGTCATTATTAATTTAGCCACCAGCGAAAATCTTACAAACATCAATGTTTCTGTTTAATTCCTTTCAAATACGGTTAAGTTTCACGTCATTCTAACACTTACTGGCCTTATTTCTCTTTTTAAGAGGGACGATTTTCCAAAAGCAAAAGGTTATGAAAAAGGTAAGAATTGTCTCCACGGAATAAAACTAAAACACCCTATTTAATTATTCATATACTTTGTTACAAGACAATGCAGTAAAATTGTATTTCATATATTAATATGAATTATAATTCTAAATATTAATTATAAAAATGTGCTTTAACTGCATAACCTCACATGCATTTGAAGGTTATTGATATTAATAAGCAACTAACAGTTCTTCATTGATACCAAATGGACATATTAGGAATAGTAACAACTTAAAGCACCATTAAATTTACATACTTCCAGCTGATTAGAACGGGAACAAATCCTCTAAATTATTTCTTGATGAGTGGCTGAATCATGGATCCAGATTTATTTCACACATTTATATACTCACACGGTTGGGTTTTTTAAACGAGGATCACGGTGGGTGAAGATGACGATGATGATGAAGAGGAAGGTGATGTGGGGAGGCGCGTGTCCTCCCGCGTGCCCTCTGCACGTCCTCGTGGCTCTTTCATAGTTGTCGTTGAACCTTCACAAAGAGTGAAACATCAACATTTGTTACTGAGGGTTGATTTCGTATGACTTAATGCTCATTATTACGATTTCTGGCAGCTGGGTTGAGAACACCGTGTTTTTAATAACGTGTTTATTAGTTATTGAATTATTCAGTGAAGTGAAGGTTAGAGGAAGAGGAGGAGACAGCCAATCTGTGCGCAAATGGAAAGAATGCGCAAAGTGTTTGGCATTTCATTGCGATGTTTTTTTTCTTCTTTTTGCATTGTGTGCGTTTGTGCGTGTGCCCGCATGTGTGAGAGAGCGAGGGAGAAATTATGCACGCGTGCTCGTTTATGATGGAGGGGGGGGGGGGGGGGGTATGTGGGGGGAGGTGGGGGGGGGGTCCGTCTGCTTTATTGGACTCTATTTGCATAAAACAAAAAGTTGTTACACGAACAGTTGCTGCTTTTGTAGCATGTTGTTGTTTGTTTTTAGTGCACATTCCTGCGAGCTGCTCTATCTGTGTGTGTGTGTGTGTGTGTGTGTGTGCGCGCGTGCGTAAAGACCGACGGGCTCGTGCGCTTCATTTCGATTCACCGGGGACCCCCGCGCGCAACAAGAGCCCCCCGTGGGTGCAATAGTGCAAGCACAGACGGCGGTGATTGGCCAGAGGTTGATCAGATGGTGCACTTCCCCTCTGTGTTCAGTGGAACCTCGCAACCTCCCCCCCACCCCCCTTTCAGCAAAAACCAAATCTCGGATAAAGTAATGGCAAAACCACTTGGACTATAAAAGACAACAAATCATATTCCTCCGGACTATATACACCCCGTTGTCCCCCCCAATGAGTTCCTATTTTGTAAACTCAACTTTTCCCGTGTCTCTACCGGGAGGACAGGACTCTCTCCTGGGTCAGATACCGTTATATACCTCTGGATACACCGATCCGTTAAGACACTACTCCACCGCGGCCACATATGGAGCGGCCAACATGCAGGACAAGGTCTACCCGGCGTCCTACTACCAGCAGACGGGTGCGGCGGCCGCGGCAATCTACGGGAGGGCCGGCGGCGGCGGCGGCGGCGCGGCAGCAGCAGCAGCACATTGCGACTACAACACGGTCGGTGCTTTCTACAAGGACGCGGATGGCTCTTGCGCCTTCTCCAGCCGCGACGACCCGCCACTCTTCGTCACCCAGGAGCAGCGCAAAGCGGAGTGCGCGGAGCATCCGGGCGGCGCCATCGAGGACAAGTCCTCCGCGCTCATCTACCCGTGGATGCAGCGGATGAACGCCTGCTCCGCCGGTGAGTTACGAACGGGTTTTCCCCACTGTTGTGTTGCGTTGTCACGCCGCGCCGGAGGTGAAAGGAGCGGTCGTCACCGCGCGATGAAAGCGAGGCGCCCGGAGCCTCTCGGCAGCGGGCAGAACGCGTCGCGGGGTTTCGACGGTCCGAGAGCGGAACGATCCAATAATTAACGCAAAGTTTGAGGTTCTTGTTGTGAATGCGCGCGGAGCTCCTTCGGCTAAGACATCATCATCCCATACATACATACATACATACATACATACATACATACACGTGAAACCACGCGCACACGCGCACACCCACGCACACGGAGACTCGGCCTACATCCCCCCCGAATTTACAGCTTTTAGTATCACCTGGCATCCTCCAAATGGGCCCTTTTCTTGGTTAGAGGGACCTTAAACATTGCAGAAACACCCCGAGCAGCTTCTAAATATCCCAAATATCAGATAACCAGACTTCACGTATGAGCGTTGTTGATTACGATGCTCAGTGGGACTCACTGTAATGTTACAGAACATATGATGCTGTCAAAAGAGAGGAAATTCACCACGAGGGCACTTTTGCGCACCACGCTGCGTTCACATACATCCTGGAGCCCACAATAATGACATCATGAATGATGTTTTTTTTTTAAATAATAAAGCATAGGCAAAAGTAGATAAGAACTCACATAATGTGTGTCATTTGCATATGAAAATAACGTTATATCTTGCAATATATATACATTTTTAAACGATATTGGCTTTTGTGTAAGAAGGCTGTAACAGACGAGAAAATAAAAAATAACACATACAATAAAGTACAGTTAATTCCTTTATCTACACTAAGAAATATTACATTTGAATGTTTACTGTGATTTGGAGTTGAAATACACCTTCAGACATCTGAATCCTTACTTTATTGTATTCTTTCAGACACACCACTACAGATTTCGAGTGCACTCTCAGGTAGATTTTTCCTCCTAAACTTTCGACATTCACTGAAGACAAAACATTTAATTATTAATGAATGAATGAATTTAATATATATATATTTTTTTTTTCAGGTCCATTTGGCAACAGTGGCCGCAGGGGCCGACAGACCTACACCCGCTACCAGACCCTGGAGCTGGAGAAGGAGTTCCACTTCAACCGCTACCTGACCAGGAGGCGCCGGATAGAGATCTCGCACGCCCTGTGTCTCACGGAGAGACAGATCAAGATCTGGTTCCAGAACCGCAGGATGAAGTGGAAAAAGGAGAACAAGCTCCTCAATCCTTCAAAGACACCCGAGGAAGAGGAGGAGGAACAACAGGCGGAGAAAAAAGAGATAAAGGGACACTGAGGGGAAGGCGTGTGTGTGTTCGTGTGCACGCGCGCGCGTTCGTGTGCACACTGCCATAATAAAAACCATGTATACTTTTTGTGTAGATAAAGTGCTGCCGATGCCATGTTAGGGACGTGTAGGGTAGGCTTCATTTCCGTATCTGCACGGTGGTGTCTGCATTAGGCTGAAACCAGGTCCTCTTGTCTGTCCTTGTGCTCGTGTCTTGAGTTTGAGGGACCGCGTGCAAAATCCGCCAAAATGTAAATATGTTTAGTGTCACGTTGTTTTGTTTTTTTTGACAATGTCGTCATACCTCATTATCGTAGAGGCCTACTGAGTTTGTTCTTATTTTGTCCTTCTGCGGTGTTCGTTGTTCTGTAATAGTCTTAGGCTTGATGTTTTTGCAGCTGTGCCATCTGACATCTGTACAGACAAGAAATGTGACATGTTATTTATTGTTGTTCACCTCCGGTTCAATGCACATTTGGATATTGTGTGAAATATTTTGTTTAGGAAATTGTACATAGAAATAAAGGCTTTTTGATGTATATTGCAAGATCTCGTGTCGTCATTTTTTTTAAAGCGCACTATCGTTCTTGTACGTTATTCTAACCAGGTGCTGAACGTCTTCTGAAGCAACAATGAACCAATACAAATAACCATGAAACTCAGGGTAACGATGAAAAATAATTTCACGTTGACACTCCACGCGTTAAGCTGCCAGCAGCGCGGAGGATACGTCTCTGTTATGCGTTACCTGAGCCTTTTTGTGGCCTGCATCATCAGCGCGTTACAGGAAATGATGGATGGCCCCCCGCGGGCCCCGGGCGGCGCGTCCCCGCCGGAGCGATACCACCTCTGTCCAGAAGATGGCGCTCTCTGCCCGCTCGGGCTCTCGGGAGCGCAGCGGGGAGGCACCATTGACTGGAGCCTAACGACCATTATTTCGTCATCATTTGTAACCACGGAGCATGAATTACCTCTTGAAGTCATCAGTGAGGATTTACGACTGGTCAACAAAGGCACGTGATTCTCGAACGCTCTCCCATATTTGGCCGCATACCTGGCAAAGTACAGTAGGGGCTTCATTGCGTATAATTCATGATTGCGTCCATAAATCGTGCAAGCACACAGGATTATAGCGACAAAGATCTACAAATCGAGGCTTTAAAATCCAAGCAAATGAGCTCTTACTTTGTAAACTCGTTCTCGGGGCGCTATCCAAATGGCTCCGACTATCAGTTACTAAATTATGGGACTAACGGCGCTGTGAGCGGCTCCTTCAGAGACCCTGGCACCATGCACTCCGGGTCTTTCGGCTACAACTACAATGGCATGGACCTAACCGTGAACCGCGCCAACAACGGCGGCCACTTCGGGGCCGTGCGGGAGGATGCCCGGGGATTCGCGCCGGACGCCCGGTACAGACAGACGCCCAACTGCTCGCTCGCGTCTCCGGATCCGGTGCCGCCGCCGTCGTGCGCCACGGCCAGCCGCGATCCGCTGGAACTAAAAAGCCCCTCTCCCCCCTGTGACCGGAGCTCGACCTCGAGCGGCAACAATCTCAACAAAAACAACAACAACGGCGGCGGCGCGCTTTTCACGGAGATCGAGGACCCCTCCGTCAACTCCGAGACCGAGGAGGGCGCGCACGGCAGCGGCGGCTCCAGCTCGGCACCCCGGGCGCAGCAGCAGCAGCAGCAGCACCACCAGGATCCAAACGCCACCTCCTCCACCCCCTCATCGAATGATTGCCAGTCGCCACAAATATTCCCCTGGATGCGGAAACTGCACATAAGCCATGGTATATTCACGCCTCTAATAATATTGAGTTTGGACGGAATGTCACGCTGGACGGCGTGTCATAAATCTGTCAAGAGTGTTGCATGAGTGGGCATCTCGGTGTGCATGGAGACGGTGGGTGGTGGTATAAAAAAAAAAAAAACCCGGGTCAGTATTTTGTGGAGGTGGGTTCGGCTGGATGTTTTGTGGGGTGTGTGTGGTTTTTGGAACGTGCGCCGGCTAAAGGGGCTTTTTTTTGGAGTTGGAGCTGAGAGAGGACCGTGCGAGTGCCCGTTGTGTGTCGCATGCCTTCTCCTCGCACCCCGTCATGTTGTGACCCCTCCAGTGTGTGTGTGTGTGTGTGTGTGAGTGTGTGTGTCCGCAGGCTGCAGCTAAGCAGTGCAAACCTCCTCTCTTCGTTGTTGTTGTTGCTGTTATTGTTATTTAGTGCGGTTGCTAATTTGTTTCTGGCTTTTCTGTAAACTCTCAAATTGCTGTATAGATATGACTGGACCAGATGGGAAAAGGGCCCGAACCGCGTACACCCGGTACCAGACGCTAGAGCTGGAGAAAGAGTTTCACTTCAATCGGTACCTGACCAGGCGGCGGAGGATAGAGATCGCGCACGCGCTGTGTCTCTCCGAAAGACAGATCAAAATCTGGTTTCAGAACCGCAGGATGAAGTGGAAGAAGGACAATAAGCTGAAAAGCATGAGTCTGGTGACAGGAGGCAGCGCCTTCCACAACTGAATAATAATAACTTTTTTTTTCCCCCTTCTTGGTGGGGCAAGGGGGGGGGGGGAGCGAGGGTTGGGGGGGAGGAGGGGGGGGGGAGTAAAAGGAATAATAATATTTAAAAAAAAAAAAAGACAAAAAAAGGAAGAATCCTTGAGTTCTGTAAAGCTATAAAGCGCAGCACCTTTCAGCATGCTATTGTGATAGAAAAAGAAGTATTCTGTGGTCTTACAAATGCTATTTTTAGTTCCCTGTTGTTGTGCTATGATTGCTTGGATGTCACATTTGTAAAACATGATGTAAATATTATCGGGGGTATTAATTGTCCATGCTTTTTGCTCTCTCTCTCTCTCTCTCTCTCTCTCTCTCTCTTCCTAAAACTCGAAGGTGTTTCAACGTGAGCTCTTTATTGTGACTTCTTTGACGGTCTATCAGGAGTAAATTCATTGTACAGTTAAAAAAAAAAAAAAAAAAGCAAAAAAAAAAAACAAGTTTCCAAACCATATGCTGCTCTCCATTGAATGTACATCGAATGTATCCCGGGGCCATTCACAGCGCTTCAGTGGCCGATTTACTGCTCTTTTTGATGGTTATCTTGTGGCCACATCCATCCAAGTCCAAAAGCAAGTGTAGCTTTAGGGTATTTTGTGCAACTGTTATTATTCCTCTTATTATTGTTTAGAATAAGTATGAGCAACGCAAATGTATTCAAACCTGTCAATGTGATCAATTCTTAGTGCAGAGGGTTATTCTGTGGTTATAGGCAGTGATGTGAGCTTCTTTCGCCAATAAGCTTTTTGTATTTGTAAGTGAACTCATAGCGCTTGAAAAAAAAATAAAAGTTTCTCTCAATTGCTTTTGAACGTTTTCTCGACTTATAAAATCAGAACAAACAGGAATAAACATCAGTTTCTATTTTTGGTTCACATTTCAATACAACTAAACGCACCGATGGTTAAACTTTACACTTATAAAAGTGCCGGGTGAAACACGCAGATTTTTTTGAGACAAAGTGACGGAGGAAAAAAACTTTTTCAAACTTACCTCCTCCTCCGACTTCTCCTGCAGCGGGACGCGTGTGCGCCATGTTGGTGGAAAAAAATCCCCCCTAAAAAGCCCAAAAGAGTGGCTTTAGCTTACAGGTATATGGGCCAGAGTGAAGTTGGTAAAGAGATCCCCCCCTTACCAAAGATTGTATAGACCTATATTACTTACAGACTGAGAAAAGTCACGTGAGGTCCATAAAGTTGGTTTTATGGTTTTGGGGAGTAGACAATGTACTATATAATTCACAACCGTGAATGAAAGTGACGGCTTAACTGCGTGGATGGGACTGGACGGGGGAAGGAGGTGATGTCCACTTATATTTAGTTAGTTTAAGCTTCTGGGAGAACGTGGAGGTAAGAAAATGTTTCTGTTAAAAATAAAACATATTGCGGGTGCACAAAGGTTTTTTTTTATTTTTTTTAAGGGAGATTTTTAAAGCTGTGGTTCAAATTTATATTTTATTTTTAATAAAAAGTTGTCAGATAAAATACACATTATGTTCTAAATTTCTACCCGCAGAAAAATAAAATTATTTGACACTTTGAATTTCTTGAAATTGAATTTACAAACTTATTCTGTTTGGAAAAAAAAAAAGAAGTAAGGCCTCGTTTTCTGCTCAGCAACTTTCTCATGACCAAGAACAACAAAACCAAAAGTGCTTTCATTTTACAACAATGTCTTGCTTAAAATTATTCGCCTTTTAAAACTAAGTGGAGGATTTTTTTTATTTTTATTGTAGCTGTCAATAAACGAACTTGAAGCAGCTCCCCGGGTGATTTATCCCGAGGCGCCAAGTCACCGAGCGGCCAAAGGTGAAGTCCCGGACAACCCGAACCGGACTAAACACCAGGAAATCTCCGGGCTGCGCCTTATATGCACGTGTCTAATAAAACATAATGATGTTATCTACAGGAAACTAAATGCAATCTTTAAAAAAAAAAATCTTTTAAAAACTCATTTTAGGTAAAAGAAGAAGAAGAAGAAAAAAAAGATAAAGTTAAAACCAGTGGTGGGCTATATGGGTCCCAGACATTTCCCACCAATTCATAACTATTAAGTGGCAATTTAACCAGCGTAATGAGTATTGCATATTGATAGGAGTAATCTGTACCCGGATCTCATGCATAATTCATGTCGCCGGGGATCATCTGCGGGTCAGCAGACGATCTGAGGCGCAGATGCGTCAGGATGAGGAAGCGCTGCTGCTGCTGCCGCGGACACACTTTGCACTGTCACGATGGAGAGTGGGAGAAAACACACGGGATGACAATACCGTGCTCTTACTGCTGTGTTCTTACGTATTCTTAAATCTCCGTTCTGTGGTTTGCAGTTTCTTCTCTTTTGTCTGCTCTGCAACACCATTCCTTCAGTAGCTTTAAGGTGCGCAGATGCAGTGACTAATAAGCCACCAAGGCCCAATTTATAACCACATATTTGTTCTTAATGTGACATACTAAATACCAAAGCTCCAAATCTGCTTCAGAATTAGAATGAGTAAAATTAGTGCATTTGAGAATTGTATAAATCGAATAGGTCAACGTTAAACACTGTTTTAAATCCACCAGCTCTCCCGCGGAATTGAACACATTCATCGTGCCACAATGATGGAAAGCACGAAACAAATGTCAACCTTTTATTTCCCCCTTTTGTCCGGCCAGTTACCGTGTCACACCTGGAATGATGTCTGTGTGTGTGTGTGTGTGTGTGTGTGTGTGTGCGTGCGGTGAGGCGCTGTCGTGCCGTGGTCCCGCCAGCAGAGGGCGCCTCAGACCGAGCCGGGCCGATGATGGATGGCTTGTCTTCTCCTTCCCTTTTGGCTCTTGGGTTTTCTCTCACACGCGGCTTCCAGAGAGAAACCAGCGTGTTTATTGGTTCTCTCTTAACAGGTTTGTTCGCCCTGAGTGGGAGGAATAAACCTTTTAATGCTGCACACTTTGAGCTCCCTGAAGTTGTTGAGGAAAGCAGCTTTGGGGTATTTTGAGCTGCGATTGGGAGCCAATTGTACAAAAGTGTTTTAACATTATTTTCTATTCAGTCTGTGATTTACTAGTTTTCTATTTTCAACACGAGAAAGAGGATACAGCACATAATATATCCAAGTTTAATGAGTAACAAAGAGGGAAACCTATTTAATATTTCACATGAAAAGCATGAAGATATAATAGAGATTTCTATTTAAAAAACACTAGAAAATAAATCTAATCTAGTTCAGAACTTAACTTTATCTTCTCTTCTCTGACCTCATGACCCCTCAGATTTATCTGGTGACCCTTTGGAAGGGCTCGACCCTTAGGTTGGGAGTCACTAGCCTTTTAAAGCTCCACCCGAGCATTGAAACCAACACATTGATGTCTCCCACATACATTTTTCTGCAGAACGGGATACTCTGAGAATCTTTTGATTCTTGCAGATGTAATTCTTCAACGGGGAGTGGGATTCATAAATCACAACTTTAACTTGTAATGGAACATTTTTACACAGGTATTTGAACTCTAACAGATCAGATAACTTCTTGGTCAAACTTGGTTTCTATGAGCAACAAATATTTAACGTCAGGGATGTAACTGTTTCAGTTCTGCCTAAAAATTCCTGAATTAATGTTTCATAAAACATGAACTAATGCTTTATATATAATAACACGTTTGGGGTTGAAAGGTTCAACTTCAGATTTGGTGAAGGAAATGCGTTTTTTAATCATTTATTAAAACCTAAGGATGGCTCCATAAAGCACAGTATCTGTAAATGGATTACCAATAGATCATCACTTTAATACATTAACAGATAAAAGTGAATTATTCACAACAAAAATATAAAGAATGTGCTTATAAGTGAGTTATTTAAGAAAAGATCCCCATTGCTTCAGACGCTTCACGCTCTCAGAAGCTCTCATAGATGAACGTCAGACGCCACAAGTTCATGTCTTCAGTGTTCAGGTGATGCCGCGTCACCTGGAGGTCTGTGGCGTTGTGTTGGATGGTAATACGGGTTTAAAAGGTTGTTGTTGTTGTTGTTGTTTTTCTCAATAGGGAGCTGCAGGCCCCTCATGCTCTCTCTCCCCTCTCTCTCCTCTCTGGCTGAAGAAAATGACATCTGTGGAAGTTGGACGGCGCATTGAATGAGGCTCTTTGTTTCGGCGCCTCGTTTGTCTTCTTTTGAAAGCCTGTGAGTTCGAGGAGGAGTTTTAGTTTGCGGGGGGGGGGGAAATGTGAGGAGACCCCTCAACAAACGGCTCCAACAGACCGGACGCATCGGGGCTGACGAGAAGATGAAGCCGAAAGCAAAAAGTGAGTCACTCAAGATGTTTATGTAACTGTGTTGATAATAGAAGTGTTTCATTATTCATTAACAACAACAGACTGATGTGTTACAGCATTCAAATAATGATTAAATATGTATACGGCAAATAAATGCTGAATTCAGTCCAGTGTTGAGGGAGTAATCATGTTGTCATCATTCTTTACGAATGATTAATGGTGAGATTTGACTGTAGACACAAAAACAGTTATTATTAATTAAAACTGTGCTTTACTATACTATCATTAATTGTGTTTATTCACCGGCTTTAGGACGAATTCATATTTAAACATCGGAATATTACCAAGCATTTAATAAATACTTATTTGCTTATGAATGCTAAGTCACATGTTTAGAGGCCCGACCGCAACTGTTGAAGAAAAAGAAGAAGAACAAGAACTTTATGTTAGTTCCCTTGTGGAAATTAGCTTCAAACAGGTGCTTTTCAAACTAAGAACTATATTTAAATGATATCCACGGCTTTATAGCCCACTGGCTGTGGGAAGTTAATTTCTAATGAAGAAAATTCAAAATCTGCTCCTTGTGGACACCAGGATCCTGGTGTGAATCGACCAGAGGGGTTTGTCAGCAGTCTGACTGGACGGGTGGTGGAGGTGGTGGGCGTAGGAGAGGGTGGGGGCTCACGTGTCCATCACAGGCGGCCTGAGGAGCTCCACCGCGGTGATGAAGGCGTTAAGTGCAGCTCAGGGATTGTTGTCTCGTCTGAATAATAAACCACGGGGATCAAACGTGAATTTATGTATCTACTGTAAACAGACTCGTCATTTCATCCCCTTCCTCCTTCAGCCCCCTCATTTCATCTCCTTCCTCCTCCGGCCTCGTCATTTCATCTCCTTCCTCCTCCAGCCTCGTCATTTCATCTCCTTCCTCCTCCAGCCTCCTCATTTCATCTCCTTCCTCCTCCAGCCTCCTCATTTCATCTCCTTCCTCCTCCAGCCTCCTCATTTCATCTCCTTCCTCCTCCAGCCTCGTACATCACACGACAATTTAGGCTTTTTTCAGACAGCACACTTATTGCTGTTTTTCTTTGTATTCTTTGGCCCTTTTTATAGCACAGTGTTGGCTTTTAGAGATATTTATTGCATGCAGACGCAGAGATTTTTGACTTCAGTGCAAAAGTCTGAAAGTACTACATTAGAATATCAAAATGATACAGAGACACTTTATATTCCACGTTTGAGGACAAATAATCTAAATGAATGCTTTAGTTCCTCCATGTTTATCCACATTGAAATACTTTGTTCAGTCATTTCTGGATCGTAGCATATTGTCCGGTGGCGTTAAATGTATTCCCCTCTGAATTATGAAGGAGTAGAAGTACAAAGTAAAATATAAATATGCCAAAAATACTTTCTACCAATGCATGACACAATGTGGGATCAAATCTCAACACAAGCTTCCGTCAAGATGGCTGACAAGAAGGAGATTGAAAGCTTGCACTCCTTCTCATGGTCTGGATCAGCAGTCATCTCAGTGATGTGGAAGTTACACATGAACAAACTAAGAGAATGGGCCTCCTGAAAAAAAACCGTACCGGAAGTGGAGCACGTAGGAGCTCTGTTATCGGACCCAATAAACGGGCCACTCGCTTGTTCTACTCATCATTGTCCTTCAAATAAATCTCACGAATGAACAATAATAAGATGTCATGGCGCTGCAGCTCGCGGTGTGAAAGCTGTGATGGTTTCGTCTCAGAGATCAAAGGTGCTTCATTTGCATTAATTAACGCTACTCGGTTAAATATTACCTTTCAGAACCAATCAAGGCGATCGAGCAAAAGACTTCAAAGGCGCCGCCGATCGATGCCCCCCCCCCCCGCACCCCCCCCCTCCCAGCAGCCTGATGGTGCGCGTGAAACCGAACCGAGGCCTCAATATGAAACTTTTCAATGGACGCTTCTGCTGACCCCCCCCCCCCTCTTAACAGGGGGGCTCCTCTTAACAGAACATTTTCCTCTTTAAATCCACTTCAAATGGGCAAAAATATTCTGCTTTCTCCTGCCTCTCAATAGTCTTTTCATGCCGCTCTAATTGTCATAAAGACATAGAAGCCATAGACATAGGCCGCATATATATATATATATATATATATATATATATATATATATATATATATATATATTAATATATATATATATATATATACAAGACTATTTCCATATATGAAACTGAGCGTGCATGATCAGCAGAACGGCTTTTTTTTCTTCCCACACAAACAGACACACACACGTACACACACGTACACACACACACACACACAGGCTGACATTGTGCGCCATGCAGGGCGGTGTGAGCTGCAGAAACACTGTCCACTCTGCTTCACCCCGCCGGTACGCGAAGCCACATCATCATCCAAAGCGAGAGACGCTTCTTCTTTCCCTGCAGGGATTTTATTCTCATCTGAGGAGGCGTTTTTTTTTTTTTTTTAACCAAAACGACAAAAAAAAAAACAAGAAGAAAAAAGGATCCCAGGAAGGTGAGAGGAAGCCGGTGTGTGTTTGTTTGCGCGTGGATGGATGTGGCTTGTAGAAGGTAAGGCGGCCGCGGACTGGCTTGTGTGTCTCGATGATTTACGAGCCTGACTCCAGCCGCGGTTCATCCAGAGTTCATAAAGCTGCTGCATGCCTGCAGACGTTATTCTCTCTCACTGCGTCGCTCTCCTCCTTTTAACAAAAAGCCTGCTTAATAATTATGTTTTTTTTTTTCCGGATTTAATTTAATTAAGATGTTGTTGTTTTTTTTTGTTTCGTATCCTTTAAATTGCGTTTTAATTCAGGGGATACGAGGCGCACAACGGAGTTCTGTTGTATTCTCTGTTTTGATGGAGATTAATGAGATTTTTAGCAGATTGTGTTATAACATTTAATTTTTTCTCCCCCTTGAAAATGCTGCATGCAGACGGGAGCATCCATTAACTGACAAAAGGCTATTTATGAACAGTCCCGGGCCCTAATGTGGCCCATTAATGTGATTTCAGTAAACACACAACAAAAAGACAATGTATTTACTCGTATAATTATATTTAATGTATTTTCTATTTATGGGCCTATTTGTGTTAGTGCAATTAGGGTTGCTCTTTGCTATTTATTTTTCCATTGCTATTGCTATTAATATCGTGCCCTTTTACAAATACAAACAAAAGCCCTAAGAAATAACATGGTTTCTAGGTCATTTTTGTTAATTTTATTTGCTTCATCACAGAATTAAGAAGAGATGCAGGTCAAGCAATTATTTTATTTTCGAAAGGATTGAACAGAGATCCTTTTCTCCGTGTTTTTTCCCTGCAGAGGGGGTCACTTCCACCCAACTCCCATGTCCCCGTTGGCTGTCAGGCCACGGAGAGGCTCGCTATTCATGTCAGCGCACTATTCAGTTGATAAGATGGATCATGTGGTCTCCTCCCTGATTCCCCGTCTCTCTCTCTCTCTCTCTCTCTCTTTTTTCTTCTTTTCTGGATCCTCTCAGGCCAGAAGCTACAGAGATCTCTGGAATCCCGCCATGTGACATTTGGCTTCCAGCGCTGCGTCAGAAGGTCAAAGGGGGCCCCGGTGCTCATTCGATGGAAATGCAGAAACCGGGCGCAGCACACCACCCCCAGCCACGAGACTTCTTCCACGGAGAGCCTCTGCAGGATGTCGGCGGGTTTGGTGGCGCAGCTTCGCGGCACCAGGTGGAGTTTCCGCGGAGGTCAAAGCAGCAAAACCCCAGGTTCCCTGCGAGCAAAAAGGTGTTCCCCTGGATGAAAGAGTCCAGGCCCTCAAATGAGAAACAAGGCCGCAGAGCCGCAGGTCTGTATGACGTCACGAGTCCTTCTCACTCACGTCCCCTCTAACGAGCTCTTAATGGAGAAATGAGTTCATAGTTTCTCCTTTTCAGGTTCAAACCAGCTGGGGGCTTTTAATGAAGCTACATCAACTCATTAACTCTTATTTAACGCCGCCATCTTTCTTTTTAGAATCATAATGACATCACATGAATAGCAGTTCAAAATACAAAATTATAACAAAACAATGAACGCATCTAGACAGTAAAAATGAACACAAACAAATGGATTATTATGGATTATTATTATTTCATTTTAGAATAGTAAAAACACAAAAGCTTCTTTTCATAATCCATATTTTTAAGGCCTCATGATAACTTAGGCCCTATTTTTTAATACATTTGTTTACATTCTATCCGATCCACCCACTTATTCCACTACAGAAAACCTAAGAAACGGGATGAGTTCATTGTGGAATATTTGACCTAAGTAAACAACTTTGTGAGGTCTTATTTTATTTTATTTGTCTCTATTATCTCGCTATGTTGCTTTTCTATTGATTACCTTGTAGTCACCAATGTAACCTTCATTTTTTTTACAGAGAAAAGTTGACTCTTTCTTTCATGACTGTCTTCCCGTATAACCGCTCCGTCTCCACAGACTGCACCGTCAGCGAGTGGAGTCCTGGCGCGACACCGGCCTCCAAGAGAACGCGCACCGCGTACACGAGCGCGCAACTGGTGGAGCTGGAGAAGGAGTTCCACTTCAGCCGCTACCTGTGCAAACAGCGGCGGGTGGAGATGGCCGCCCTGCTCAACCTCCACGAGAGACAGATCAAGATCTGGTTCCAGAACCGCAGGATGAAGCAGAAGAAGGACGAGAGGCTGCAGGGCCCCAACACCAACACCACCACCACCACCACCGCCACCACCTCGTCCTCCTCCCCCCCGTCCTCTCCCTCCGCCCCGGGCAGCCCCACCCTGTCGAGCCTGGGTTATGTCCATCTGGGAGGGGATTTCCAGCCGGCCTCCCCTCCGCCCGAGCCTCAACCACCGCACCCGGCAGAATACTCCAAATACCCCGCTGCCGGCTTTGGGCACGACCCGCAGTTTGTCAACGTGCTCTACGACACACACGCCTCCCCGCGCTGCACAGACCCGGATGTAGATCTCAACGGGTCATATTTCCAGCAGAGCTGCACGCAGGACAGAATCATGCAAGCTCCAAAACTGACTCATCTGTAGCGGAAACACCTCCTTTAATATATAGAAGAAGCTTGGTCTTGATGCATGCATTTTATTAATAATGTATTGCAAGAATTCATCTGGATTTTAGTCTCAGGTCTTATCTATTTGTATTTATAAAGATTTATTCGTTTTAATACACATTATCGTGCTTTTTTTCAGCGACATTCTGTGTATCTCAGATTAAAATGTGCTACGCTGTTTTTTCAGCTCCATAAATAAACGCAAATTGTTGAGATCTCACCAGACTCTCCTGTAAATAGTCCTCTGTACAGAAAAAAAGCCTGTGAAGCAGCTAAAGGGCTTCTTCCTCTTTTCGTTAACGCTCGATTAGCACTTGGGGTCTGTGACATCAGATGAACTCAGTCAGTCAGAGTCCTTACGGAATGTGACAGTTTTCTTTGGGAAGGTATTAGATCATATTCTCGGTGTCGTTAAAAAGAAGTGCAGCTTATTTTGTTCTTGAGTGGGTCTTTTGTTCTTTTTATGGGCGAAGTGGGCCACACAAGCTGCCAATCTATAAAAAGAGCGCGTGATGGATCACTGGATCCACCGCGCTGCTTCGGCCTCGGAGTCCGTGCAAATGCCTCTCAAACTTAAAATGGACATTTGTTTTAAACAAACATAAAAATAAACATCGTTCATTAAAACGCTTAAAGACAGATTACACTTTTTATTTTAATTGCATATCACGTGTTTTTTTTAGTGGCATTGAGCTTTAGTTAAATAACCACTTTAGCCGTCTTTCTACGGGGACTCTTGACATCTTCAGGACAACAATAACCCCTATTTTCTTATATTTAAGGCCATTGTTTGAGCAACATGTATGTAATACGAAATCCATATCATTATTAGAACGTTAGATCATTCGGAGCCCTCGTAACTCCGCCATCTGACACTGTGTCCCGATGTTTGTGTTCTTATCAGATGGATGAGTGAGTTTGATTGAAGCGTTTGTCATGTAAATGCGAGCCGTTTGATGGACGAGCCGCGCAGACTTGACAGAGTGCTGCGGGTCCTTTGCCATTGGCGTTTAGCGGGTCACATGGTGTGTCAGGAAGGTGATATGAGCGTGGAAGGCAGTTTTACGGCTTTGACATACTACCTCGAAGGTTTAGGGCAAAGGGAGCACCGATTAATGAGTGCTCGGTCTTGATCAGTTGCGAACAAACAAAAGGCCCGAGGTCCAGGATGAACTCCTACTTAGACTACCCGGTGTGCAACCGGGGAGCAAACATTTTCAGTGCCAAGGCCGGATACCACAATTTGAACCATGGATACGCGTCGTCCAACTCGTGCGCAACAAGTGAGAGCTACGCGCCGGACGGGCGCTTAGTCGCCGCGGCCCCCGCGCCGCACCAGAGCCCGGGTCTCCCGCTGCACCACCAGGCGCACGTCAACCTGGACCTGCAGTTCGCCATGCCGGGCAGCTCCGTGTACGGCTCGGCCCTGGAATACGGACATCACCAGTACGGCCTCGCGCCCGAGCAGGACCGGGCCTTCCTTCACGCGCAGGTCTCCCCCGTCGGATCGAACCTGGGCCCTTACGCCGGGGACAGCTGTGGCCCCGGAGCTGCGACGAGCAGCCAGTATCTACACTTTGGAAACGGGGATCAGAGGCAGCAAGAATACCAAGAGAGTGTTTACACGAGGTTACCGCCCCACGGAAAGGAGAAGGACTTGGACCAAGTGGAGGACACCTCCAAAACATTCGACTGGATGAAAGTGAAGAGGAATCCACCTAAAACAGGTTGGTTCATGCTGAGAGTGAAGCAGTATTCAGAGAAACCCGCGAGGCCAGTGACGCACAGCGCGGCGTGAGCCGCGTAAAAGCACGTGTCATTTGTCGTATGACGGCCAGGTGTATGTATCAGAAGAAAATGTACCTGACGACTAATGTTGTTATTCCTTCTCCCCTGTTTCATTTACATCCAAACGCCATCAGCCCAATGCCCGTCTGGTTCTTTTTCTCCGTCACCCATTGATCCATCCATCCATCCATTTGTCTTTTCCTCGCAGCGGTCCTGTCGGAGTTCGGCATCACCGGGCAGCACAACGTGATCCGCACCAACTTCACCACCAAGCAGCTGACCGAGCTGGAGAAGGAGTTCCACTTCAACAAGTACCTGACGCGCGGGAGGAGGGTGGAGGTCGCCGCCAGCCTGGAGCTCAACGAGACGCAGGTGAAGATCTGGTTTCAGAACCGCCGGATGAAGCAGAAGAAGCGCGAGAAGTCGGCCTGCGTGTTGGTCAGAGCCGCGGCCCCCCTCCCACCCGCGGGGAAAGTCACCGGCACCGACAGCTCTCCGACGGGCAAAGGGAAAGACTGTGAACCGTGATGTGACTCTCCAGTAAAAAACAAAAAAAAACTATTCGACTGTGGGCCTGTGCAGTTTTCCAGTTCCAGGATGAGTATGTCTGTGCTCATGGTGCAATGATTAAAGCTCAATGGGATTCTATATGTGAAACTTTTGAAAAGTGGGATCAAAGTCTTTCCATCCGTTGTTTTGTTTGTATCCTTCTTTTCATTTGTGTTTGACCGCTGAAGTACTCGGTGTCATTGTTTGCACTATTTATTTACAAGGTATTTTCCAACAATCTTTAATTTTTTGTTAGCTCAATAAAGTTTATAAAATGAAAATAAAGTGTTTAATTTGTAATCATGTAAGAACATGTTCCCACTTTTAATTAAGATACAGAACCTTAAATGTTTTCCTCTTATTTGAAAAAAATATAAATGTAAATAATAAATGGCTGTAAATATGAATGTTTTTGAGTTGCATCCCAAACTTCTTCCATTAATGGTCTCGTCAATATCCCCTTGCATAATGTGACAAGAGGTATCTTTCACAGCACACAGGGTGGTTCCCAGTGACCTTTTCACCTTCAAATACCTCCAGGGGCTCTAAACATGACAACAAACTCCAGGGAGCCAGGTCTCCCCCTTGATTTGTTACCCAAATTCTGCTGTGACGCATCTGACGCGGGTTGCAATGACATCCTGCATTTTTTTTTTCTCAACGTGTTTCAATCAAACCACCACATCTTTCCCGTTGGAATCCAAGGAACCGAGTCGACCACTTTCACGTCTCGGCGCTCTCTGCGGCTGAGGAGCAACGTTTTGGCCGGACGCGGCCCACCTGACGGTGAAGGGGGGCAGCAGTTTCAATATTTGCACTGGGTGAATATATTTGCCCCGGCAGCACTGGCCTGTTGGTCCCCCCCTTTCCCCCCTTCCCCCCCCCCCCCCAAAAGCAACGGTTCACGCAGAGTTCAGGCTCACATGAATGCAGAGTCAATCAGTCAAGGCACCAGAGGTGGCTCGGAGAACTCGACTCTTGGGGCCTCTCACGCTTGAGACTCCGGCAGGTATTTCTCTCACGTTTGAACTGAGGAGTAAAACGACAGGCCCGTATGTGAGGAAAACACACCAGTGACAAAGAAGCCATATGATCTATTGTGATATGGATATTCAATTTAGCCTTTCAATGCGACATTTGAGGTTTTAAATCGGCCCTGAACTGACGGTGACTTGGAGTCGACCTTCCTGAGATTTAACCCCTGTGAGTCAGAGCTGAGGTTACACCTCAATATTTAGCCATTTGGTCTACGGTTTATGCACGCTAAAAAAAACTGTAAATCAGCATCATTTGAATATCCACATTCAGCTTTCCTCCAGATACATTAGAAATGAATAGAGATCCACTAACAGAGGTTGCACTTGAACATCCACATGGCCCATTACTAAAAGAAAAAGGGCAGAGAGGTTTGTTGTCGAGCATTTTCTGATGAAGCCAAAAGCTTCCAAAAGAGTCACAAGGCCAAGGACTGGAGAGGTGACAATCTATAAGGCGAATAGTGACAGGTCCAACAACAAAAAAAGAGGGGACGGTGCAGAAAACAAGTGTGGGACTTCATTCCGGAGGTGTGACCCCTGCCACCTCTCCAGGTAATACCTCAGCGCTCCCAGCGGGCTCTCCATCTGGAGGTGTCAGAGCCGGTGCTGCAGCCAACACCGCAGAGACAGATGTTCAGCATGGGGGGGGGGGGGTTCACCTTCGGATTCAGCTCTCCGCCTTCTGCCGGCAGATCGTAGGGCGAGGAGATGAGAGGAGAGGAGAGGAGAGGAGAGGAGGAGAGGAGACGGTGGTTAATGAACACAGAGGGACAAGAGGGAAGATCATTTATGATGGGAGAAAAAAATAATAATCAAAAGCTCTGCAGCCGACTGCACAAACACGAGGTCTATTAATACACCCGACAGCCCGACCTCTCTCTCCTCAGATATCTCACGCATCTTTAGCCCCCCCCCCCACCCTCCCTGCACTCTGTTTGAGGTCAGCCCAGCACTGTTTGTACCCCATGCGGCTCGCAGTTGTCGCAGGCTCTTTTACAAGTCTATTGCCATGCTCACTTCCTTGGTTTTCTACCGGTTCCTCTGTCGCATGTCACTCTGCAGGGTCCCAGGGCTTCAAAGGGGAACCAGATACAGTATTCATGGGGATAACGGGGGGGCTGGCCATCGAGGAGATACAACAGGGGAGCCGCCTTTATTGCTAGTGTTATCAAACACGGCTTATTTGAGTTATATGTCATGTAGAAAGTGTATTTTTCAGCATTACTTTAGTGGATTCATGTTATAAAACATGTCGGATGTATTCAGCGCTACAACGTGACGTCCTACTTTCATCGTGTTGTTAACAAGATGAAGAGAGGATTTTAACCGCCGACCGCAGAAAATAATGACGAAAATACTGATGAAAATAATGACGGTTATCTCATTATCTCTCATTAACCGCTCATCATTGAATCAATTTGCAGGTTCTTTACTTTAATAAATTGTTTGGTCTCTGAAACACCATTGAGAGAAAAAAATCCTAATTCCTAAAGCCCAAATCAAAGTAATTTAAAAATCCAAATGTAGTTCACCTGCTTTATTGTAACAGCACATTTCCTCATTTGAGAAACTGGAATCACCAAATGATTGTCATATTTCCCTTAAAAAAATGAGAACATAAATATATAGTTGAGTTATTGTTGCCGCTCTGGAAGATTTAAAAACAGCAAAAATGTAAATTCTAAAATTCAGCCCAAAGTGCTTAGACCCAAAGGCAGCATGATGATGAATTTAAATATCCATAGGCTTTATATTATTATGAATTATAATGGAAACGGTACTTGTTTGCGCTTCTTAAGCGACAGATATGTGACTTTATTCAGTAGATATTTATGAATATTCATTTGATATCCCCAGTTACAGCCTTGTTATGAACAGCACGCTCTCCTCTTCCTTTGTTGTGGCACTGAGGCTCTCTTTAGCCGAGGCTGGGAGATTCTTGACAACCCTCCCCCATCCGAGTTAGGCTCTATTGGATCTGGAAGCGCCAGCCGACCTGAAGCCCCAGCCCCCCCCCAGTGACTGCATCCTTTCCCCCTTCTCCATCAGCATAGTAACCGAGAGAGACAAGTGACTTGGGCAGGGTTAACGTCTTAATGCTCCCTGGGATTGCCTCCAGGATCCGAATGGCTACCAGTGTTCCTCCTCCTGTGTGTCCACCACCACCACCACAACGACGACGATGATGATGATGCACGCCACAGAAGGACAACAAGAGTAGTCAAGAGGAGAAATAATGAGAGGTGGTGAGAGGAAGAGTGGGGGGGGGGGGGGGGGGGCACCCAGGGAGGGTTTGGTGCCGCTCGCTGCCTCCCTGGAAACTTTGCATGGAGAGGCTGTAGCCGGGAAATTAAACCTGCGTCTTCCTTTAGAGCCCAGGAGGAGGGGGGGGAGGGGGGGGGGAACTCAATCAGTGTCACGTCACATGGTTCAAAGCGGCCAATTCGATGCCGGCCCGGGAGGCTGAGAAATGCAAGGTGACAGTTCATTTTACCAGTGACAGTGTGTCGGTCTCGCTCGCTGGCTCCCCGAGTCAATTCCCAGCCAGCGGTGAAGGTTGAGCGTCGCTGGAGACAGGCAGCAGCTACCCCCCCACACCCCCACCCTCCTCCCTTTCTTCCTCCTCCTCCTCCTCCTCGCCGCTCTCTCTCTCATCGACCCCCGCTCTGCTTTGTATTCCAATTAACTGGACAGAGAGGCGGCGGTGTGCAGGGTCCTGGCGGCGTCCCTCCAGTCCCTCAATCCCTCCCACGTCGATAGTGCGGCGCTCCCCTTTTCCCCTTTTCCCCTTCCCCGCTGGTTGTTCTAGGAGGGGACGTGGGGGGGGTGTGTGGAGGGGGGTGATTCACAGATTCTTCTTTAACAACTGCCTCTGGGGACAATGTCTCAGTAATGAAAAATAGGTCCCTCTCCCACGCTCATATATCACGCGTAATAGAGGTGTGGGATCGCTCAGCTGTAACTGCTCTCCTTAACAGACACCTCAAATAATGCTGAATTAATATTTTGAAATGGCTCATATATCCTAACATAATACAATTTGAATGATTTTCTATTCAATGCTCTCAGAGCTAACATTGATCCGAGGTAACCCCTTCCAGTGTCAGTCAATACGGCTCGCTGAAGGTTGTAGATTCAGCGCAACACACTTGCTCCTCCGTCTTTTGTGTCCTCAATCCATCGTCACTTTTCTTTTTTTTTTTTACTTGGCCGCCACCAAAGCCCTTCCCCCATTTCCCCCAACATATGTTTGAGCAATGGGTGGGTTGGGAATACAATGATACTGAGGAAATCCGAAAAGTAAACTACCTCTTTTTATCTCCTCGAGCAACACAAACGTTTGCAACGAAGCCTTAAGATTCAGGGCCCAACAACTTTTTTTTCTGTATCAAGGGTTTAAATGTGGTGTGACGTGTTCGTATCGGGGTCACATCTGAGCACCACCTGGAGAGAAGGTGACCTATTCTCACGCAGTGGTTCATGCCTATGGTTTAAAAACTAAAGGAAATAGTATAACTTGCAGTCTAAACCTTTATACCATTTTAAAGCTTTCGGATGCAAATTTCTCATTTAAAAATAAAAAGGTGCCTCTCAATCAAGTCACTTCCTTTTCTGAAATAAAGATAAAGACAGACAGAGCCTGAAAGACAGGAATAAGTGCTTCACTATTTGTCCCCCCGGACCGCAGAACAGCTTCTGCCTATCTTGAGAATGCAATGTGTTGTGTGTTGTGTGTGTGTGTGTGTGTGTGTGTGTAGGACAGGACACACACACACACACACACACATGCACACTCTTCATGCCCTGAGGATCCTCCCTAGCCTCTTCGCTCTATATCAGATCAGAGAGACCCGGTGTCCCTCCCCACACCGCAATGCAAATGAAAAGGAATGCGATGATAAAAGGCCAGATCCTGAAGATGAGAGGGCAGGAGGAGGACAGGGGCTGCGAATGCTAAAGGTGGGTGGAGGGTGGGGGTTTGAGGGGGAGGGGGGGGGGGCAGGAGAGCCTCTCGGGGAGATGAGAGGTGGCGGAGGAGTCAGTGTTGGTAGTAGCAGGAGATCATAGCCTCGCTCCCCCTCAGCTGCGTTTGATACGGGGCTTTTGTCGCTCTTTCAGCGGTGCATTGTTGTGTGGTGTAATCCCCGTCGGATTACAAAGGGCTTCCCTTTTCATATGGGGCTGACCCAGCAGGCAGGTGGCTGGGGCTCTGTGGAGCTGTCAAGGGGAGGGAACCCTTTTTTTTTTTTTTTCCAGAGGGAGGGGACCCCCAGTTCCTCTTACCTTCACAGGGGCTTTTTTGCCGGGAGGCCAGTCAGGCGCAGGTCAACGTGGGGGCGACGCCGACATGGGACTCAACTCGCCATGACCCTTTGGCTTCCTGTTGAGAGGTGACAGCAAAGGGGACCAGTGGAAAATACCGTTTCATATGAGAATACAAAGAATACACATTCTTACTCTCAAGGTTTTGAGATTAGTGCAGCACATGTGCTTCAAAATGGTGCAATCAGGCCGATTTCTGTTCAAATACTGAGGCATTTAAGTGTGTAAAATAGCAATTAATGTTGTGTATGTGTGTGTGGTGTTCCTTCGGATATAAAATAATGATCTCACTACCTTGAATACACATTACTTCAGCCTAGCTGTGACTGATACCCGCTTTATTCTGGCAACGTGAGCAGGGTCTTATTGAGCTTTGCTTCCTTGACGGCTTTGCTTTGTGGTGTTACAGCAACACGTGGATCAATAAGGCGATAGTCAGACCCACCACGGTTTTCTGTTAGCACTACTGCTACTACCGCCAATACCAACCCGTGTGTAGAAAAGCCCAGTCCAGTACATCCCATCACTGTTCACCCCCTACTGCTAAAATAAACCATCCACCCATCCACAAGTGCACCGAGGGACCGATGTGGTGAGGCTGCATTCACGTGTGGAATACCCAATTATTTTATTCCGCATAAATCAAAGACCGATTTAGGCGTCGGTTGCTGTAATTTAAACAGTGGAAGCGAGAATTTCTGAAAACATTTATGAGCTATTTATTTCTCTGGTTTGATTGTTAGGCTGTTAAGTCGCATTGTTTATTCTTGTAGAGCTTTGATAAAACATCAGTTTATTTGTTGTGGATGTGTATTATCTTTTATGCAGCTCTTTGGTTAGATGTATTCTATTATGTTTCCTATTATGTTATAATTAACTGCATAAAACACTGAATTGATTTCTAATAAAAAAATATATATTTATACGTCAGCATTAGATGTCGAAGTCGCATTTATAATAACGTAGAAAGTCTGAATGTAATGCATCTGAGATTTAACGATTTAAAACTTCATCAAGTGTGGCGATATTACTTAAACCGACAAACGCACATTCAAGTAAAGAAACCTGTAACGTTAATTAGGAGTTGCCAGCAGAGAACACGGGCGAGTAGACATTTTTTGGTGCACTTCTTGATTTATTGGTTATTTTTTATTTATAGCTTGTTCTCAGGAATATGTATTTTTTTGTTTAATTTGCCCGGAGTGGGGACTACATACATTACATGCTATGTTTTGCAGGGACATTTTTCTAACGTCACAAGCCTCAAGAAACATGTGAAGTGGCAAGTAGCGTTTTGTAAAGTGTTCCCGTTGCCCTATTGGTCGCCTGTAGCCAGCGAGGTGCGTTACGTTAAGGTTTGTGTGCAATGTGTTCGTATGACGTTACCTTGAAGCCGAGGAGGACGCCAAGTTGGATGAAGGTGTGATGACGGTGAACGAAGAGTGCATGAAGATGGTGTGGATAGAGAGATGTCCATAAGTGAAACAAATCCATCAGTAACGATTGGTGGTCCTGTGTAGCAAAGGGCGTGGAGTTTGATGTGTTGTTTGTTGATGATGTTGGAGGATGAGACGCACAGCGTGCCGTTGCAGCAGTGCGTTTGAGAGGTGATGAAGCCGTGGATGAGCGTTTCAGCGGCTGTGGAGGAGACGAAGAAGAAGGCGTTTTTAGTGATGTGATTGACATGGTTTTCATATGATAGGGTTTGATTGAAGGTACAAGAAAGTTAAGTTAACCACTGAAAATTAATTTATAGACAATGACCAAAGCAACTTTCTAGAAGAAGAATAACGTTATATCATAAATGATCAATATCAGAGTTTATGAACCAGGTTGAACACATATAACCTACATTCACAGGTTGATGTCACCTGCACGTTGCACCTCATTTACATTTTGGACAATAGGAGACTATGCGCCGACTGTTAAACCCACAAACGACAACGCACACACACACACACATACACTTTCTTACAAGTGCACACACACACACATTTGGCCATGTGTTTGCACACAGTAGTTTGAAGGAACAACGTATGTAAACTGCCGGAAGTCTCATACTTTTGCATCTAGGGCAACTTGTGTGACGTGGAACCGTGATCCTCACGACGATGCAGCCCAACAAAATGTGTGCGTCAGTCAAACCCCGTCACCCCGCCCTCCACTGAAAAACGAAAGTGCAGAGGAAGTAGTCTTCTTATCTGTGCACCTGCTCCACCCCCTTTTTTTTGTGCAAATCTAGACGCGTGCACGGAAGTCAGGTCTTAGAGGAAGAGGACAAAGGTGGTTAGAAGCTCGACTGTGCCATGCTCTTCTTTCTGGCTCGGGGTTTTTTAACACAATGACATAGTGTGGCTGCACGCAGGCTCTCTTGTGGAATAAAAAAGACAAAGAGTGCAGGGGCAGAAAAAAGGGTGAAAAGTCAGCAAACCAAAGTGTCTGGAGTTGGACAGGTAAAAGTTAGGGATGGGAACAATACCACCTGACATAAGACGGCTTTTGGATGGTAATATTTTTTATTTTTTACTGATCAATTATGTTGAAAAGAAGTTTCATTCTTGTTTTATCATGTTGTTCAATCAGATTCTAACTGTAAGCAGGCACTTTTTTCTTTTTTACTACAAAATTACATTTCAAAAGATTCTACTGACGAATGAAGAGCACACAGAGCAAGCTAAACCTAAAAAGTAATGGGTCTTTATTCTTTTAATTGTTGCCGTTGCTTCTGGTTGCACATAAAAAAACAAATGCCTTCATACCATGAGTGTGAACTGTACAGTATTTTACTAGATTTGCATGTACTGCTGCCAGCAAAGACGCCTTTGGGAGAACATTTGCATGTGTCCGGTTTGGTTTCGTAACATCGGAGAACATAAAGAAATGGAATCACGTGAACTATGGTGGCCGTCCAAGTTTTACAGACTAGTGTTCCGTCTCGGTAGCTAGTAGCATTGTGGCTTACTGTTTATTACTATGATCAAGATTCGAGATTTAATACCACGCCGAAAGGAAATAATCCGTTCTACCAGCATTCGACTGTATGAGGTCGTCGTATTTAATTTTCAGAGGTTAAACCACACAAAGAGTCGTTTCTGTTTTTAGGCCACGAAGATGTAATAACATATTTACCATTGATATTTTAGTCACAAGTCAGCATTATTAGAAACAACAACTCACATTAAACAGTTGCCCTTGGAACGTGTTGCAGGGGACACCAAAATAAGAAAATACTCTTTGTAATTTTGAGGCTGATTTAGCATTAGGATAAAAAACATAAAGCCCTAAAAAAAGTATAATAACTGTTTTGTTTTTTGATGGAATGCCAAATTTCGTACAGCTGTTCAAGTTGTGTAGATCGGCTGCATTGAGAAAAAGTTTTATACTCCGAGGTCACGATATTTAGTGACCAGAGTGCAGAGAGCAGTATGATCTGAAACTCCAGATTATGGGATATTATTTTAGTCCATTAGTCAAGCAAATGACAAGTGTTCTATCCCTCAAACATTCTAAACCCAATCATACAAAGTGTGTGTTTGAATCCTTCACAATCGAGACACACTTGCGGTGTTTTCTCTCCTCTTCAGACTGTGAGCTGTTTGTATCCGAGATCCTTCAAGACGAGGAGCTCGGCGAAAGTGCCCAAGAGACACGAAAGGTCTTACTCAACAACTTCAGGGTTGTCCATGTCAGGTGGGTCTCTACACTCAACAGCAAACCGTTTCACCGGAAATGACTGGTAGGTCACTGGCAGCAGGGACACCAGTAACTTACTCTTATTTCACGGCATAAAACATATAAGGTGAGAATAAATTATCTGTTGGTTTTGCTTAGGAAACAATAACATCTGACTGCAAAATAATATATTTTGCCCTCAAAAAAAGACTTTTGTTATAAAAAAAAAAAAAAAACTCCGTTGCGATTTGCGTTTGGACGTAGTGGGCGGGGCCTAAACGCCGCTGAATGAGCCACGAGTTTCTATTGGTGGGTTCTCGGGCATCTGCTTCTACCGTCGTTAAACACTGTGACGGGAGGTTGCTGTTGGACGTAAGTGGACCTTGTATTTTGTCAAAATGATTTTACACGTAGCAGCACTTTGCGTTGTTCTCATGTTGTTTGTGTAATAAAGACACAAAGGCACCTTTCGCGGCGTCGGTCGTTCCGTCCGCACCCCCCAAGGTTGTAAACCCAAGAGGAACACGTGAGGAACAAGTTAAGCTAACGAGTACATTGCTGGTTTGAAAGTTAAAGGGTATCTTAACGGAATTCAGAACTCTTTAACAAAGGTGCTTTCTTCCCCTTGTTTTAATAATATTATCAACTATTAATAATAGCATTAAGGTAGCGTTAACTGCCTGTGCCGTTAGCTAGCGTTAGCTTAGCTTGTCACAGGGTTGACGTTAGCTCCGCCATGATTAGTAACGTTAACCTAATGTAACGAAACAGACCAAGTGAGACATTATCTAAGATTTTAACGAGGACAAAAACATAATTTGAATTTGGTATGAAAAGCTTTAAATTACCTGTAGGGACAAGGTAAGTCCTTTGGTGAACACATGAAATGTGCTCAGATGAACTGAGGCTGCGCGGTCTGACGTCACGCAGTTTTTACCCATTTTTAACAGTGAACCTACAGAAGCGGTGTCACATCAGTGTTTATTCACGACACCATTGCATCACTTTTGCTGTCAATACCAAGCAAGAACCTTCATTTTGGCTGCAATTGCTTTAAACCCAGCTGGCTAAAAGAACTCTGAAGGAACTCATTGGGTTTAATGGTGTGACCTTCACGAATTTACGCTCCCTCTCATTGATTATCGTTAAAAGCTTCTGTTTTGGGATTATTAAATCCTAATCTGATGTAATATATTAGCATGATGAACCGTCCATGAACCCTTTCTAAAAGAATGTGAAACTCATGCATGAGGTGCGATGGAACACTCCGGAAACTGTTTCCTTTTCCGCTAGATGCAAGCGTGCTCTGGTACTGAAAACATGTGGTTTTGTGGTCTTCCTTGCAAGAAAACAATCACTGACATTTTTAAAGCGATGCTGGAGCCCAGCCGAAAGCACAGGAAGCTTTGCAATCAAAAGATATTAAAACATGCTTATCCTAATTTCTTTCTTTTTTTTAACCAGAAACCCCCAAGAATTCCCCTTCCCCCCATGTAAGTAAAAATTAATCTCATATTGAATATCATGATGTGAGCAGTTTGGTCTGTGAGTGTATGTCTGTGTGCTCTTGTTGTTAGAAGTGTACAAAATATTTATTTTTTTTCACACACACACACACACACACGCATCCAGCGGACTTTAGGGACGACGACGGTTCCGATGACAACCGTAGTTCCAGCCTGGGTCGCTCTGCCCCATCGGACGATGCCTCAGTAGCCTCCGACTACCAGGACGACGGAGCCCCCGAGTGTGAGTTAACAATGGTCCTGATTTTGATTCCCTGTGTGTTGTGTGTGTGTGAGGCATCTAGGGCTGTTTGCACAGTGCCGAAATCTTTGCTCAAAAAGGCCTCGTTCTTTATGTCTATTTACTGATGGGTTCTTCTTTACAACATCAACAGGAAAATGAAAAAGACGAGAATATTGCGTTTTAACTTCTTACGATTAGATTACATTTGTATAAATTTGATATCATCTACTTTGATTGAGGTCACCGGAGGGTCATTTTAACCCTACCTGTCTATATTGTCAGTGTGAACATGTTGAAAGACGACAGTGTGGGAGCAATGCCGCACCAACAAAGGAAAAGGTAAGGAGGAGGAGTCGGTGTCACAGGAGACGATGTGTTATTCCTTAAAAAAACCCCAAAAAAAAAACATTTCCAACGTCGCCACAGGAAGCACAATCGAACCCGTCTGCTGCATATTGTTGCTCGTCTTCTTAATTTGAAAAAAAAAGATTACACATCTGTGCCCTCCCCCACACCCCTTCCTACCTCCCTGCCTGGCTCCAGTGACATCAGTGACTCCTCCTCCTCCTAATGTTGGCAGGTAGGCAAGTCCTGATGCTGTCAGAGAGGCCTGGATTAGGGACCTAGAGCTCCCTCCAGTGGCGGAACTCCGGCTCCTGAACCCGTCCCCCCCACCCCCCCCCCCCTCCCCCCCGAGCGATGTGTGTGGATTGTGGGAGGCGGGCCACACAGAGCGGAGGCTTTGTAGCCGCGGGCTAATGCCGTGATTTATTGACCCCGGAGCCCCTGTATTCTTTCACAACCGGGCTTGAAATACAACACTGTACCTGAGGGGCCATGTGTGTTCCATCCCTCCCGCCCTTTATCAATCTTTCCCTCTATCTGCCCTTCTTGGACTCGCCCTGCCCTCCTTTTCAGACTTTTTTGTATTTCTGACTCTATGTGCCAGCTAATAGCCCTTGACGCGACATGCCGCAGGTGGGCATTTATTGACCCGACCTCTTATATACGCTCTGGTTTATTTTTTTAAGCGTCTCTCCTGAAGGTGAAGTTGGAATCATGTGGAGTTTCCCAATGAGGAAGGAAAACATCTCACCGTTTGCAGACGTTTTGTGATACCGAAAAAAAAAATGAAATAAGCTTTTTCTGCCCACAGAACAGTAACTGCTTCTTTGCACCTTTTGAAAAATATATAGTAAATAAATCAGGGCAGATGGTGGCAAGACAATGATAATTCATTTCTTTGAATTGCTTATTTTAGAACAAACGTGGCGAGATTTCCTTGGGGAAAAAAAATAAAAATAAAAAGCTTTAAAAAAAATGCCCTTAAGGCTATAAGGATAACACGCCGAACCGAAAACAACGCCGTCTGTTACCGTGGATGCGATAGTTGTTAAAACCCGTTGCCGGCGTTAAACGTGAGGAATAGCCAATTATGCTGCACTTCCAGAATCTTATTTTTTTTTTTTTAAATTTAATTTGCATTCTGCTTTTGAATATATCGAATGTCCCTCGACACCATAAACAGACTACAGCAAAACAACGCATCTCAGCGTTGGATCGATAATCATAACATTTGATTCCGTAAGACAAATTCGCGCCTCGCCGCCCGCGAGTTATTTTTGTTCAATGGCGGCGGCTGAGTTGACGTCGGTGTGAATGCCTCCCCCCCCGTCCCCCCCCCGTCCCCCGTCCCTCGCTGAAAAGGGCACCTGGAGTTCACAGTTCGTTCTCTGTTCACCGCGAAGTAGAAAGACTCGGCTCGCACGCATCTGCCGGGGCGGTCGTTGTTCAATGGAAGAAGGAGTGTTGGTGGAAAATAATGGCGCGGCCGCTTAATGAAATCAGTTGCATTTCTTTTGGGGGGGGGAGGAGGGGGGGGGACAGACAAATCATCCACGGTGACCATTAGAATTTTCTGTTATTCCTTTAAATGCAAAGAATCTGCTCCCTTTTGTTTTGCCAAAATGAAAAAGTAATTCGCTGAATTAAAGAAAAAGCATTTGCACCCCCCCCCCACCCCCCCACCACCCCTCCCTCTGCCTCTCAAGTTTAATTGTACCATTTTATCCGAGGCTACTGTACACAAAAGGGACTTTGTGACTGGGAGGATGTATTACCCGCGGTAATCCGTGCCCTAACCACAGAGTGAGTGAGTGTGAAGTCGGCGGCTGCTGCTTCTGCGCCGCGTTTGATGGCGTGCGGCGGCGGCGGCGCCCGTTGTCTTCAGCGGACTCTTGGCGTGACACCACATTTGTAACGGCCGACGGGGACAGATGGAGCCCCCCCCCCCCCCCACCATTGTTGAGCCCGGGTTGTCTGCATGGTAATGTGAACTGAGTTTCACCCGCCGACCGCACCGCTGACCTGAGCGTGCATGCAGCCTCACCCCAGCCTCGTCTGCCCCCCCCCCCCCCCCCACCGTCACCATCCCCCACCCCTCCCTCTCTCTCCCCCTCTCACACTGCCATTCCAATACATTTAGCATACATCAACAAATATGAACACTTTTTATCCCTCCGGACACACACTCACACTCGTATATAGACCTCAGGAGACAGCCGGGGGGGGTGGGGGCCTTTAGCCCCCGTCGTGGTTATTGCGGGTCAAGTTTACCAAGTTTGAAATGGCCTGTTTGTTTTTCCTCCCGATTTGGTGGAGCGCCGCTGGGCGCTCGGGGGGGGGGGGGGACGTTTGCTTGGAAGCTGCGGCGATAACGGCGCGTGAGAGTGCCCCCCCCCCGCCCCCTTTTTCAGAAAAGATGACGCTCTTCATGCGTCTCCCTCGTCGGCCTTTTTGGGGTCGTAGTGATTCTATTACGGCGCACCGGGTGGTCTGCGCTCTGCTCAGGTGGGGGGGTGGTATTTATACACATCCTGTTGCATTCTGCCTTTCTCGTATCATGTTACTTTATCTGAGTCACTGTGTCTGATCTGGCATCTTAAGATTGATAGTTTGTCTCAATATGCTGGGCAGGTGGGATTCTACCACAAGTGAATAAAGTGATGAATGTCAAATTCACTTAAATGCTAAGGAGATTTTTTTTGGACAAAGGAAAGCATGTTCTTACATTTTGAAAACTAGAAAATGTTTGGTCAAAATAGTTTATAGAATAGTAGAATAATTGGTGGGGGTTAATCAGTTGACCGTAGCAGCACTACAGGGAGTTGAGTTCTGTTTTTCCCTATTTCAAGAAAGCAGTAATGTGACCTACGTGTCAGTGATTACTTTACCGACCCAATTTCCTAAACCAATTACTTGCGATAGAATGCAGCAGGATCACCAATTTGAATTTATGCCACACTGTTGCATATTTCATATACGTGAATATGAGGAGCCACTGCACAGCAGCAACATTATTACGCAGTGCCAGTGAGTAGAATATTGAATCTACATTTCGGTCCTTTTTGGCTGCAGCCATATGAAGTGAAGGGCTTGCTTGGGGACGCGTGCCCGGGTCTCTTGGCTGGCGAGTGGGGGGGAGGATTTAGCCCGCTGACGGATGGGTCCGCCATCACAGAGTTAATCACTAGTGTTTAAATTGCCAACTGGCTCCATGTCTGTGTTTTTATAGTTGAATGAGGTCAATGGGAGAAGGAGTGTGTTTCAGGATGCTTCACCCAGAAGGAGATGACATTTTAAAAAGGGGGAATGAGTGTTGATTTGAACTCTTGTTACATTCATCGCCGCTTCTTTCCTCAGTGGCGTGCTGCACCTGGACAGTATTTCAGTCCTGGTTAGCCGACCTCTTGGCAGGTTCGCCGACCTGCGGGGTCACGCCGTCTGCCCACGCACTCAACTCTCAACCCTTCTCTTTTTTTTTTCTTTTTTTTTTTTTGACCTTCTGCACGACCAACCCGTGACCCTGTGACCTGTCTGCAGCACATCCGGTGCGGAGCGGCGCGACTGATCGGCCTTCCCCGTCGTCGGGGAGGTTTCTTTGGGGTTTCTCCGATAGATGTCTACTGCATCTGTTCCGTCGGAGCGTCCCAACCGAAGCGAGAGATGAATTTCTCGCCGCGTTCGACCGCGTATGGATTTCTCGACATTTGAATAGCGGCGGCTCGTTTGGGAAGCGAGGAATATGTTAATGACCTACAGTCTTTCTCCTTTCCTTTCCTCTCTCTCCCTCTCTCTCTCTCTCCCTCTCTCTCTGGTTGAAGCCCTGTGCGTTTTTCTACACACACACACACACACACACACACACACACACACATTACGAGGCAGGAGCAGGCTCTGTGCATCGCTGCGACTGCTCGCCACCGGGGTTCAAAAGTTCACGCTATTCCCCGAGGGCTACTGTGCTGCTGCAGATGCTGATAGTCTTTTCTTTCTCTCTTTCCCTGCTGCCTTTCTCTCCCTCTCTCTCCCTCGCTGTTTACACTATTAATCTTGTACACTCTCCCTCGCACACTCATTCACGCTGCCTGGCAAGAAGAGAGCGGCTGGAAAGGGTGGGGGGGGGGGGGGGGGGATTTGGACGTATTTAACCGAAGGGCATCCATCACTTTCGTCTCCGGGCTTCACCCCCTCCCACCGCACGCCACACCGTGGCGTTTTTTTTTTTTTGGTGCAACCGCTCGTTGTTGTTTATTTATTTTTTTCCGAAGCCCCTCTGATCCGGCTTGCCCCTCATTTGCTTTGTTTTATTGTTGCATTGCATATAATTACATCCCTCGCTCGCCTCTGGTGTAGCGACGAAACCCAGGGAAAACGGGCAAAGGCAAATTGTGCAGCAGTCCATCTGTGAGGAGGCACATAGGCAGAATGCAAAGTGGGGAAGCCAGGGCAGGGTTGGCTCCTAATCTCTCCCCCCCCCCCCCACCCCGAGCTGTCAATGTCACAGACAAATAGCAAAACTATCAGATGCGGCGGGTTCACCCAGAGGTTAGCGTTTCCAGGTACCTCCTGCGTTCACCCCCTCTCTTTCTCCCCCTTTTTTGCCTTTTGCAAATGGGAATTTGATTCTGCCCCTGCGCTGGAATCCATTGCTGCAGATGAATGAAGTTTCGATGCCAGGCCCAGGTGGCCCCGCTGATTTCTCGGGGAAATAAATGGAGATGGGAGAGATGTGTTGGCCCCGACGCAGACAGTAACACGGCGGCGCCCCGGCGCCCCTGGGATCCCTCTGTTTAATTGTTGCTGTAATGCAGCACTTTAAGCTTATTAACATGCCCTTGTGGAGCTATCTGGGGATGTAGAGGATGCATCTCTCTCTTCACGCAGGGGATCTCGGCTCGGCTGGGAGTGGTCAGCATTGTGTGCGTGTGTCAAGTGGGACTTATCCTTATCTCTCCGTACCATATTTATTTACATATTTGTTTCGTATTGATTTTTTTTGGTGGCCGTAGGTTAGCTTATCTCAAAGAAATGGAATCAGAGGCAAGTAGATGGAAACGTGTGAGAGTTGTTCGTATTGTTTTGCACTACTTAAACTGTGTTGTATTTAAACAAAACAATTATGAGGTAATCAACTTCAAAATGGGGGGGGTGCATAAAGGCTTGAGTAAACCTTGTTATATTAATAGTTTTTAAAAATTCTTTAGGTCAGTCTATTTCAGTAAATTAAATGTGTTTAGTAATGGTAGTTTTTGGGGTCTGGTAAAACTGTAAAAAAAACACCATATGCAAACATAATTACAAAAAATTGTGATTGTATTATGTTTTCTTTTATTTGTATTTTGTTAAAATCAGGGTTGAATCACATCTGCAGCAGTTGTTGAGTTTGTGCACTGTTTTACTCAGAATTAATTATTTTGAAACCATTAGAGAATATTTTTAGAAGTTTGACTTACTAAATTATGAAAAAAAAAAGATTGGAATATCTTCTTTTCAACTATTATCTCACCTGTAAATTCTAACGGGTTATAAAATGAATAAACTATTGTATCAGCTATTTGTTCATGAAAGCAAAATCAGTTAATTTACAGTCAGTATACAACCGTATAAACATTTATCTACATTTAGAGCACAGAATTTAGGTTGCAAAATATATTTAATGAAAAATCTTTTTTATCTTATGATTTATTAATAATCAGATTTAAAATCAGATTTAAAATACATAGCTTAGTTCATAAAAAAAAATTTGATTTAAAATAAATACATAACCACCTCCCTGCGTTTTAAACAAGACTCAATATTGTTTTGCTTCATTTTCCTCCACAGAACAGTTTCTCTGAAGCACCTGTTGCCCCGTTGGATTTGCCTGTGATTTATGAAAAGTGTCAAAGAACGATCGCATCATGTAATTGTTTATCTTCATGATATGTAACATCAGTGGCCATAAAAAAGACCAATTATATCAAAAGGTAATCGGCATGAGATATTGCTCAGAAAGCGCGGCGCAATAACGCCAACACACTAACTTACCGTTATTGCCAAAATTACATTTAAAGCATTTTAGTGGAAATAACAAAAGCATTTTAAAGTTGCAATAACTGTACATCCGGAGAGCGAGTGGGTTGATTCCCTCAGTGTTTTTCCCTCCAGGCTCCGTCGTTGATTTTATTATATCCCGTTTTTATCACACATACGAAGCCTCTCCTGTGGGCCCAAACTCCTCCATTGTTGGTATTTATATTCTTACTCCTGTTTCCTTTTCTCTCTCTTTTTTATTTTTATTTTTTCTTTATCTGTCTCTGTCAGCGAAGCAGCTTAGAACCATCCCCAGCGATTAGAGGATCATTGTAACTGCAGTTAAGCATTTGAATAGTGGTAGTAAATCTAGAAAAAGGGAAATTCAGGGTCGCTGTGTACGCCGCTTATGGCCGCCCAGGGGGAAGCCGATGTCACGTAGTAAATTCAGCCCCTTAGTGTCTTTGCCTGTGTGTTCGAATGCAGGAGCGGAGCCCAAAACGGAGCTCCTGAAAGAGACGGTACCTTTTTTTGTTTATTTTATTTTACTTCTCCCAAATTGCAACGAGCGCAACAGACAAGAGTCAGCCGATAAAGAGCGAGAGAGAGAGACACATCGCTGCACTGCACCAAAAGTTGCAATACGGCAGAATATCATCGATAATTTACCTGATCATCTGTAGTTAAAGCTTTTATCTGGAGTCAGAGATCTGTTCTTTAACCCGATTGACATCCCATGAATCCTCTAATCACTCCTGCATAAATTCCCCCGGTCCCATTAAACGTTATTAGACGACGCGCGCGCGTTGGGGGGGGGGGCGGGCATCACGCGGCCCCCGACGTAATGCACTGCGTGTTGTCTCTGGTTCAAACACATGCATTAGGAGGTTCTAAACACGGTTTATGAATCGATGACCGGGCTCCTAAATCGAATCAAGGCGAGGAGAGGAGGGCAGGGGGACGACGTTCTGCCCTTAACCCCCTCAGCTCCTCGCCGTCCCTCCTCCCGTCTGGACAGACGCGCGCCGCCAAAAAGGCCTCCTCGCTTTAATGAGGAAAAATGCTGCAATTTAGCCGTGGCCTGCACGCAGATTGAGCGCCGCGCGGGTGAAGGTGCAGTGAGCGAGTCCTTTTCTCCTCATCAAGGACGGCATCCGAGAGGATCCCTGCCTCTCTCTCCCTCTCTCTCTCTCTCTCTCTCTCTTTCTCTCTTTTCAACAGCATCACCCCCCCACCCCCCCTTCCCCCCAGGGGGAGCCTCTCTTTCTCTCTGCCTTCTGTTTCACCTCATCAGCAGAGTTCACGCAGGGGTCACGTCCTGACCCACTCCCCCCCCCCCCCCCCCAATGATGCATTCAATCCAATAGCTCTCTGTGAGTCCGAGGACTAAGCACCGTGGAGAGAAAACATGTGATAACTGGTTTGATTTCTACCTGCACTGAGGGAGGCCCCAGCGCCTCTGTTGCTCATACGCACCGTGTTTATATCGATTCTGTAGAGAGGCCCCCCCCCCCCCCCCGTGCCTCCGTTTTGGGACTTTTGAAGGCAGTTTTTTGTGTTTTTTCCACCTTTATTTATTTATTGATTCGTGAGGGACCTCAGACATTTGGATTTGGCCTCAAATATCATGAGCATCCTTAGGATGAACATGAAACAAACAAATACATTGGAATGACTAAAAAAATGTTTAATTCATGTGTTAATGAGTGGGTAAAGAAAACTAATGAAACCTTTTTTGATAATCGTTTTCTAGTTATTTCGTTTCGCATATATACCAAAAAACTTGTTATCTTCATTTATTTCCGTATGATATTAAAAAAAACGTAACATCTTTTAATGTTGGTCTGGTTGCACAGAACAAACAAAGCTGTTTGAATACGCAAACACGGGGGTTAAGGAACCACTCTCATTTCTCTCTATGAAACAACATTACAGACCATCGTTAGTTGCAACTCCAAAGCAGACACAAAACCATCAAAGCACATGTAGTGAAATATAACATAAAACGATAAGTAGCCCATTAAAAGCTGTTATTGCACCGAAGTATGCAGCACTCATGACATATGGAGTGAGACCAAACATCATAAAAATGGAATATAATCATGCAACCCTCAGCCGGACCATTTGTCCGACTACTACAACCCCCCCCCATCCCCCCCAATGTGATTGCCAGGCTTCAAATATACTAGAGAGCCATGGAAGGACAGAGAAAGACCACAATAAAATATATCACACCTGTAGTAGTGTATACTGTTGCAAACATACATCAGTACCATTTTTTAGCTAATTGATGTTTGAAAGGTGTCTTATTGATGAAGCGCTGTATCTTCTCCCTCATCTCGCCGTCTCTGGCTCTGACTCAAATGTTTCTAAATGTGGATCGGAACCGTCTGGAGGTGCACGTTCCCCCCCTCCCCCCCTGCCTCCCTCCTCCAGGTCTCAGAGGCTCATCGCCAACTCTTTCCGTCTTCTGCAGCCATCGTCCCCAGTGCATCTTTGTGTTTTCACAACATCTTTGTTGCATTACGACCAGCGTTAGATCTAATGTAACGTATTAGTCCTCCCACCCGACCATTTCCCCTCACTTTGATTCAGTCTCTATCCAGCCTTTGATTGACTTTCAGCCTAAGTAAAGTGGATTTTAATGAGAGAATACATTAACTCCCTCTGGTCATGCTCCCATAAATCAGCCTTTTTCTTGCAGGATCAACTGCAGAGCTCATAACACCATGCTGAGAGAGTGTGAATAACCAAATGAGAGATTGAGGCTGTGGCGAACCGCTGGCAGCGCAGATGCATTGTTTTCTACACCCCCCCCCGCCCCCCCTCCAGCAGTAACAAACAAGTTCAGAAAGGGAGCGTTCATCAGCACCCAGGTCATCTCGCCTGTGTTCATACCACCTCATGAACACCAATCACACCTTGATTTTCCAAAAGCATGTGACGCACCTCCGCAGCCATCCACTTCTGCCTGTTGGTAATTGCACTTTCAGCTAAATAGGTTACGCTGGAATATCAATAAATTGCCCGTCAAATTAATGTCAATACCAAAGCTGTGGATGGGGCTAATTAAAAACGCAAAAAGGGATGAAAATGAAGTCGTGGCATTGCCCTGAATAATTGATAACGCAATTTATGATTTTTATGAAAGAGTGCCGTCTGTCTGCGGTTTTGATGAGGCCTTAATTAGATGCATTAATGTGTCTCTCTGTGCCTCTAGTCAAACTCAAAACTCAAACACCATGATGGTTGTTGGGGTTTAACAACGCCCTTAATTACACATTTTCAAATAACATTACCTCTTGGATTTCCACTTAGAGCCGCACGGGTCCCAGAGAGGTGTCTGCGTGTAATTTCCATTAAAGGCATCGGCTCAGGACCAATCCAGAGCCTGCTTTTGTTTGGTGTGGGGGGCGGGGGGGTGGGGGATCATTTCGGGCGATGCTTTCAGGTTGTGCTGCTACCTGGTGGAAGAACCCAGAACCATCGCGCACACAAACAAAAACAAAAAACGGGCGGGACGGTGAAGGGAGGCCGGGTCACGCGGCGGGTAAAGCGCTCGCGAATGTGTAATGTTTATTGACTTAAGCTGATCAGAGCCGCCCCCCCCGCCCCCCCGTGTTGACTTTGCACCTCCGCGTCTATTAGCCGCGCTGGAACCTCCCGAGACGAATGAAGAGCGAGGGGAAGCAGACGGATGAGGGGATTAGAATTGGGCCGCGGCGGATGGATGAGGTGGCGAGAAGCATAATGGCCGCTGTTTGTTATGATTTACTGAATCGCGTTCTCTTCGACAAAACAGTCCTCAGCGCCTCTGTACGTACGGCGTCACCGGTCGGCCCCTCCAACAAAGGGCGGCCCGACGACATGCGAGCGGGCCGCGAGGCGTCCGGCGGGGCTCTGCCCCGGAACGACCCGCCCATCCGTCAGGCCCGCGGGGCGCAGCGGCGGTGCGGCTGCATTTGTTGCCGGTTTTAAATCTCTGGCGTGTTGTAAAAAGATGATTAGAGAATCCGCTTCATTTCTCTCATGGTGCCAAAGGTGTTCAGATGGGAAAAAAAAGGTGGTCTTCGAATCGTTCCTGTGCTTCAGACCAGAAAGGCGTCTTCCTTTTGCTTTTCATCCCCTTCCCGAGAATAAAGCCCGTTGAGTAATCAATCCAGAGGAAGCCCGGCTTTGTATTTGACACATGTAAAAGGCAGATAAGCACGTCGACACTCAGGGGCGGAAGATGGCCCTCAGGGGTCAATTCCACAAGATCCCCTCTAATGGCCGAAGGCCCGAAAAACTGGTCAAACAAACTGACGTCTTCAAAGGAACGGACGTGAACACGCAACAGCTGGTGGAGACCTCTTCTGTAACAATCATTTACCAAATGAACGTCACTCTGTAGGGAAGAAGATTTGGAGACTGGGACCATGAACGTTTACAATGAAGGGAATAAATTAAGAGAGAAGTAGAGCCATTGTTTCATAGACTTCTTTTTTTTTTTTTCCAGGGTACAAATGCAGTTTGAAGACACTTGAGTGTAGGCCTCACTGAAGCAGAGCATGTTGGGAAAAAATAAAACAATGAATCAAAGAAAAAAAAAAAAAACGATATAGTGCGGACATCTGCTTTAAAAACTTCTCTTGAGCACAAATAGCACCGTCGGCTAAATACTTTTCAAACTGCATTGTCAAACAATTGCTTAATCAAGCAAAGCCTCTTAAGCCGCGCGCCGTCGTCCGATGAGGTTTCAAATTTGACTTTTGCAAATTGACGAGCAGGAAGGTTGCTCCCATTAAAAGTGCAATGCGAGCAGACGAATGGACCGCGGCGCCCAGCAGCGCTGTAAAACCCTATTGATCCCGGGCCTCCTAAAGCCCAGCGGGGATCCATTCCGATCCCCCCGGGGCCGGAGGCTCTTGTGTTCACGCTGTGTGTTTGCGTGGCAACGAGGAACCTTTTAAGTGCAGCTTTATTACCAGTTAGTGCTGAAACAATCAGGCCGCGAATTGGCTGATTGGCTGAAGCTCTTTAAGCAACCGCTATGGTAAGTTTCCTCCGATTTATAGCTTCTCAAATGTGAGGATTTTACTGCTTATCTCTTTTTAATTTGACATCAAAAATGTTTTGGACCGCTGGGCGAAGTTTTAACGTTTTTAAACTTACTTTTTAAAACGTTCCCGTGCTTCTGTCCACAGACTTTGGGGACATCCCCCCCGTAGCAGCCCAGGACCTCTGCAACATCCTGAAGCAAGGCCACCTGGAGAAGAAACGAAGAGGTACAGCGAGAGCAGAGAGAGAGAGAGAGAAACCAAGTGGTTGCTCGGTCTTAACGAAATAACCACAATAATAATTTTAACAAATGGACGCTGATGTGAGTGATTTCATTCTGCAGATCACAGCTTGTTCGGCTCGGATTGGCAAAAGAGGTGGTGTGCCCTGAACAATTCAATTTTCTACTACTTTGGGAGTGACAAAGGTTTGTTTTTAAACCAACGGGTAAAAAAACGTAACAGGTTCATACATTTCTTCGGGGATAACATCGGGGCCGCTCGCTCTTCCCCCGCAGATAAGCAGCAGAAAGGCTCCTTTTACATCATCGACTACGCGGTGCAGCGCGTCAGCAACCTGAGGAAAGACTCCAGGAAGAACTGCTGCTTTGAGTTCTCCTCCCCCGGGCGCCGGTCTTTCCAGGTGTGTAACGGCTCACCTGCTCCGATGGATCCAGGAAGAAGAATAACGATGGTTATTTATCTTTATGATTCAGTGGAAGGGGTTTTTGTGTCCAGAATTATTCTTATGCCTGAAATGTTGGTACAGCATCGGGCCTTTGGTTGCATTTTTCTACTTTAGTTCTACTTTAATTATGTCGTGGTGCGCATACTGTACTATCGAAATATTCTAAATTTACAGGAAAAAAGAAAATAGTTTTGTTAATTTTAATTTTTTTTGTTTACACAAAGGAACATAAGAGGTTTTCTTCACAATAAACACTCAACCACAGTTTTGCATTCAGTGGCTCACATTTCTCTTAAAAATGTGACTCCTCCGGCTAGACTGAATCCACTAAGCGATCAACGCAGAACCGGACCTGTGTTTCAGTAGTTCTGAGATTTTAAATCTGTAAATTGTCAGCTCTTGTCAAAATTGTGATACCGATTTGTCAATTATGAAAAATGTCCGAAAAACAAAACAGTCATTTATGCAATTAGGGAAATAACGGTAAGAGTAAATAGTAATTATAATAATTAAAATTAGATTTAAATAAATAAATCAATATTGGTCATCTAACACACAAATGTTCACTTTTGCATTAACCATCCAGTTCCAGCCGAATTCTAAGAAGTCAAAATCCAATTGAAAAACGCTTTCTCCACATGTCTATACGGCCGATTAGTCACGCCGTCTGATTATAATACATTAATGTCTTAATTTAATATCCTAGATCTGGTCATTTTATAGCTATATAAAGAGCAAACATTGCTATTTGCCCCCTTTTCTGCCTTGCCGGGCAGCTAGGAGGCGAGTCGCTCTACCGAAGTGAACATTAAAAATCGGGACTTTTATTTCACACATAAATGCACGTTTGGACGTGATGATAATTGCGTGATGATTGCCGCTGTCGTCCATTAGTTCACCGCCAGCAGCCCCCAAGAGGCCAGAGAATGGGTGGACCAAATCAATTTTGTACTTCAAGGTAAGCCAGCGTGTCTTTGTGATTTCTTCCGGTACTTATTGCACGTGCAGTTTTCCGGAAGAGCGTCCTTTTGCTTCGTTGTCACAGCAATTTGTAGGAAGGAGGTGGTGGTGGGATGGGGGGGGGGGGGGGGGCTGCATTTAAAGGAAGTCATATGTTATTCAGAAAGTTAGACAAATTATAATTGTATAAATAAGTTTGACTTGAGTTGACTTTTTAAAAGCCTCGAAAAATACAATTAAAACCGTATAAAACCGTCCAACCATCTTTTTTTTCGTCATTTCCCACTAAAGTTTGGTCTCTCATTTATTTCGGGGGGGCAGAAAGGTCGGCGATGAAAGGAGGCCCTTCATCATCTCTGACTCAGATAAAAAAACACCCAATCCGTCTCGCGCTGAATCTCCTCATTCGACATGTCATGTGCACCCCCCTCTGCCCCCCCCCCCCCCCCCCCCCCCCCCCACACACACACACACACACACCACTCCTCCCCTAACCCTCCCACCAAATTCAAACTTACAGGAAATTGATTGGTAGATGTTCTGGTTATGCTCCAGTGACATTGATTTCTGCTTGGTGCACGGCAGAGGACCCGATACCCGGTCGCCTGCGATGAGGCGGCTCCTCCATCTCAGCCCCGCGGCCTCCTCCGCTCTAAAACGGGCTCGGGGGCTCGGGGGGGGGGGGGGGGGGGGGGGTGCGCTGATTTGCGGGAAGTAACAGACACTCTGCAGTTTGTCTTACTTCCTTCCAGACGGGTTTTTAGTCCTGATCCAGAACATAATAGATAATTATCATTTGCCCACTGCACCTGAATTCAACCCAACACGCTCTTTGTTTTGTGGTTACTTCTGACGACTTTGTGGGAATATTATTTCATGCATTTAGTCTTTTGCGTAATACTGGCATTAGAGATACAGATGTGTGATGCGTTTAGTCACACGGACCCAATATCTAAAGACGAAGCACACTGAAGCATTTTTAGGTATAGTAGGTGACTTTTCTGTATTAAAATATAATGTAAAAAATGTTGACTTATTGTTTATTGCTCCAAATATGTTAAAACAGAGGAATATGACATCTGAATCATGTCATAAATGGACTTTCAGATAAAGATAAACAGATTAGTAGATCAGTCAGTAACAGATGTGCTGCTTTGATCAGCTCTCTTTGCTCTTTAACAGACCTGCGCTCCACCTTCATCCCTTGCGACGACGACGAAGAGCAGGACGAAGAGGAAGAGGAGACCTATGATGACATTGAGGGGTTGAACGCCATCTCCTCCTCCTCGTCCGCCGCCGCCCAGGCCTTTCAGAGCGGCAAACTGAGAGCGGGGCTCGAGACGGGGGAGGTCGGGGAAGAGGAAGATGATATCTACGAGGTGCTTCCAGGTATGAGGACGTGGTTACCGCACACACACACACACACACACACACACACACCGATTAAATAGACAAACTCTCGTGATACTGAGGCAGACAAATAAACACACCGGCACTCCGCCCTGAGGGATTTTTCGCAACACAAGAAATATTTGTGATGATCTCCCCTGGCTGTGTGACCTGTGTTCCCGGGTTCCTCCCCAGCACTGATAGCTCATTTTAAATCAAGCAACACTAATAAGCTTGTCGGGGGGGCGACACGCGGGGGCGGGAAGGGAGGACTCTGCTCGCACACGGATGGAGAAAAGCTGCCTCATCTGGTCTCGCTCCTCATCTCGACCCCGGAGCCATCTGTTGGGAGACGCTCCGCGGTCGGGATGTTTTTTCAGCGAGCGCCGCTCGCGCCGAATGCTCCGTCATAGGACGTCCAATTAGCTAATGGTTGCCGGGCAACAAATAGCCAGGGCCGCAATTCAAACCCGCCAGGCTGAGTTTGCGCTTAGATCGCCTAGCAACAGCAATTTAGCTGAAAAGGAAGCGAAAAAAATAACGGCACCTCGCGGGGCTTAAAATAGTTCTGGGGCTCTTAATGTTGCATCTGAAATAGAAATTGGAGTTTGATAGAGAACGTTGTCAGTTGGGGGAGGGGGCGACCCCCCCCTGCCCCCCCCCCTCTGTGTCCGGGTGGCTACCAGATCCCAAGGAAGGACAAAAGGGGTGATCTGATCTTCTCAGGGCCGTCGTCCATCACTCCTTCTATTAAATAAGATGCATCAAGATTCTGTTTCACTCACTGAGTACATTACCTTTGCCAAAATCACTAGTGAGAGGAAAATCCGTCTTCAGACTGTCACACCGGCGTTCAAAGCCATCTGGGAAGAGGTACAGACTCTGACCACAGATGGCATATCGAATGACGGGCTCCCTCGTTCACTTTCTCACTCGTTCACTTATCAATCACCCTGCACCGCTCTTTGCTCGCAGCCTCGACGCAGTGATTCCAGACGGCTCGGTTATCCGATTGTACGGTTGTTTTCCTTTTCGAAAGGAGACAACGTGATGAAAAATAGGTCTGTATTTGAAGAATCTTCCTTTTATCAACAAATGTAAATATTACTGTGCAGTACTATTTTCATGACTGTCTTTTGGAAGTTGGTTACACGGTACTTTATTCATTGATCATATGAACATCGCAGGACTTTTTTCTAAATTTAGCTGATTTTCTACCAGCTTTGTGTCGTTTCCGACCCCTCAATTTCCTCAATGTGCAGTAACCAAACTGGTCAAAAAAAAAAAAGGGTCAACTAGGAGTGAAGTACTATTTTTGCCGCAATGAGCTCTCAATTTCAACTCCAAACACGACTGATTTTATTGACTGGAAAATGGAATCCCTTTGATGTAGAAACTGTTGGACTGAAGGATGCTCTCGTGTGCTGCTCAACAAATGTTTGGACCCTTGGCCAGCAGAATTAAAACCGGCCCCCCTTTTTTTCCCCTCCCTTTGGTGTCGTAATAACGCACCAAATTTTAATATTTCATGAAGTAAATTATAGCTTTTGCATTTTTTATATTTGTTTTATTCATGAAATGTTCAGCGACCTGAAAGCGTGTGAAATAAAAGCAGGAGAAAAAAAAAAAAATCCATCTTCTGCCTCCAAACTGGACACTAATTCACAGATATGCATGTGGCTATACTGCGTGTGTGTGTCTGCATGTGTGTGTGTGTGTGCGTGTGTGTGTGTGTGCGTGTTCCTGGAAGCAGCAGCGCGGGTCGTGCTGGAAGCTGGATAGTGTTGCCCGGTTGTGGCGTGGCTGTCAGCCTGCTGCTGCTGCTGCTGCTGCGGAGGAGGATGGATGGATGTGGGAGGCGGAAGGCGGGCGTATCACCGTGTCACCTCTCAGACCACCGGGTGCCACGCCTCCTCCCCCCCCCCCCCCTCTGCCCCCCCAACCCCACCACCGCCCTTTCTCGGTCAATGACACGTCCGCCTCCGCGTGCCTCGGCCTCGTTTTCTTTACCTTCTCCGTGTGATGAATGTCAGCAGATTGATTCTCAGTGAGAAGTTGAGTCTTTTGTCTCGTGGAAACACATCAGCGCCGCCTGATGACCCGCTTTGTTTATTTCTCCTATGCTTTGTTTTATTGTGATTGTTTCATACATTAGTCCTTAATGCGGGAAACTAAAACAAAGCAGGTTATGTTTTTTGTCCTTGTTTGGATTTCCTCGTTATGATCATGAAATTAAAGTGTTTAGGACTTAATGTCTATTTATAACGTTCTGTGAGGAATCTCATTTTGTTTTGTTTGCTTTTCTTTTTTTACTCAGAGGAGGATTTTCCTGATCCGACAGATGAGAGCAGTGAAAAGAACCGACCAGGTCAGAACCTCATTACAGCCTGCTGCTAATAATGAGGAAAATCTCCAGCTTAATGGTCTGCTGCGGGAAAAGAACCAACGTCTCGATTCTCCTTAAATTTGCACTCTGCTTTTTTTTCTCCTCTTTCAGCTTGGTCATCAGATTACGCCAACTTCTACCAGGGTTTATGGGATTGCCAGGCCGACGAGCCGGACGAGCTGCCCTTCCAGCGAGGGGACCTCATCTACATCGTTAGCAAGGTCAGCCTTGCACAACACCAAATTACCCACAAACCTCTCCCACAGCCCCCGCGTCTCCGGGAAAAAACCCAAATTCCTGACAGCAACCTCGACTCGGGACGCGATCATAAAAGAGCGAGTGCGGGGAAATGCAGACGCGTAACACGTGTGGTTATTTAAGGGGTTAAACAACAACAACAACAACATCAATGCCTGCGAATGCTGCATCGTCTCTTCCCACCTGCGAAGTGCCCCCCCCCCCCCCCCGGGCGCTGCGTAATGGCGCTGTTGCTCATTACGGAGCCTCCCATCGCTGGGTTTAATTGAGTCGGCAGCCACGCGGAGGCCCCCCCTTTTTTCCTTCCTGTTTGACGCAAACCGCAGGTGAAGCCGTGCCTGCACCTGGGCCCCCGTCCCTCTCGCCGTCTCTTTCCCGGTGTTTTATGGCCGCCTGGTGGTCACCTGCAGAGTGTGTGCCAGAGGAAAGCCGCCCTACTGGAAATCAACGGCTCGTCAAAGTATCTGAACAATCGGAGTGGGGGGGGGGGGAGAATTTACAGTGCATTCAGCTTTTTTTTAGTTGTTGGTAATTATGCAGTAGGGGTTGATAAATGATGTACTCAACGTCATGATTTTCTGCATCTTTGATCAGCAGCTGCAGCCCCTGAATTTTAATTATTTGTGAGGTTTCCAGTTCTAGTGCAGAAAACAATAATGTTCTCGCCTTTTTTTTTTTCTTTTTTTTTTACAGTAAACAAAAGAACTTTTAAGACGGATAAACACCCGGCGCCGGCCCACGTTGAAGGACATGAAGCCCTTTATTTATTTAGAGCAGATACGGCGCAGGTGTAAAAATGCTCTTCACACAAGATGGACTTTTAACCGAGGCTCTCTTGGCAGTGCCGGATTAATGAGATGCCAGCCTGCGCCGTCTGTGCGTGTCACATGATAGGGGGCAGCCGTACTTGGTGAAACTAAAATGGGGGGGGCTCCGCGGCGCCTTTCCGACCTGCTCGTGTGCAACAGATTACCTTCAAAGGTTTCAGGTTTGGAAGCAGAGACGAGGTCGTAGTGTCTCACCACCTTCGTGACACAGTGGCCTTTTTTTTTCTTCCCCAAAGCGTATTCTGCCTCTCCTCCTCGTGGACTTCAGGCGAGGGGGTGGGGGTAAATTGTCCAGCGATCATTCGGTGATCTCCGGACGGCTTCCCGGCCGCGTGGTTCGCTGCGATGTGACGCCACTCTGCCCCCCCGCGTCGCATTATTTTGCGTCCTAAAAGCACCACATTTCCTCCTCCGCGAATTAGCATTATTTGAATTATAGGCGGTAATCGTTTATTTGCTTTAATGAGCCCCCCCCCCGGGGGAGGGCTTCCCTGCGTCTCCTGTGTGTGTGTGAGTGTGTGTGTGCGCTCACGTTCAGTTTCTTCTTTTTTTCACGGGTGGGGATTCCTGAGAACCCTGACCTTGGCGAGTGAAATACGGGCCCTTGGCTGGAACTCAAGTCTGTCGCTTAACCGGGGGGGGGGGGGGGGGGGGGGGGACCCAGACACATGAAATGGCCGTAATAAAACCAGGGCCCATAAATTCTCTCAGCGGGTGGGAGGCCCGGTTGTCTGTGCTGTTATGTCAACACTGACCATAATTACAAGGTAATAAGGACACGCTCTAAGTGCTAAATCAATGGCGCTAACAAACTGTTATTTTTAAAGCTGCGATGTGATTGACTGCTCGAGTGCAGAATGGAAGAGCCGCCGCGGGCGCGGTGTCATGTGGCTGCGAACCGAGAGGAACATGCCGATTGTATGAAAGGTCCTCATTCATCCTTATTGATCTCTCAGTTACTGTAAAGTGGGGGCATTTTTACTGTATTTGTGTTGCTCTGTGTGTGTGTGTGTGTGTGTGTGTGAAAATCTATCCGTGACAAAGTAAATATATTAGGAACCTCACAACTCATATGAAACCCATTAGTTCAAGAGAATGAATCTGGTCGAGTCCCGTCGATGGCGAACCCGCTGACACGCGAGGTACAAACACACGTTCAGATCCATCCCCTCTCTGGTATTTCATTTCTGAGGGCTCGCATTTCGCTAATGTGCTAATGTGTTTTTTTTTTTTACGCTGACATTTCAGTGTGCGATTGACAAACACTGGCGAGCTCCTTTTTCCCGCAGTGTCACACTCTCGACAATTTCACATTTTCGAGGTGCCTGTCACAGGATTTACGAGGCGGGATTCATCCGCCGCGGCGGACTCGAGGCGGCGGCCCGGTTCCCTCCTCCTCGCCGCCGCGGCGCGTTTGCCCCGTGTACTCGGTCGGCCATTGTTGCACACGGGGCTGGGAGGGTTCTCTTGCATTCTCACCCCTTAATGGATGTGTCCAGAATCAAAAGACACGGGCTCCACAGGTCAGCTGTCACATTCCTGCATTCCCACGGCCACTCACGGAGGAACCGATGGAGTGGGGGGGGGGAAGAAGAGATTTATGGCACAAACCCATCCAGGGCCCTTAAAACTCTTCCTCTTTCTCTCTGTCGTCTCTTCCCCCCCCCCTTCCCTCCCTCTCCAGACCCGCCGTCCAACCAGGGGAGCCGGCAAATCCCGTGCCTCCCCCCCCGCCCCCCCAAAACCGAGCGTCCCATCTGGCCTGTGTGTTGGGCTGCGGCGAGCCGTAGACACCACTGACACCGTGTGGCGGGTTCCCGTCCCCCCCCCCTCGTTGTATAAACGTGGCGACTTGTGCAAAGACCAGAAGCCGGATTCACGGGCCTCATGCACTAAAAGTGCTGTGAATTACAGCCCCTCGTGAATACAAGTTGTGATATTAAAGAAGGACATAAGGGATTCCGAAAGCCGCCTGAAGCTTCTCTGTCGGCGCTACCTGTGACCTTTGGTCAGGGTCACGACTCCTGCGTTTGACCAGCCGCGGCCCGCGGGTCACGCTGCGCTGAATGCAGCGCCACAAGAGAAAAATGTGGGCAAACAATGAGATGGGAAAAGTCAAGCAAGAGAGACAAAGAGGGCGGATCCTTTTTATTCTTTTGTGTGAACCCCCCCTTCCTCTCCCCCCCCTCTCCCCTTTCTCCTTTTCTCTGTCACACACCCATTTAAAGACCCCTGGCTGCCATTGTGACCATAGACACCAAGACGCTATAGACCGGCAAGACATCCTATTTACCACCCAAAGTAGCAGGGGGTGAGTCTGGGGTTTTGGGGGGGGGGGGGTCATGCAGGAGGCAGCGGTCAACTCCCGGTCAACTACAGTAGGTCATTATTCAGCCCAAGCCAATAGCCCCCCGAACCGTGTCCGAGCAACCGACCCCCCAATCCATTCTGCCTAATTATTATAAACGAGGGGCGGCGTAAACAGCCATCATTACAGACACTCAGTGGCATACACAAATCCACTTTAAATTGCTATTAAGTTAAGGAGCTATCTGTAATCCCAGGCGTGCATTAGAAAGGAGCGGAGTAGGTTTTCTTCTTATTAAATCTCACCGTCCCTGAGATATTTTCAATGGTTCTCATGCTCCGTCATGTTTCCAATTTGAAGCCGATTCACTGATTTAATTAAAAGCCCACTTGGAAGAAGAAAAAAAATGGACACTAAGTAGCCGTTTCGATCGCTGGTCGTGCAGAATTATCGTCCATATTTCTGGATGGATTTCGAGGAGATTACCTTCCTTGTAACATCCCCGAAATAAGCATTTTCCCCCCACACAGTTACAAGTCCAATCGGGGTCGATTTGTTAGGTGTTACCTGTGCGAGCGGGGGGGGGCAGTGTTACAGATCGGCGTGTTAGCGGCGCCCGTGTTTCTTTGTTAAAGCGACCGGTGACGGAAGGACTGCAGAAAGCTGCAGTGATCAGACGAGTCGGATGCAGAGCAGAAAGAAATGCAGAGAGAGGGAAAAAAAGGAAAAACTGAGAGGATGCAAGTGGAAAGACTGCTACAGAAGAGAGGAAGGGGAGGAAAGTAGGAGAGGGGGGGGTGGGGGTTGTAACACCCAGGCGGCGGGTTCAGCGGCAGGGCAATGAGAGACTTCCTGCGCTCCATCACGCCCAAGGCCTGCCTCAGTCAGCTGGTGGCCGAGGAGAGATGCCTCATGTGTCAGGCTTATTAGCACTCCCCCTAGTTTGTATGCATTTGGGATTGTGTGTGTGTGTGTGTGTGTTTCATTTGGGAGCATGTGTGTGTGTGTGTGTGTGTTTCATTTGGGAGCATGTGTGTGTGTGTGTGACAGAACAAGATGAAAATGGAAAAAATAACGAAGACAACATCTGTCCACAATTTTTTATCCCCACCTCTCCAAAAAGAGATGCATTTATTTTCTGACCTAGATTTGAAAGCTTCCCCCCCCCCCCCCCCCCCCAGGCCCCTCCCAACACACTTCCTAGCCACCTCGTTGTCTTTCGCTGCGCATCCACCCAACCCTCGACTCACCTTCTCCACCGCTCCGAGCCTCCGAGTGGCTGTCAATCCGTCCTCCGGTTTTCGGCGCCGTGAGCGATGGGCCCATCAGGATGCCAGCCATTAGCCATCCCCCTGAGTGGTAAATAAACGATCGCGCCGGTACACTGCAGGTGTTGTCATGGCAACCCACTCTCACTGGCAGCCCCGCCAAGGCTCGCTCCCTTCCCCTCCTCTCTTTCTCCCTCTCCCTCTCTCCCCCTCGGCGGAGGAGTCACCGGGAGGTCAACGAGTCAACGTGCCGCCACGACACGGCGCTGTTTGGCAACACCTCCCCTCCCCCCCCCCCCCCCCCCCCCCCCACCCTTCCCCTCTCACAGAGTGGATCTCATCTGCATCCAGGTTGCAGATATGTGTCACCTCACATCACAACACGCTGCGTATCCTGCTACATGTTGTTAATGAGAAGAGTAAAAAACAGACTTCTCCCAGAACTCTCGGGGGAGCGCTTGATTTTATCACCTTCAAGCCACTGGGGGCATGAAGACGTGAGCCTTGTTTCTTTGGGCCCTGACGATGGCGTTTCAGAGCTCAAGATGCAAAACCACCCAAAAACAAATCAACCTTAGAGACAACAAAAAAAAAAAAAGGAAGAGAGGAGGAACAAACAGACGGAAGAGGACATTGAGGAGTTTGCATAGTCTTTGTGATTTGGATAATCTACGCTCCCCGCCTCTTGGAATGTCCCTATTACAGCAGGTGTACTCTGGATGAACCCGTTTCAAGTATGAGGAAGATGGACTCTGCACGCCTGACAGGCTTCCACTGCCATTGGCACCCACGCCGTGATGTAGCAGTTGTATTAAAATGGCGGCGCTGATAATCCAAAAGACCTTTCTCGGGGAGAATTTGAGACCGACTGCACAGATGGGCCGCGGAGATAAATAAAACTCTCTGTCACTTTGGTTGGTGGAATAGTGCTGCGACGCCCCAAGGGAGAAAAAAAAACTGTTCTCTCCCCCTCACTCCCCCCCCCCCCGTCCGGCTGTCTCCCCCCACCCTCTCCTCCTATTCTTCTGTTCACGCTCGCTAGCAAGAATGGGAACCAGAGCCCGCTCTCCACCCCCCCCCCCCCCCCCCCCACCACCACTCTGCGGCCTTTATAGGGGGGCAATTTAAAAAAAAGACGATTTCGGACTTAACCCCCCCCCCCCCCTCTACCCCCCCAGCTTTATGAAGAGCAGCGAGTTGAACCTGACGAGGCTCCTCTCGGCTCATCCATCCGTCGCTGCTTCTCATTAGGCCTCATTCCTGCAGGTGGACAGAAGGCTCAACGCCCTGTCCGTCATGTCAGAGAGTGTGTGTGTGTGTGTGTGTGTGTGTGTGTGTTCACGCGGCCATTCCCGATCTGCCGGCGCTCGGCGAGCAGCGGGATGAGCTGCAGGAGGACGGCGGGCGGCTGGCGCCTCCTCCGCTGGTCTCCTGCACATCGGAAACCCGAGCTGGAAACACCAGGCCGCCGCCGCCGCCGTGGTGGTCGTTGTTGTTGTTGTTGTTGTTGTTGTTGTTGTCGATGCCTTAGATGCTCGGAGCACTTAAGGTTTTTCTAGTTTTCCGATCTGGAAAAATGCGTCGTAGAGAATCTGCATGTTTTGGATCGTTTACGGGGCTCTTAATTGAAGAATATTTTGACTTTTATTAATCTCATTTAGCCAAATAACTGTGTTAGGAGTATATTAATTTTATGTTACATGGATTTGACTGCCGTCCTTTAACTGATGGTTACATGATTCAGAAAATCTCACTCCCAATTTTATTAAATATTTTGATACTTACAAAAAGAAAATGACAAATGTCAATTTAACGAAGGATTCAACCAATGAAACGGTACATTCATTTTGAAACAATGACATTTCATTTGAAGGTCAGATTGGATCCACAAACAACAATGTGCCCAAATTATATTTAACATCTTTGTGTCGGACTTTCCTCCAACTAAATTTGTTTTTATTAAGGCACTTAGAATTAAAGTCCTTCTAACTTCTTCTATTTTATTCCTTATGTTTCTACAGACAAAAGCCCAGTATTTAAATGAAAATAAATTGTTTGATTTAATTGATTGGTATAGTAGATACCTGCACGTAGAGGAGACTTCAGGAGCTTCATCAGAAAATTCACAGCTCCAATATTAATCAATTAAAACGATTCACATTGGTACAAAATGCTTTTTTATTTTTTTTACACCCACAATATTTATTCTATAAATTGCCCATAAATATAAAAAATGCCCAAAACTTAAATAATTTGTTGAAGCTGCCCAAAATATTTTCTCCTTAAGATCTAAGCGAGAAACAAAATTGTATTAATTTATTCTTATCCTCATTTCTATTTATTCTTATGTTTTCTCTGCATAAGTGGACTCGAGTTCATTTTTTTTAATCAGACTGCAGAAATGAAGACTTTTCTGTCGTCACGGCTCCTGAGCAGCAAAATAAAACTTTCTCATCTTAGCCGCCGTCTCAACAGTCTTGTTTACCTTCCCTTAGCATTTTTAAATGAAAACCCTTGAGGTGAATGCCCCCCCAGCGGCTCTTAGACACTTGCACGGGGGCTCTTTTGTGGCGGGGTCTGGTCCCCGGTGGGTTCCCTCTCCTGAAGTGGAGTTCATACGCGTCTGTAACCGTATTATTTGAGCAGCCGCTGTGGGGGGAAGTAATCGCAGTTGCTTTAATGTTTATAACACGAGACAAAACACAGATATAAAATGTCAGATCGGTGCTCCATCCTGCATTGTTTGCTTGCCCCCCCCTCACACACCCTGGCTTTATTTCTATCTCTACATGTGGGGGTCCAGGAGTACAACATCCACGGCTGGTGGGTGGGCGAGCTGAACGGCAGCGTGGGCATCGTCCCCAAGGACTTCATGCACCCGGCCTACATCCTCTGAGCCCCAACAGGTACCTCGCGGCACTCTCTTATCATCAGCATTACGGACCATTACCGGGGGGGGCTAATACGCAGAAACGGTCCCCCTGGTGCTCGTCCGGGCCCCCATCAAAGCACGCGGCTCGGTGGCTGACCTGCCGTTTGTGGCGTCTGTCGCCTGGGAGGTGAAACTGCTTCGAGTGAACCATCAGTACGGGCAACAAGAGCCCGATTGTCCTATTTAAAGAAAACGATCGGGCAGAACTGTCACAACGAATGCTGAGTGGTTGATGCGTGTGTTCATTTCACAGCGCCTGTGCAGACGCGTCCGGCCACGAGCTCCACTGACGACCTTTGGTGGTTTGAAAATCCCTCACGAGACTCGAGGCATGTATTGCGTAATTTGTAAAGGTAAAGGGATTTTTCCTGCACACTATTAATACCTTGAGTTGATTAATCAGTTACTCTAGCAAAATAGAACATTTTAAGAATTGTCCTATCAAGAAAAACCTGTGAAGATTTTGTTTTTCATTTTATTAAATCACTGACATTGAGAGAAAAGTATCAAAATGTATTATCTTGTAATGTTTAATATTTTCTTAAATAACATTCTAATGAATCTTAGAAATAAATTCTAGTCTAGTTTAGAGTAATTATTTTGTTTAAACAAATTGGTTAAAATGAGAAATGTCGGTTTAGTTGATTTCGCATTGTTTCATTAACAAAACACAGATGTTCAATTTGTAGAATATTTTACACTTAATATCCAAACGATTACCAACCTTTATTGTTTGTGTGATTTTCCATTCGTGTGTGGGGACTTAAAAGTTCCATCTTCAGCCACTAGGTGGCATCACTGCTCAAATATCACAAGTTGTTTGATAACGTGTGTAATTAAATCAGTCAAAGCACCAAAAAAAAATCACTCGCATGTAACAGTGAAGAGAAAACACTTTATTTGAAATAAAATAGTATCTACACAGACATAGATGTCCATGTTGTTATCCTTGTAGATCCAGGTTATAAATAAAAAGGTCTCCTTCAAAAGGGGAAAATTCCCATTTTTGCCAAAAAAAAGTATAATCATTTAGTGTACAAAAAATATCATTTATCATCCACCCAGTATGAGGCTCATTTCTATGTGCAGCAGAACAATAAAACAGTAAAAAAACTTGGTCCCAACTATTATTATTAAATTTATTTGAATCACAGGTAGTTTAAGACAATGCATCAAATTAACTGGAGTGCCGTGCATTTTAGGGGGGGAAAGGTCCCTTTGAAGAGAGACTTTACAGCCCAATAAGCAACTGCTCGCTGCAGTGTATACGAGCCACAGCCTCAACTTGGAGGTAACAAGCGTTTAGAGCTGAAGATTATGCACATCATCAAGATCATAAGACTTAAAAGGTGTATTTGCACAGGGTTCAGATTAATCATTAAGCTTACTTCAAATTGTATTAACATAACCAGATGTTCTCTTATAACAGCTCATTTAATCCAAACCAGTTAGAATGTGGATCTGAGGGACCCAGTGACTCCAAACATTAGAGTTTGAGGAGTGTTTCTCCTTTTCTTACTTTCCCTGACGGATTTAATTGGATCCTAAATGGACTTTTTGTGTCACTCAGACCGCCGTCCTCACAGCAGCAACTAAAGCGTCATAGAAGTCCACAAAGTGAAAATGTAGGCTTTTTAAAGTAAAGATGTGCATTAACTTTCAGTTCTATAACTTAATCGTCATGAATGGATTTTTAGAAAAATCCCATTAAAAACATAAACTAAAAATAAAATCACGCCGTATGTAAACACAACAATAACCTTTATGATTAAAAGAAACCAAAAAAAGATCCGCTGCTTCTGTGCACTACAGCGCCCCCTGCTGCTCCCAGGAGGCCAGACAGCGGCAGAGTTAATAACGCCTTTTAAAATTAAATAAACACTTAAAATGAAGAAAGGTCGACGGAGCGGCTCGTCCACTTTGGGACGACGGAACTTAAAGGAGCACATTTTTAATGCCCTTTCTTGTTCATGCACGTGTGAACCAATGAGCAACTCCCACAATGCACTGCTGTGGCTCAGCGCCGTCCGAACCGACGCGGCTGCTCTCAAAGATGCTGAAGTCACTGTTTTCGGGTCAAAGCTCCACCGGTCGAATCAAGTCCGGGTCCAGGGATTTAGCGGAGTCGCCGACGTCCTCCTGGGCAGAAACGTCCCCGCTGTTTGTCCCGGAGTCTTCTGCCGGCGACCAGCGGCCGGCGTCCGCGGGAGGCGTCTCCGTGGAGACGTTAGCGGACGGGATCGAGTCCTCGCCAAAGCTTTCCCCGTCGCTGACCTGGACGATGCTCCCGTTGGAGGACGAGTGTCCGTCCACGTCCACGTCGGCTGGCTCCGCTCCCGGGACGTCGTCGTCTTCGCCGCCGCTCCTCACCTCCGGAGCATCGGGCGCCGGAGCGTGGATTCCCGAGCGCGGCGTCGCCTCGGCCCTTCCTCCGCCGTCTGAGTCGTTGGACGCCTCCTCCGGACGAACCTCGGCGTCCGGCCGACCTTCGGCTTCGGAGGAGACGCTACTTTCTGAAACCCGCCGCCCCGAGCAGATGGCGGACGGAACTCCCTCCTCGCCGCTTCCCGCTCCGCGTTCCCCCCGCTCAGCGTCCTCAAAGTGTAGAATATCGGCAGAGTTTGCACGACTTTTGGGCTCTGATTCCACCTCGCTCGGCTTCGCTTCTCCAGAACTTTCCCGTCGATCTTCTGGATGGGGCTCGGTCTCTCCCGCGCCATCCAACGCCGCGGCGCTCTCCGCTCTCCCCGAGCCCGCCCCCGTGGGCGAGTGCACCTCCACCGACGTCTGGATCTGGAAACTCGTCTGCGGGAGTCTCTCCCGTCCGTCGCCCAGGAAGAAAGTGGCCTCCGCCGGGCCGAGGTCCCGGAGGACGACCTCCAGCGGGGTGGTCTCCTTCTGCTGAAGCTCTACGGAGTCTCTGTCGCAGGCCACCAGCTCGGGGCTGAAGAGCTCTTTGGGTTGTAGACACGGCTGGTGAGGAGCCGGGCTGTGGGGAGGAGGAAAGAACATTCACGACCCGTCCGCCAGGGAGAAAAAACGGCCTCACTCCACTTCCTCCCTCTCACCTCTCCATGGACTCGTAAGACACGCTCAGGCTGGGCTCCTTGTTGGCGGCGGCGTCGGCGTCCTCCTCCTGCGCCTGAGCGTAGCCCCGGTTGGACGAGGCGTAGGTGAGGATGGCGTCCGTCACCGAGTACGGCGTGTGGCCCTGCACGCAGTCCAGGATGTGGCCGACCGGCAGCTGGGTCTGCAGGAAGAGGTGCAGCTGGCTGTCGGACAGACACACCGTCGTGTTCACCACGCTGCCGGGGGACAAGAAGGTAACTTAACATTTCCTACCGCGAATTGAATGTTTTACTTGTTTGTTTGTCTGGTTTTTAAACTATAAACCGACTTGTCCAAGAAGGCCTGAAGCCCTTTCCTCCTCCTCTCCAGGAAGTCCTCATTGCTGAAGAAGAAGAAGTACTTCCCAGGAAGTTCTGGGACTGGCCTACAAGGACAAGAGCAGGTTTGTAAGACAACGCGGCGACGTCAGAACAGCTCGCCGCTCATCCACTTACACCAGGCCGGAGTTCTTCTGCAGCTTCTTCTTGAGCCAGACGAACTCACTGTAGCGCCGCCGCACGCAGGACGTCTTTGCTGTGAAGGCTTTACTGTTGGTCTGCAAAGAGAAGCCTACATGAGTGGAAGATGGATTCTGATTCTGCGACTTGAGGAAATAAACAACACCAGCCAGAAGCTCTTTTCTACGCATTGTTGGAACTGAAATGACTCGACGGAGTTCTAAGCAGAACGACTCCCCGTTTCAAACAATTCACTTAAAAACAGCATCAAGTTCCAGCTTTAATGGCACTATTTGATGCTTTTCTCTGGGTTTTAGAGAATTGGTAGAAAAAGAAGCGGTGCTTTTTGGCAGTGTGGAAAAATAACAAGCATTCCTCACTATTCTGACATGTTATACACAAAGTAATTCCAATATAACTTGTAGAATAACATGAACGTAATAGCTTGATGCAGACTTACTTAAAAGGTAAAATAAAGTAGAAATTGAGCCATAGTACGGTGTGTTTTTAATCTACAAATAGTTTTTAGATTAGAAATGTTGAAGAGGTTTGTGTCCAGAGATAACTCTGTGAAAAGTTTTTTTTTTCTAGAAACAATGATTTAAAAGCTACTTGTTTTGTTCATTTATGGATCTATGATTCACCCGTTAAAATTTTTTTGATGACAAGCCTGCGTGATATAAAATCATGCCGTGTCACGCGGCCTCAAGCCAATTTCATGAGTCGACACCCTCGACACATGCGCCCGGGCACGAAGCCTCGCCGCTGACGCAGCATTCCTCGGCTCCTCTAAACGCACCATGTGAGGAATGCAGCCGAATGCAGGAACTCTCACCGGACTCCCGTTGTTTGTCAATTGTATCCGAAGCATCTGTCGCTCGCTCGCAGCCCGACGCGGTTTCTTCTAAATGTTTTGTCAGCTCCCAAGTGTGTGTCGATCAAAAAGCATTAATACTCACATGGAGGAATATTTTATAATCCACAAACGAATTCCAGGAGCCTTCATTCTGCAGCCGGGGATCCTGAACCCGCACCGCCACGAACTCCTGAGGGACAGAAGCACACTCACTGGTTTAGGGAAGTCATATATAAAGAGTGTGTGTGTGTTTCAGCGTTGTGGTTAAGCAGACGAGACACATGCCGCCTCAAATAGATCCTCAATTGCTTAAAAACACATGAATGGAGGCCTCGTTCTCTATTAAGCAGAACTTCACAAACAGTTGACCAAAAGGGGAAGTCTCATAATGTATTGATATTTTAATTTGGAAGGAGAGAAATAAAAAGGAGTGGCTGGTTTCTTACATCTTCTTCTTGATTGCAGATCATCCTACCGATGGCCGCACTGCAAAGACAAGAGGAACGGATGAGGAACGGAGCGTCTCTCCTACGGTGCTGTCATGAGCTGATGACTCATCGTCCAAAGGGAGAAGATGGTCAGCGTAAATCCACCGAGTCGCTCCACAGGGCTCGTCTCCCAACACGAGGAGCCCGACCTCTGTGGAGGTAACAAGCAATTAGTTTCTTCATCAAGTGATCTAATGACTTTTTTTGCAAGTCAAATCACACACTACGACATGCAGATGTTATTTTGTCCTGAGCTGCAGAGAGAAACCAACCCAACAGCAATATGATGTAAAGTGTGGAATAAGTTATTTTACAAGAGGAAAAATGAAAGGATTAAAGCAGTAATTAAACGGTGTAACTGATGAAAGAGCTTCATGAAATACAACCAGTAGTTTATGTGACATGTGGCAAATGAGAGGGATTGTCAATTATTATTCAAATATTGACAAAGATGACATTCAACTTATACCAAGAGAAAGTGCAACATTTATCCAGCAAGAGTCACAGATTAATTAATTGTCAAATAGATGTTCACATAATCGACTTATGGATCTCAAACAAAGATGATAATCAAAAACAAACTAAATTCCACCCCCCCCCCCAGAGACTTTTAAATAAACTTCAACATCTATTTCCTCATACAAAACAAGCGTTACAAAACGATGACGTTTCATCGTGTTGCGCTTTAAAATCCTGGCAGTGAATTAACGACAATTCAAGGCGATGCCAAAATGCAACAGAAGAGAGAACATTAATATTTCGAATCCCACAGCTTCTTAATAACAGCTCGCGCTCACTTGTGCACGAGTAGACCCCTGCTAGCCGAATGCTAATCACCAGCCGGCGGTTAGCTACTCACTTTCTCGGGGAGTCGACGGGCCGATGGGTCGTTGCGCAGCCGGCTGCCGGTCGCTGTGTGGCGGCCCGTCGGTGCGTCCCTCCTCGTTTCAAGCCCGCAGATCCTCGGTGCGAGAGGGTCGCTTCCTGCTAAACTGCCCCCGTCTCCATTTCGCAAGTCACGAGCCGCTGTTACGTCACACGCGTCTGCTTCCGGTTATTATTAAAGCGCGCGGGAGGGGCGTGAGACCTATTTATTTATTTATTGAAGCAATTGATCAAACAAGTGCTTATTTTTACAAAATAATTCAGCTAAATCAGGTTTTTGACAGAAACACTTTCGTAGCAAACTCCCTTATGAAATATATTCTAATTCATCTAATTTATTGTTTTGTTAGCCGTGATCTGGTGGAATTAAAACTCTGAAGCATTGAGGATCGAGGTATCTATAAATGAATTGATTTGTCTGTGGGTGTCATTTTATCTGATATACTTGCCAAGCATGTTGGAAATATAATTTAGTGTACATATGTAGCAGGTGGCACCATGGGGTGGCGCTGTGGGGTCAAGGCGGTGCACCTATAAAAGGGGAAGTGGCACTTTGCCATGAAGTGCCAGTTTCCTGTTGGGCCCCCAGGGTATGGTTGGGCCCCCAGTAGTGGTGAGAAAGCTCCATTCTCTCTTGATTTGTAAATATATTTGTTTATTCTTTCATATGTACGGGTGGTAGATTTTAATGGAGTTTGCATGACAGGATCGGGAGGAGAGGCACCGATCTGGGCACAGAGGGAATGAATGGGTGTGAGAGTTTGCTGCAGCAGGTATGTTGGGTTTTTTAATTAAATTAAAGTATGAATTAAAAGTTCATTGTTGGTAATTGTGTATCTTTGTGTTTCAGTTATTATCCCGCCACCTGCTGTCCTTTTGTTAGTTTTGTTTTTTTGTTTTCAGCGGTTAGTCCGCTCCTGGTCCATTGTATTTTGTTTTCTTTGCGTGTTTTGGATGTAAGAGCGGACTAACCACTTTAATTTTTGTTTGTTTGTTTGTCTTCTGATCACTTTCCCCACATTCCAAAAGGTACACCTCCTGCAGTGCTCCGGGCAAACCCTGACCTATGGTGTGAACTGAAGGGGGGGGGGGTGTGCCGTGATTTGCTGTGGTTGGCCTTATACACAGTTGTGCTGTGCCGTGTTAAGCGGGTTTGACCGCGGTGTGTTTCGCAGGGTAACTCGGGGCGCTCGGAGCCTGCAATGTGTCTGTGTATGTGGGGTCGGGTTAGACCCATTTGTAATAAATATTATTAAACTGTATTCGGCTTCCGTTTCTTGTATCTATAAGTTAACACATATTATATGAGATGGGGGGATTATTACCGGGTTTGTGTGGTCCATCGTTACCCCTCCTGTTGGAAAAAACCTCTCCTCTCCCTGGTCTCTGACCCAACAGATCTACACATCGCATGCAGCTCTGGATACACGAGTGAGTAAATCCACATTATTTAGAGCTCTGTGAAAGGGGCGGAAACGACCCGGTTGACTGTCGTCCACCTACCGGCTCCGTTTCCCTGGCAACAGCGACGTTATTTCAATTTTATTGCGAGGCGACGATCGTCGTGTTATTCAGTATCGGCTCCAGGTGGAAGTTTAAAAATAAATTCAGCTGTAAGTCATCGGTGAGTTTGAATCATTTTGTCTAATTCATCCCTCCTCCCTTGAATCAACCGTTGTCAATGGCCGCTGCGTGACACGTTCCACGCTAACAATAGTCGACGTTACATTAAGTTGACAACACAAAAGCAACATGGAGGTCTGTGCGCGTCCCTCCGAGGCTTTCCTCCCCGTAGGCGCGCTATCGTTAGCTTCCGACCCCTCGTGCTAAATGCAGCGCGTGCACACCACCGAACGTGACGTCGCGCCGCTGCCGACAGGTGTTGCACATCTGCAGAGCATTAACGCGGACACTTGTAGGCTCAGCCATGGTGCGGTTATTATTATTACTATAATTATTACTAATACATAAGTGAAGTGACTCTGAAAGGTGAACACGGGTGATTCAGTGACACGTTGTTAACCCTCATAAAGAGACACTGATGGAATGTAACTAAGTACATTTACTCAAGTAAGGATGTAACGTTCATGCTCCTTTTTGTCTTCTTTCCTGCCTTAGACTTCAGAGGGAAACATACTGTAAAAGCTCTAGTCATTTCTTAGATTATGTGATGTACTTGTGTTTCTTCCTCATTATACTCACATTATTTTACTCAAATCATTTCAATGCTTAGGACAAAGTTTTCTTTTGGATTGGAATACAACATTTAAGGTAATTCCGCAGTGAAACAGGTGGCTGGTTGTCTCCTGTATTTGCCACTGTAGCTTCTCTATGGATCCCATGCTTCATTCTCATTTTTCTTCTTTCTTCCATCCTGCTGCCATCTTGACGTTGACCAGGAACCTTCTGGTTCCCAGGTCTACCCGATGAGTATGAGCCTGACCACAGAGCCCCCTAACGATGTTCCCGCCGTTACACAAGGTCTCAACATCATTATTTTCCAACATACAAATGTCTCCGTGTCACTATGTCGACGAGATGAAGCCTGCGAATGACACGCAAACATCTTCCACTCAACTGAATGTTAACGTTATGGCCGTTAAAAAGGGGGGGGGGAGGAGTTTTCTTCAGGATCAGTAACTATGTGCCTCCGTTCTGACCCGTCAGAGCCGGAGAGCAAAATGGCCGCAGCGGAGAAGGACAAGAAGCCGGATGAAGTGGCGGAGGAAGACGAGGAGGAGGAAGAATACGTGGTGGAGCGAGTCCTGAACCGGCGGGTGGTTAAAGGCAGAGTGGAGTACCTCCTCAAGTGGAAAGGCTTCTCTGAGTGAGTGTGCCCCCCCCCCTCCGATTCACCGGGCCGACCGGATCGGAGACGAGTCGAAATACTGTGTTTCTCTGTGTCCGCAGGGAGGACAACACGTGGGAGCCGGACGACAATCTGGACTGTCCAGATTTGATCGCCGAATTCCTGCAGTCGCAGAAGATGGCGCACGACGGGAAGAGGAAGGCGGCCGGAGACGCCGAAGGAGACGAGAGCAAAACGAAAAAGAAAAGAGACGACGTGAGTCACCAACCCCTTTGTTGTTTTGTCAATACCTCAAAGAAGCAGCCGGAAGACAGAAGACGTCCTCTGTAGAAGGACGCAGCGTCATCAGCAACAACACAGGCCTTACTTCGGGATCAACCACTTTCGGACCCCCCCCACCCCCCCCAAATCAAGCTTGATGCCGTGAAGGGAGGAGACGATGCTTCCCTCTGCTTCGTACTTTGTTGGTTGTCATGTGTCAAGCTGTGTGTGTGTGTTTTGTCGTCCGCCCCCCAGACGGAGAAGCTGCGGGGCTTCGCTCGAGGTCTGGACCCGGAGAGGATCATCGGCGCCACCGATTCCACCGGAGAGCTCATGTTCCTCATGAAATGGTTCGTATGGAGCCGCGTGGCGAGGTTTGATGAGGGTTCAGAGGTGGGTTTGTGAAACAGCTGGCCGTGCAAGTGAGTCCAATCTGTTTGGGTCGCAGGAAGAACTCAGACGAAGCCGACCTGGTGCCGGCAAAGGAGGCCAACGGGAAGTGTCCGCAGGTGGTCATCTCCTTCTACGAAGAGAGACTCACGTGGCACTCGTATCCCGCCGAGGCCGAGAAAAAAGAGGAGAAGAACTAACAGGTGGGGGGCGGGGGGGGGACAAGGAGCGGTAGCTCTGAACTTCGTGGTACCTTCCGGAGGATGGAGACTCACTCACCTGATTCTGCTCGCATCTGGATGTTATCAAATTGTTTGTATGAACCCGCCTGGGATGTAAAACTCAGTGTTGGTTTTCATTTACTGGTTCAAGTCCCCGGTCGACTTCATGTGGTCCACAACCACAAACATCAGTGAGCTGAACTTATTATTCCATCTCGGTGCCTTTTTTAAATATTTGGTCCATTTTGGAGTCTGAACTGTGTGCGTTTTAGTGGTTTTGGTGTTTAGATCTTTGGAGTTTTTCATTGTCACATAATGCTCGTTGCTTTTTGGGAGAATAAACCACGTCTTTTGTTACTTCTCTGTTTTAATGTTGTGTGATTATTAGGGCCGGGACTTTAGCGCGTTAATTACGATTATTTAATTACAATGTGAATTAAGATTAATTAATTACACAAAAAATAACACATTAAACATTTTTTACGCATTTTGACACTTATTTTTTGCACCGCGGAACGTTTCTCACTGGATGAGTTTCGGGGGGACCGATTATACTGGAGCACCAACTAGCGTTCATGACTTCAGACAACAACAAACCACAGTGAACATGAACGAAGAAGCTGACGAGACCGTGTCGGTTGGCCCCGTGAATGGGAAATCTTATTATAATAAACACACGGATGGAAGCGTCGATAAGAGCGTGGTTGTGTGCAACCTGTGCAACAAGGAATTCACATCGAGCCTCAAGTATCACCTCGACGCAACACAATTAGCAGCTAGATCCAAGCTAAAATAAGCAGTTGGTGTGAAGTTAAGACTCAATGGTAGGTTATATTCATGCAGTCGCCTTTCTACAAACTTCGCACAGGGCGTTTATTTTTCTGACACAAATAAAGTTTTTAGTATGTTTTAAACTAATATTACATTACATGTCATTTAGCTGACGCTTTTATCCAAAATGACTTTCAATAAATGCATTTCAACCACGAGGATACAAACCCAGAAGAACACAAAACAAGAAAGTGCAATTTCATCAAATAAGCCAATTTACAACTTTCTATAGATAAGTGAAGAGCAGAAGTAAGGCACGACCCGATGCTCTCCCTCACAGATCCTTCTTGACATTTGTAGTCCTGTGTAGAGCTGAGCCTGGTGCAACACGGCATACAAAAGAAAGTTCGAATCATGTGTAAATGACTGTAGGAAATCATAGCATTTTTAATGTGTGTAAAATACAAGGGACCTGCTCAACCTAGGGCTCCATTGTTGCCAAGCATTAATATGAATGAGTAAAAGCATATTTGATTATACAAACTATCTACAGTAAAGAAAACTAAGCTTGTTTTCCGTGTCATGTGATCATCAGAGGCGGAACCTCACATGACAATCACATGACAATCACATGACAATCACCCTATGACATCACCCGCCCTGATCTTGAGAACACTTATAGCCAGATCACACTGGCTGCAGTCAGTCACAACATTCTCTGTTCCACAGTATCAACTCCTTAACACACACGGAAGGCAGAACCAGGGAGACATTAAGGATTTAAAGACAAATACTAATAAGGAACATCATGTTGAGAACAATGGCCACAGAAATGCTCCTAAAATCGAGGAAATATAAAGGGGAAGCGTTTTCCAAAACAATGGGTTATTGGAAGACGCTTGACGACGATGACGACCAAGCTTCTTTATTACCAGCCCGAAGTAATAAGAACAGTCGCAATAAGACCATGGCTGAGGCTGAGAAGACCATCCAGAGTCAAGGGTCAGAAATCGCCAGTCTGAAGAAGCGTCTTCATGATCTCAAGGAGACCAAACTTCTCCAAGTCGAGACAGACTGTAAAAAAGAGTACAAGATTCTCATGGGGGAACACAATAATCTGATTATTGCCCTCCATGCTGAGCAGGCCAAGACAAAGCAGATGGAGCAGGATAAGTTGTGGGAACAGAATAAAACGCTAGAAGAGATGTTCCCACACGAGGCCATGAAGTTCCAAGAAGGCGCCAAAAAGTTCCAAGAAGACGCCAAAATGTTTCAGGAGCTGGCCAATGAGACCAAGAAGTTGCAGGAGGATGATAAGATGATCCTCCAGCAGAGAAATACGATTTCTAGACTAGATGCCCTGGAGCATGAAAAACGAATTCTGGAAGAGCGTAACAAGGTCCTGCTGGAGGAAAAGCTTGATTTGCAGCATTCTAATCTGGTCCTGGCCCAGGAAAAGACGGTTCTGGAGGAGCGTAATACGCACCTGGGCTACCAAAAGATTCTCCTGGAGGAGGATAAGAGGCTTCGGATGTTGGATCAGAAGCTCCTGGAGAACATTTGCCTCCGGCTGAAGAAAAAACTCCTAGGATTCTTTGGGAGGCCGATGGAAGACAGGGCCACGGAGCTGGCAAAGATGAGGAGGAAGATGGTGGCGATGGAGACGGAGATGGGCTTGAGGAGGTAGATAGTGGAGGGACGGAGAGGTGGATTTTTCCACCTGTTCGTCAGGAGGTAGATGACCTTCACTAGGTCGTTGGTTTTTCTCCCGGTGCTCGGGTTTTGGAAAAAAAATGGTGGAGGGACGGAGAGGTGGATCCATCCACCTGTTCGTCAGGAGGTAGGTGACCTTATCTAGGTCGTTGGTTTTTCTCCCGGTGCTCGGGTTTTGGGATAAAATGGTGGAGGGACGGAGAGGTGGATCTTTCCACCTGTTCGTCAGGAGGTAGGCAACCTTCTCTTCCTCGGTGGCTTTTCTCCCGGTGCTCGGGTTTTAGATAAAAAAATCACGTCACGGCAAGTTACTGAATAGTCCAGCAGAAATATACTTCCTCCGCAAGCTCAAGCAAGTGAAAGCTCCCACACCAATCCTGAACACATTCTACCGGGGCACCATTGAAAGCATCCTGTCCAGCTGCATCACTGTGTGGGGCAGTAGCTGTACTGAACACAGCATGAAAGCACTGGCACTCCCACTCCCTTCCCTGAAAGACATATACACCACCCGCCTCATCCGGAAAGCTACCTCGATTCCGAGTGACACTACCCACCTCGCACACAGTCTGTTCAGCCTCCTACCCTCTGGAAGAAGGTATAGGAGCCTCCGCTGCCGTACCACCAGACTCAGAGACTGCTTCATACACCAAGCTGTCAGACAGCTAAATTCTCTCCCCTCACTCCCCCCAGCCATATCCGTCAGTCTGACACGGGGCTAAAATCCCCCCCACACCCCCTTAAATCACTCGGGACTCTGCAAACAATACGACCTGCCTAGTGGGCCACTTTTGGTAAGCAGAACTGGCGCTGCGGGATGAACCGAACGCCGGGTTAAGGCGCCCGATGCCGACGCTCATCAGACCCAGCAAAGGTGTTGGTCGATATAGACAGCAGGACGGTGGCCATGGAAGTCGGAATCCGCTAAGGAGTGTGTAACAACTCACCTGCCGAATCAACTAGCCCAGGCTAGGCGCTAGTCGGTTGGGTGTGCTTTCACTCGAAGCATGCTAAACTCCCTAGCGGGGGGATCCACCTGATTCCTTACGCGACGGAGGGGAGTGACCCTTCACTCTGACCCGAAGGCCACCTATTGTGGTGTTGTGAGCTAACAGGGGGGTCAAAATTAGATGTTTGTAGCTGAAACCTGCCTGCGTTTGGAGGGCTTTGCAGCAGGGTGAGCCTCTCACAACGAGGTTACAAGAGTCTGTGGAGCCTGAGTGGAAAGGGCCTCTGTGACCGAGTGGGGCATTGCAGTATAGCTCCGTGCGCCAGCATAACCAATACTGGTAAGAACTTGAGACCAGTCACTTGGCATTGCCACCTCTTGGTGCACTCTCGGTTCGGGACATGACTGACGTGAGTAACGTAAGCAATTACTTAGACGAGGAAAGGGGCGGCGGGTTCCCTCGTCGCGGCTTCTCGGGGGCATGAGCCCCGTTAATAGTCGTCGTCTCAACTCATGCAACAGGGTGAGTCATGTCTTGGAATATGCTAGTTGGTTCTGGAAAGCCACCCGGGCGAGTTCGCAGATGCAGAAGTGTGCCCCATTGCGGGGCAGCGGGGAGTCTATTCCTAGCGACGCGCTTTGTAGAAGCTGAGCAGCCCGGGCAGGACACGTTTTCGCCGCGTGGGATTCTAGGTAAGTATCCATGGTAAGTGACTTTGGCCGATCACCGCACTTCGGAGTTATGATCTCGGGGGGGGCCGTTCATTCCTCTCTTAAAAGTAGCCAAATGCCTCGTCAACTAATTAGTGACGCGCATGAATGGATGAACGAGATTCCCACTGTCCCTACCTATTATCTAGCGAAACCACAGCCAAGGGAACGGGCTTGGCAGAATCAGCGGGGAAAGAAGACCTTGTTGAGCCACATATATGCAGCATATTGCCCCACATGCATACAAATGTTGAAAAGATGTTTTTCTTCTCTAACAAGACTGCGGCAACAACTAAAAACTCAGCGAAACCACAGGTGAATAACATTATGTAGTAAGGATGAGTATAAACTGTATGCTTTGTAGGATCCAATTATGGCACTTTTCCACTGCATAGTACAGCATGGTACGGCTCGCTTTAAATGGTACCTGGTCTGTTGATGTTCTAAGCGTACCGTACCGGTACTTTAAACGTGACATGAACATACTGAAGTGGTACTTCTGCAGTGGAAAAGCAACTGAGTTAAAGCGAACCGAGCTGTGCCGTACTAAGACGAGTCGTACCACGCAGTGGAAAAGCAAAGCGAGCCGAGCCGAGGCGTTACATGCAGTGGAATAAATCATGTTTGTGTGCGGGCATACCATCGCTTTTTTACTTGCCATTTTTGTATTTCCTTGCACCTCAAGAAAACGTGATGTGTGTGTATATATAAAAAAAACTCTTGCTTACTCCACCTTCATTTTACCCGCCTTTCATAATAATTTTGAAATATTACTTTAAGGTGGGATGCCAACCAGAGGGGACGGGGAGCAGCTGGTTGCCCTGGACAAAATAAAAAAGGCAGCCATTATTGGTGAGTAAATGCATAATGTGTTGAGAAGGGAAAACAAAAGTTTATAAGTTCACCACTTTAACCATAGCCTACTTGTATCAATGTTTATTAGGCATCAATGGAGACTGGATAAGGTAGGGCACCCATTATTGTTACTATATCTGCTTAGCACCTATAATACTAATTCATTGCTTGCTCACTTTTTGATCCCACCTTTCCTTTTCTAAAGCCAAATTTCTGGGGTATTGCGCTCAATGTGCTGTAAGGTGTGTAGTCTTCTATTTTGTAGAACATGCAAATAACCTCATGGCATATTGTTGTTGTCTGAAGTGTTCATAAATAATATTCACCCCTCCTTCACCCTTAATCCCCTCTGTCCTGCCTTATTTTGTCTATGCCGGTAATTGATTTACTTGATTTTAATACATACCTTCTTCGAGCATGGTGTGTGTGTAAAACAAAAGGTCTTGTTTGCTCAAAGCCCAGCCCAGAGAACACGGAATGTGTTAAAAAGTCAGGATTTGTTAATTCAGAACAGATGGCTGAATGCCATTCGCTCATTATTGTTACAATATTATTATATTGTCTAATTATTTTTGTCTTCTCTAGATGCTACATTGAAGAAATGGCCGGCAGCCAGCCGAGGGCAGATAGGCACAGCTATAAATTCCAAGCTCGCAGAGATGCGAAGATCCATGAAATGATTTTTTGTTGTTGTCATTTTTGTACATTTTGATAGTCCTTAAATAAATAATGTAAATTTCCACATTTTAGGCTTTTATTTTTGTTTCCTAGTTTGGATTTTAATAATTTTACTAATATATAGGTGGACATGTGCATATATGTACCTATATAGGTACATTTATGCATGTATATATATGTGTACATGAATGCGTGCATATATGCGCGCATATATGTGGCGCATATATGTACATATATAATATAACATATAGGAAAACGCCCAATTTTATATATGTCACATATATCAATTACCTATATCAAAACATATATTAAAACATATATGTTTATATAGGTTCTTTCCATGTGGGGCTGTGGAGCTTCGGTTCGCCAAGGATAGCCGGCTTCGGCCGGTGAGTAGAGCCGTTCGAGACAGGGCTGGGGCGCGGCCGGATGATGGTCGCCCCTCTCCTACCTCGCACCGCATGTTTGTGGAGAACCTGGTGCTAAATGACGACCTGATTCTGGGTCAGGGTTTCGTACGTAGCAGAGCAGCTCCCTCGCTGCGATCTACTGAAAGTCAGCCCTCGATCCAAGCTTTTGTCCAAAGCTTCTTGGATTACCTGGGGCGCGAGAACGGGGGGGCGGGACTTTAGCGCATTAATTACGATTAATTAATTACACAAAAAATAACACATTAAACATTTTTTACGCATTTTTACACTTATTTTTTGCACCGCGGAACGTTTCTCACTGGATGAGTTTCCGAGGACCGATTATACTGGAGCACTTCAGACAACAACAAACCACAGTGAACATGAACGAAGAAGCTGACGAGACCGTGTCGGTTGGCCCCGTGAATGGGAAATCTTATTATAATAAACACACGGATGGAAGCGTCGATACGAGCATGGTTGTGTGCAAGCTGTGCAACAAGGAATTCACATCGAGCCTCAAGTATCACCTCAACGCAAAACAATTAGCAGCTAGCGTGGACGTACAAGGACCCACACCCAACCCACACTGCACCAGATGACTGGTTTAAGGACCAGGGTAACTAAGTCCACGTCTGAAAAAATAACCAATGTTCTGAATGTACTTGAAAGTATTGGTCTACTTAAAAAAACATAGTTTAAAGAACATGCTATTTCTACACTTGTCTGCTGGAATTGGTTGAACAAAAATAAAAATCCATGTGAAAAAATTACTTACTGTTCTCAGGTCAAATATTTATGCAATTAAAATGCGATTAATTTTGATTAATTAATTACAAAGCCTCTAATTAATTAGATTAATATTTTTAATCGAGTCCCGGCCCTAATAATATATATATATTATATTATATATATATTACCTTACATATATTTTTTTATAATAATTCTTTACCTATTATTTAAAAAAAATCTTTTCTTTTTTGACCCAACATATTTTGACTTTTTTCACAATATTTTTTTTCCCATGACATGACTGGAATAATCTTAGATGGAGCAACCTACACGTCCCTGTCACTAATGCCAAATTCCCCAAATTTCTGTACTTTAAACCTTATCTCAGGTGGTTCCGGTGCGGTGAGTCTGTTGCGTCACTTCCTGTCGACAGCGTGTTTGATGTCATTGAACTCTCTCAGAGCTCTTGCGATACCAAGTTGATTCTGTCGTGATATTGTCAGTACAAGCGGCGAATTATCTACGTGAGACGTTGTTAAACGCCTCGCCGTCCAGCACTTTATCGTTTAAACGAATAGTTGCTTAGACGTTGTTTAGCGTTAGCGCTACCTCTTTTAGCATTAGCTTAGCAGCTAACATTGTGATGTCTTCCCTCCCTACCTCCCCTGCTCTCTTGCTCGGTGTGTCACATGTTTAGCTATTCCTCTGCCTCCCTTACGGATAATGGTACATGTAAGACGTGTAGTATATTTGATCGCTTGGAGGCGAGGCTTAGTGAGTTAGAAGCACGGCTCCGCACCATGGAGGTAGCCGCTGTTAACCAGCCATCTCCTATAGTCGGTGCGGACCACATAGACGTATCGTTTGCTCCTGCTAACCGTCCCCCGGCAACCCCCGAGCGGCCGGGAGGCTGGGTGACTGTCCGGAGTAAGCGTAAGTCTTAAGTCGAAGCACACGGTTAACCACCAACCACTTCACGTTTCAAACCGATTCTCCCCACTCAGCGACACACCCGCTGGTGATAGGTAGCTCCATTCTGAGGAACGTGAAGTTAGCGGAACCAGGGGCCATTGAGTCTTATCTTAAACTGCTGGCTAAGGATAAACGTAAATACATTAAGATTGTAATACATGTCGGCGGTAATGACTCCCGGTTACGCCACTCGGAAGTCACAAAAGTTAACGTGGAATCGGTGTGTACATACGCTAAAACAATGTCGGACACCGTAGTTTTCTCTGGCCCCCTCCCAAACTTGATCAGTGACGACATGTATAGCCGCATGTCGTCATTCCGCCGCTGGTTGTCGAGGTGGTGCCCAGTAAATAATGTGGGCTTCGTTGATCACTGGAAGACGTTTTGGGGAGTGCCTGGTCTGATTAGGAGGGACGGCATCCATCCAACTTTGGATGGAGCTCAACTCATTTCTAAGAACCTGACCCAGTTTCTTAATGGACTTAATCCATGACCCAGAGTTCAGACCAGGAAGCAGAGTCGCAGTCTTACACACTTCTCTGCGCTTCATTCCGAGCAGTCACTCAGCGTCATTAACTCTATAGAAACTGTTTCTGCCCCACGGACACCGTTATTTAAGTTAAAGGTAAACAACCGAGGAGTTATATTTAATAACTTAATCAAAGTTAAATGTAACAATACAACTGTGCAACAAACTAGGAGAATTAAAGGGGGACTTTTGAATATTAGATCTCTGTGCTCTAAAGCTGTTTTAGTAAATGAACTAATATCTGACAACCATGTTGATATTTTCTGTCTTACTGAAACATGGCTATCGGATGGGGAGTACTTTAGCTTAAACGAAGCGACTCCTCCAAGTCATGTTAATACTCATATCCCCCGAGGCACAGGCCGAGGGGGTGGAGTGGCAGCTATTTATGACTCCTGCCTTTTAATAAACCTTAAACCTAAACTAGATTATAACTCATTTGAAAGTCTGACTTTCAGTCTTTCACAACCAACCTGGAAAATAATCCAGCCGATTCTCTTTGTAATAGTGTCCAGGGCCCCAGGTCCTTATTCTGAATTTTTATGTGATTTTCACAGTTCTTAACGAGTTTGGTCCTTAAAACGGACATGGTAATTATAGTGGGTGACTTTAACATTCATGTGGATGTCGATAACGACAGCCTTGGTACTTCATTTCTTTCTTTGCTGGAATCAATTGGTTTCTGTCAGACTGTAAATAAACCAACTCATTGTTTTAACCACACGGCCATCTCGGGAGAGGGATCCCTCCTCTGACGTTCTCCCTAAGGTTTCTTCCCTTTTTTCCCCATTGAAGGTTTTTTTTCATATTTTGGGGAGTTTTTCCTGTGCCAATGTGAGGGTTTCGGGACAGAGGATGTTGCATGCGTACAGACTGTAAAGCCCTCTGAGGCAAATTTGTAATTTGCGATTTTGGGGTATACAAAATAAAATGAATTGAATTGAATCTGAGTTCAACCCTCAAGGGACATGGTGGCTCTTCCTAAATCCTTTTTTAGTTTTGGGTAACTGACATTTATAAAAAATCATAATGGGATATTGCCCCAGAGACGGATTGGTGCATCTTGGAGGATCAACCATGCTATTCATCTTTCCTGCATTGGTAAGGGCACAAGTGAGTTGAATTTTAATGTAACAGAATTGGAGGGTGGATGCACTAAAAAGGGTAAACAAATCTACACCCTGTGCCAGACTGTCAGTTTAAGGTTGTCCACAGGATGCCCTGAAGTAGACAAACATGGAACTGTAATAAGTTTCATGTCAGTGTGACCACTGAATGAGACACATCTGCTCATCTTTACTTACTCATCCGGCCTTCTCTCCCGTCAAAACCCGGATTCAGACTCCGATGGAAATCCTCGCCAACATTATGTCAACGTCCGTTTTAAAGTAGTGTAATGAGCTGAGTTAAAGTTATTAGTTAATCAGTTATGCAGATGTTGCATGTGTTCACGTTATGCTCTGTTACCAGCTGTAGTTACGCGAGACAACCCGAGTTTTGGGGGGCCGTGTATGCGGAAGTGTTCGTTAGGCGTGGTGACGGCCAACAGTGACCGAAGTTGAGTTGTTTTATATAAATAAATGCAGCGGAGTTGCAAGCCAGTCATCGCCTCCTTATTTACGCTGCAGCATTGGGGTGAGCGTTACAGTACTATAACACAGTCACAGTCGATCCACCATTACCCTTCCCTTCGTAGTCTAGGTCTGTGAGGCAGCGCACCATCACCCAGGGTTCCCCGTCCCCACTATAATAAAAGGACTCGAAATGACTCGAAACTAAAATGGTACGACTTGTGACTCGACTTGAGACTTGTTGGCTTTGACTTGTGACTCGACTTGGGACTTGCTTCGTCTTTGACTCGACGGCAATGACTTGAGACTTGCCTAACAGTGACTTGTTCCCACCTCTGCTATGTAGCATGGCTAATAAGTGCTAAAAGGCTAAAGCAAAGCAATTAACATCAAATTCAATTCAGTAGCAAAAGATTCTTCATCATTCTTGACAATGCCATCATAACTCAAGTGAACGCGCCTTGTCTTTTTGCATAACCCCTAGGGTTCACTTCTCCGAAACAACCGTGGGGACAATGCCCCCACTACTACCTCCGCGGCAGTGTGCTCAAGACTTGGCACGAGCGGGATTTGAACCCACTGGCGGTGCGCACAGAGGCTTCTGGGCTCTAGCTTGCACCCCTACACTACCAGTCCTGGTCACATTTTACCAACTTTGATTCTCCTATTTAACCTTGAGCATGTGAACTAAACCTCAAAACTCTTTTAAATGCTATTTCCACATCTGGGCTTGAACCCACAACCTTCAAGTGCAGTGCAGGGGCTTATGTCAGCAGCTCTTCCACTGTGCTACTTCACCACACACTAAACAACCCTTTGTTTGTTGTATTTAACCTTGAGATTGCTACTCAAACCTGAAGTAAAGCCAAAAGCTCAAACCCAAGACTGGGCTCGAACCCACAACCTTCAAATGCAGCTGCGGCTTGTGGCAGCAGCTCTTCCACTGTGCTACTTCACCACACACTAACCAGCTCTTTGTTTGTTGTATTTAACCTTGAGATTGCTACTCAAACCTGAAGTAAAGCCAAAGGCTCAAACCCAAAACCTTCAAACGCAGTGCAGGCTTGTGGCAGCAGCTCTTCCACTGTGCTACTTCACCACACACTAACCAACCCTGTTTGTTGTATTTAACCTTGAGACTGCTACTCAAACCTCAAAACTCTTTCAAAGCAGAAGTGATGTCTGCATGAAGGGGCATGAACCCACAACCTCAGACACCAGGTTGGAGCCTGCAGCCCTTCAGTTGTTCCCTTGAGCTATTCAAGCACATGCCTCATTGTGTCCGTTTCTCATATTAGACCTTGGGATTGTTTACTAAACCTCAAAACTCTTTCAAAGTTTACAGTTTGAAGCCCTGACTGCAACCAAACCCTCCTTCTGAGAGAGCAGGTTTGAACTGAGGATCCTCCACACTTCAGCCTTCCTGCTATCTCCCTGCACTGTTCCACCACACACCTGTTGATGCTTTTGAATCCAACCTCAATTCTCATAGATTCTCAGGCTGGAATCCACAACCGTTCCATACCGTTATAATAGAATTGCAGGTCAAGTAAAGTCATATAATGGCATTTCTAATAAAGCCCTAGTTGATTTCACTACTTTTATGCTGTGATCCTTATTTCACTTTTTTCGACATGTGTGCTGAGGCCCGCGTGTGAATTGAGAGGATCCATACCGACTCCCCTATGGAGCTAAACCAGTCTGAGGGTCCTCCTCAGCTGAGTGGAGAATAAATCCCGGAAGAAATAAACACGTTTGCCACACGGCACCTTGAGGAGAGAGAATCAAATCCCAAATGTGGATCAGGAAGGTCAGCTTTGATTCCACTAGAGACACCAGAACTCACCATGATTCACAGTGTCACTGTTTGTTTAATTTATCCATCAGGCCGGAGACTGATGACCGCCAAAATACTTTATTTTTTAATACTTGCCAGAAAAAAATGATTGAAACAAATTCCTGGCATTTCCCTTTCTGTAAATTTCAGCTGTTTTGGTTGTTTATGAATTATCTGGCTAAACTTCATAACTAACACCACTCATGACACCGAGAACACAAGAGTCACGGGTGAAAATAAAAACACTTTATTAATCAATAAAAACAATTCTTGATTGCCGGCAAAGTATCTGAAAACAAGAAGGAACTACATCCAAACTGAAAGCAGAGAGTGACACCGTCGTGAAGACATTTGACAAACTACAGAAATCATGACGAACACAAACACGAAAATATTTACATAACAAGACAGACAAAAATAAAAGTGCACTAAGTAGTAGCAGGACTTCGGTGTCGCACTGAAGTCAATGTTAAACCGGAGTTTCATGCCTGAATATCACGTTTAATGAGGACATCTCTCCTTGGAAAAAACAACTTTTTTGGACATCATGTTCTGTTCCGGTAAATATTCTAAACCATCGCAGCTGCAACAACCTTTTTGAATTTTTTTTTTACTGTTTCTAATAAGAGGCCGATGTTACACTTACTGACAAAACTTCATTCAGATAGACGAGTAATAGCACTTCTACTCTGAGAACGACTTCCTCCAGTTCTCAAAACATTTAAAGTGAGGGATAATGAGATTGTGAAATAAAGGCATTTCAAAATTAAAGTGGCCACAACACTCATTTCACGCATTCAAATAACTTTTTTTTTTTTTTTTTAAATCTCATGTAACAACTTGGCTCACTTTGCAAAAAAAAAAAAAACACACACAGAAGGACTCATAATAATATTCCAGCCAACACCTCAGCTTTCAGTTGGGGAACGTTGGCAAATGAGTTCATTCAAAAAGAGACTTCGCTCCACCACAGAGACAACGAGCCCGTTTGAAATTAGTGCTTTTAAGAAACAAGGCGCCGAGAGGAAGGAACCAAACAAAAGCCCAAACGGTGCAGAACTGTGATCGGTGACGGCGTCCCCCTCCTTCATGGTTACAGGCTCAGCGTGACGTTTTTTAACGAAAACAAACACAAAGAGTGGAGACTTTTTACATAAAGCTGACGGGACCTTTGCCCCTTCTTATACTACAGATTATGAACAGTTAAATCAGAGCCTTCCTTAACGCAGCTCCCGTATTTAAACCTGCAGCGAAGGAATAGCGGCGGAGACGGCAAAATGCATAAAGCCAAGCCTTTTCAAAGACAAATTACAGGGCTGTGTATAATTTATAAGGAAGTTGATACATTTTGCAATGCAGTGTGACTCCTCCCTAAAACATCCGTCTTCTCCTCTTGCAGGACTTCACCTCCAGGCCTTTTTTTTTTTTTTTTTTTTGTAATAGCAGCGGCCGACCCTCTTTTCTGAAAAACATCCATCCGGTCCACACGTCAACAACCCCCCCCCCCCCCCCCGCCCTGCCCCGCCCCCCCCAACCCGGCGCCCTTTTTTATCTAGGCTCAGACGCCGCCGAAGAAAGGGGCGACTCCACAACTGTAGATTGCGGCCGCGTGAAGTGGGGGGTCGCGAGGCGGATGGCGTGCGCCGTACCACCTTTGGTCAGTAAAGGTGTTGGTGACTTCCTGTCTGCCTTTTGGTAAACTGAACTCTCGCACACGCTCCTCGTCCTAAACGCTTCCAACTCAAAAGCCACGGTGACGAAAAGAAAGTCTCCTCCTGGGTGGGACGTGTTCAACCGCCCTCGTCGGCGCAGTTCTTTTGTCGCCCCCCCCCCCCCCCCCCCCTCGCGTCAACCCCACGAATGTCCTCCGTCCTCAGCGGTTTCCGTGCAAAAAAAAGGAGCGAGAGCGGCTGATTCATTTGTCTCAAATAGCTCATTTTATGTCCTCCCACGTTCCACGTCCTCGCTTATTGTTCCCCCCCCCCCCCCGTCTAAATAATGAAAGATCAGTACTCAAAGCAGGAGCTACTTCTGCTTCAACGATGTTTCCAAGGGGGGGGGGGGGGGGGGGAAAGAAATGTCGGAACAGAATGAAAGGGGAGAAACTTCTGATTCCCCAGAATCTTCTTAACGAAAAAAAGGACATCTCTCTCTCTCTTTTGCATCTGCAGAAATCGTTCTTATTGATTTAGCAAAGTGAATAGAATAAACAGCAGCTTGCCCCCTCCCGCCGCCCCCCCCCCCCCACCCCTTCACTTCTTTTTGTCCTTTTGTTTTTTCTCGGGCTTGCGCTGCTGCTCGCCGGTGGTCACGCCGCGGGGCATGATGAGCACGCTGCCGTCGGCGCTGTACTGCAGCGAGTACTCGCTGGGGGGGTAAGGACGGCCCTCCTCGTCCCGCAGCTGGGTGAACACCTCCTGGTACAAACTCTGCATCTTCTGCTTCATCTGGCGGATGGAGCGGATGAACTCCATCTTCTCCTTCAGCAGGCGGGCCTTGTCGCGCCGCAGGTCGTGGACGCCCTGCTCCAGGTTGATGATGGTGTCCAGCTTGCGCTTGCGGCAGTTCTGGGCCGCCATCTTGTTCTTGCCGCGGCGGCGGATGTCGCGGATGAGCGCCATCTGGCCCTCGCTCAGGTGGTGCTTGGCCAGCAGCTCGTTGAACTCCTCCACGGGCAGGTTGATGATCTTCTCGTTGGAGAAGGGGATTTTCATGGAGCGGGCGCGGCGCTCGTCGCGGCTCGCGTGCTTGTCGAGCAGATCCTGCGCCGGCTGGAACTTGGAGTGTTTGTCGCGAACGCTCTTCTTCCCGTCGGCGAGGGGGAGCTCCGGGTGCTCGGCGAACGGCGAGGAGAGCGGCAGGTTGTAGGTGTGATTGTGGCCGACGCCGCCGAGCTGCGGCAGGCCGTGGAACTGGGAGGGGTCCTGGTAGCTCATGCGGCACAGCTTGCTGAACCCGGGCTGGAAACCCCCCACGGCGCCTTCCTCGGCCTCCGCCGCGGCCACCTCGGAGTCGGTGCTGTAGCCCACGGCCCCCTCCTCGGAGAAGGTGGCAGACGTGGAGGACGAAGACGCGGCAGAGGAGCAGGAGGTCTCGGAGCTGCTCGGGGAGGCCGGGCTGTGGCTGGAGTCCAGGGACAGACCGGAGTCAGAGTCCAGCTCGTCCTCCAGCTGGGACGCCTGGGCCTGGCTGAAGCCCTCCTCCATGGCGAGGTCCAGCAGGCTGATCTCATCCAGCATGGACTCCTCCAGCAGGTTGCTGAACGGGTCGGGCAGGATGGGCGTGGACGTGATGTTGGTGCTGGAGCTGTTGATGTGCGGTGGGACAAAGATCCCCGTCAGGTTGGTGGCTCCGAACGTGGAGTTGATGTTGCTGGAGTTGCTGGAGGAAGGTCTGAGCATGGCGGCCCGCGGGGCGATGCTCGTAAGGTCCAACTGGGGGTTGAAAACCTCGGGGAAGTCCTGGCTGCAGCTGGGGAGGGAGGCCTGGTGGAGGCTGACGTCCTGGTTCACGGGCGTTGGCCCGGTCGAGAGTCCAAAGTTTCCCGAGCCGCTGGACTCCGTCGTGCCGCTCGATCCGCTGTCACTGCTGGAGTTGCTGTGTGGTGAAGAGCTGTTCACCTCCATCGCCTTTCAACACAAAGATTTGGTTAAATATATAAAGCAGATTTTTGAAGTCAGCTTTCCCAAAGTAACGAGAATGTTTCCCTGAATGAAAGGTGCAAAACTGGCTGCTTAAGAAAGGACGTACTTGCAGCTCCATGATGGCCATGATGTCTTGCCACTGCTGCTCCAGGTCTAACTGAGGCTCCGCAGGGGGCAGCTGTGGCGCCAGAGGAAGGCCATGAGACGTGGAAGGAACTTCCTCACTGGAAACGGTTTCCGTGGTCACAACCGGGGCTGCAAACTGTTTGAAAACATTATAAAGTAGTTGTTTGACACACAGGTAAAAAGATCAAACATGCAATGCGTGTGTGATGTGTCGGTTTCTACCTCAGATTCTTCTCCAAAGGGGAAAGTTGCCTCTAAAAGCCTCAGGCATTCTTGTAGAGAAAGGGAAGTCTGCGAGCCCAGACCTGGGAGCTGAAGGACAACAACAAAACAGATGCTCTTGTGACCAATTGGCCCAACGTGGACGTCGGCGGCGCTGAATGGAGCTAGAAGGTGTTAGCGGGCCAGCTAACCCGCTTTAAACCTTTTCCGCCCGCTTGTTCCGGCGAGACGCAACTATAGATTTCAAACTGAAGAACTTCTAACTGTTGAGAACCATTACATCTCCACACCGAGACTAGTCACCTGGTATTATTACTTGATGTGTGATGTGACCCAACCGCCTACATGTCAACTGTCCCCCAATCGCTACGTATCTCTGCAGATCAGACGCCTTGTGAGTGAGTGATGGTGGAGAAGGATCATTTATTTTCGGGTCTATACATCCCACCTAATGCACACTTTGTAGTTCAGCTACTATGGTCAGAATCAGACAACTCTGACCAATTTCTGTATTCATAAAAACAACAAGATACCAGCAGTGGATAGCATCTGTGTAGATGAGGTTCTGAGTGACGACTGAACCAATGGAAAAACTCTCTTGGGTGTTAAGCCCAGAAGTAAATGTGATTTACTTCATAATAGCATCAGCTTGGTTTGATCTTGATGCTCTACTCGGACGGCTAAATGTACCACTCCCCCACTAGATGAAACACAAAGCTATCAAAATCCATTTAGTCTACAAACCTGCTCCGGGATGCTCTCTCCGGTCTCCCCGTCCACGGGCTGAGCCTCTTGCAAGTTGACTCCGTTTCTCCAGCTCTCCTGGTCCTCGTTGGCGTCTTTTTTCTGGTGTGGGTCGCTGGGCTTCTCCTCCTCGCTCTCCTTCTGACGGTTGCTGTAGTTGAACACTTCTCTTCCGGCGCCGAGGTCGATGTCCTGCTTCCATAGGATGTCTATCAAGTCAATATCCTGCAAGAAAATACATAGCAACCATTGAAAAATGGCCCTGTGTAGAGAAAAGTTACTTTAATAACCAGGTATGTTGTAGGCATTCAATCTATTGAACCAATACTGTTGGTACAGATGAACGTGGGCCATTTTTGATCTTTCACCCATATATGATAATAAATGTTTGTTTATCTCTTATACAAGGGGTTTGACTCATTCTTTTATAAGAGTGGGTAATTTTGGCAGATCAGGCAACAGAAACGAAGTCAGATGATGCAACCATGACGAAAGTCATTAACGCGGCGGTCATCATGTGATCAGTGTTTTACTCTCCAAAAATGTCTTTGTGTGACCTCATTTTTTGACACATTATGTGTGAGTTTTTTCAAAGAGAAGCCAATAATAAATTAAATATAAAAACACAATAAATGACACACAAAAATATTATTAAATGTAAATATTTTAGTAAATATCAAAAACAGAGCTGTTTGACAGAGAGTTAAATTATTTTTTTGAGGATTTAAAAATTGGTAAAAAGCCTTTCTGATTACATATTTGACGTCTGCTAACATCTGAAGCATCTCGTTCTCAATGAAAGATTGCTCTACCACTAAATTTGGCCATAAACACATTATTTAAAATATTGTTTGCCAGTTAGTGTGTGGGTGTTGACGACAAACACCCGTCAAATACACGGGTTCCCACCGTTGCTGCCCATACTGAAGGAAGAACCAAGCGGCAGTACCTCTTTGCTGAGGTCGTCGTTGGCGTCCCTGCTGCCCTGCTCCTGGTTTCCCTCCGGGGCCACGGCCCCCAGGCTGTTGTCCGTGGATTCAGGTGCTCCACTTCCTCCCCTCATGGCCGGGGTACCGTCAGGGTTGTTGACGTCCTCTAGGCCGCCCCCATTGTCCAGGGTGATGCTGGGGCTGGACTGGCTACCAGTGGACACCACAGTCTCTGCGTCGCGGTGCACCAGCCAGGTGTTGAGCTCTGTACTGGGCACGGAGAGGCGATCCAGTTGGCGCACCTGATTCAGCAGTCGCCGAGTGGTAAAGAATTGGTCCAGGTCCACACTCTTTGGATGGATGCCATAGCCGTCCAGGGTGTTGCGCAGGTTGTGAAACTGTGTCTGGGTGTAGGCTGAGCTCGGGCCCAGGATGATCTCTCTCAGTGGGGGCAGCTGGTTGCTTAGGTAGGTGTCAACATCCACCCGCACCCCAATGAGACTCAGAAGGATGGTGAACTGAATCAGGCCCTCTGTGAAGTATTTTTTCAGGTAAAGCATTTCTTTACAAAGGAACAAAAGGGGAAATTAAAAAAGGAAAAAACAAAAACGGGGCCAACTAGCGTGAATCGATACTTCTGTTCTCGTACGAGAAGAGGGATACATGAGCATAAAAAAAAGTGGTTACAGAAGGGGAAAGGGACTTCAACAGGATGCGGTTTGTTTAAAAGGCATGTAGAATCCTAGATGGGTTTCCTCTGGGAGTCCAGTTTGTGCCCAAAGCTTTGTTCTTCATTAGGTTCTCATCTTCCCATTCCTGACAAAAGTGATAAATTACATTTTATTCCTCCACTTTAAACCACATCAGTTCAACGTTAAAATCACAGTGCTTTCAAACCTAAGAGTTACCTACCTACATTTGCATTAAATCCATGTTGATGATATACACACACACACACACACAAACAAAAAAGATCAGGACTTGCTAGCAGACTGCATCCACTCCATCCTCCCAAAGTTTAAAGAAGTGATGGCGCAATGCCTTGAGTAAAAAAAAATCAGCAGACCAGAGGAGCTTTCGGCATCACCCTACCCTTGACAGGACAACTACTTCTAGTGGGTGCTGCTGAAGGTGAATGGGAGAGTCGAGGAAGGCTAGCACCAGCCACAACGCTAGGTAGCGGACAGGGACCCTCCCTCCTCACGCACAGCTGCGCCTATGCCTTATGACGTTAGCCGTTAGATGGCTTGTGTTTTGAGAACCGGCTACGCTATTACACATCAATAACCACCTTGTTATACAACGACATAGGGTGATGTCACGTTAGCTTGTCAGCTCGCGTCTCTTGTTTACCCTCGAAAGTGACAGGTACCTCCGCTGGTATTTTGGCTAGCATGGAGCAATCTCCCTAGCAACAAGTGGGGAATAAGGTGATCGACAGATTGCGAAGCCATTCGCAAGCCTTCAACTCGGTGATGACACATGACTCCAGAAAACCCCGACCAATAGAAACGGCGAGTGGGTGGAGCTTATCTGAAAGCTGTGTTACAATTGGAACCCAAAGCCTACTCGGGGCTAACCTTCTAAGCTAGTTCACCTGCTACTCCCTTAAGCATTCAACTACTTTTAAAAGTAACTTATGTATTATAAAGGACAAGCGCCCGTATACGGCCACTCAGCCATTAGTAGTATATTTATCTACGCGTATGCTAACGTTATCTCGAGCCACGAATGACTGCAATCCACCTATCGGCTCACGCAATATCACAGTAGTTAATTGATTTAATACTCACGCATGATTTGGCAGGTTCGTCTTCATTCATGCCCAAAGTGGACCACTACCACCTAAGAACATTAATCGAGTGCCGGTTCATTTAAAGTTCCTCGTCGTTGCCCGGTGTAGCGTTCTCCAGCCTTTCCTCATTGAATGGCCCACCATGACTTGCAAAATGGCTAGCTGGCCCGGCTAGCATAGCATTGAGCACCACTTGACACCAAAACACGCTTCCACACTACGCATGCGTAGAACATTCTAGTAGAACGCTGTCATCGCCCTGAAAATCCCCCCGCTGATAATAAAACACACTGACGAAATCACGTCTTAAAAATACATTTATTAGCTGTTTATTTCATTACATTAATAAATGAACAATTTTACAATTGTTTTTATGATTCTGTTATGGAATGGGTGGAAGAAGTATTCAGATATTTCAGTTTACTAATACTCAGTTACAAGCAAAAGTCAAGTCAACATGTTAATTTATGAAAAAATCGTTTTAAGTTGTGTGAAGTTGTTGCCAACTAATTTCATTTAGTTGATTTTACCAGTGCAAGTATTAACAACAAGTATTTTAAAGTAAACTACAACATTTACAATACAAAATGTGTGAATATGATTCGCCTGTAATTTAAGCAGGATAACTACTCCTTACTATGTCTTTATATTAACTTTTTTAAATATACATGACATGTTGAATAAACATGTGTTGTAGGTAGGATTCATACTTATTAGTAAAAAATCAGTTGATTTAAATTTACTAAAAGTATCTATTCACTAAAAACAGGTTTAACAAAGTAAAGAGTGCAAACATTTATCAGAACTGGACAAATTTAAACAAAATTTAGCATTTTTTTTCATCCAATGTTAAGTAAATGTAAAGAAAACGCAAGACTTGAAGATAAATACCACTTTTATTTTGACATCTGGGATTTTTCATTATATATTAACCCCCATTAGGTTGACCGGCCTCTTGTGGTATCGCTTTGAAATGTCAGCTTCAATCTGAAAAAACAAACAATCAGAATTACTGAAAGTATATAGATACATGCCAATTACAAAGATGCATATTGATACCAGCCCTCTGTGCAATATGTTTTTATTGAAAATAATTCTCAGTGTATATATGTATACTGTAACAGAATAACACAAATCTCTCTCCTTCACTTTCTAGGAAGATGGAGAACTGCCAGCCTTTAACATGAACAAAGTGACATGGAAATCCAATACCATTTTCTGGAGTTCCCTGGTGCGTCCCGCCAGCAGGTCGACGCGAGGCTCCAGTCTGGACTGCTCCTCCAGGGCTTCCTGTCTTTTCTCGACCATGGTGGCACCTTTCAGCACCAGAATGTCTGCCTGCTTCAGCTTCTGCCTCAGCAACTCTGACACGCGTTCAACATACCTGCACAACGCAAGTCCAACAATGCCGATTTAACGCTGACCAAAAGCCACAGAGACGAGGGTGAGGCGTAGCAAACGTTACCCCGGCGACGCCTGGATGGTGAACAGGTGCTGCATCCGGAGGGAGGTGAGGCGACCCAGGAGGTCCAGCACCTGGGCCAGCATCTCCCGGACATGCTGCCGCGTTTGGCCTTGGAGGATGGAGGGGGCCATCTGGAACTGGCTCATGGCCACCACGTCTCCGTCCTCTCCCATCTCAGTCACGCGGTGCGTTAAGAACGTCTCCAGCTGAACAAACACAAGAAGCTTCGGGTAAATCCGACTGATGATCTGTACCGAATACTATACAGAAGCAGTACCCCCCCCACAATCCCTGCAAGTTAAAAACAAATACTGGGACTCTTCAACTCGTGTTTGTCATAAATATAAATAGTTGGTTTTGAAGTTGAACATGTAAATATGTTAAAGGCCTCCTCAAGCTTGCACACAAACTGAATAAAAGTGGGCAGAGTCTTCGGTTTCGGTTTCAAAGCCTCAAACGCAACGTTTTGGACATTATTATTCATTTAGAGCCTGTTTAAATCCCAACATCCGCTCCCTTTGTTGTATTTGGTCAACTCCTGAGTGATGAATCGCTCTAAATGTCATGTCATCATCTAAAAGCCTGTTTCTGTACTACGATCATAAAAAAAAGATCAAGAAGTAATCTGACACTAGATGACCAGTTTACCTCCATTAGTTCGTCAATGAACTGGCTGCGTGACTGAGGGTTCTCCAGTACAGATAAAGCATCCTCGCCTCTTGCCACACCCTCGGGACCTGCAAGAAGACCCACTTTAGTAAACAGAAAAATGGCAAAAGCTGAGCTTGTGACAAGTTGTGCAGTAAAAACAGAGAAAACACGAGTTACAGTCTGAGCCTGCATCCACAATTTCAATTTCTATGGGAGCTGCTTCACTGTCGCCCCAGTCGATGGCACCAGAGTCCTGCTGAGGGGGGCACAGACAGTCGTATATTACAACTTGAGTTCCACAACAATTACAATAACAACAATTAAAGTAGGTATCAATAAATATATTCTCTACAAGAGATCTAACCATGGATTCATATATTATTTTAGTGGATACTTAATTCATCTAAATATAGTAAATAGAGTATTAAAACTAACTCCAGATACGTTCAGGTGTCTCACCTCAAAGCTCGGCTCCAGACTGATGCCCCAGTTTATTCCATCCTCCACTGTGATGGCAGCATTAACACCGGGAGCAGCTGCACTGGTGCCAAAGTTGCCCCAATCAATCTAAACCAGGATACAAAATACAAAGCAGCACATAAGAGAGGGACTCAAGCTAGATTTTTGATACCATATTTGAAAAGAATAATAAAACAAGATGAATTGAAGAAGAATTTATAATTTAAGAAAAAGACAACGTTATTATTAAACGGCCTGTGACACTATGATACCTTTTATATGAAAAGAGTAAAACCAACCGAATCCTCTGCGAGTGTTTCGGGAGGCGCTTCCTCCTCCACCGGCCTCTCAACCACGGTGGGCGCTTTCCCCGTTCTCCACTCGTAGAACGTGGGGTTTCCTCTCTTCTGGGCAAACGTCAGCATCGGCAGGACCGGCTCGGACCTACAAATGACCACGTGGGACAAAAAGCCAAAATGCTCTTAGACGTGCTGTTGGGGACTAATGCGTTTTTTTACCAGGGCTTTTTCCTTCATTATTTATTGTAATACACAGGACTGTATTTTTGATGCTCACCAGTCGCATACAAAGTGTGTGAAAGCCGTGTAAAGTTGTATTTGCTCCTCTAACTTCTCTGCGTCTTTCCCGACCTCCTCCAGAACCGCCGGCAGGTCTTTGACCAGAGCCTGCAGCTCGCGGGGCACATTTTCTCCCTGTCACAGTTGGGGAGAAACATGAAAGAAAAAACAACCATCAAGCGAAGGCGGGAAGAAGGTCGAAGGTCGCTGCGCGGTTCAGTGTCTCGGGCGACCTTGTGTTTACCGTGATGCCGTACTGTTTGCAGGCTGCGTAGTAGCGTTCCCTCAGGTCTGCGGCGGAGCTCTGGCACTCCACCTCCCGCCTGCTCAGCTCCTGCTGCAGCTGCTGGGCTTTGGCCAGCTGCTTCCTCAGCGCCGGGCCCTCGTAGCTCACGTTGCGACTCAGCAAGCTGGCCACCTCCGCTGGAACACACAGACGGACACGTGCAATGACTTGTTTTTTCTATTTGTGCTCACCTCTTCACGTCCTGTGATAAAGATACTGAAATAACCAGAGGAGCAACAATGTCAGCAGGTAATAGATCAGCTTGTTAGCCAATGGAACGCAGACGGATTGAAAGGTGTGTACAGATGTTGTCGTGCTATGACTAATACAAAGCAATATTACACTCACCCAAATAGATATTATCCGTCTCATAAAGGGAAATAATCTCTTGCCAGTCCTGTGACAACAATCACAGAAATCAAATATAATCAATAATCAAATATATTTTTTAGGATCGTTTTAGTAGTTAGAGCAAAGGAATGAGATACAAAGAAACTCTGTGAAATCTGCCGACGTTAACGGTTTGTTTGAAATCCGCTCACCTTCATCCTCTGAGATGAATATCTGCCGAAGATGTTCTTGGAGGAAGCCTCGGTCCCCTTCAGTATCTCCACTATCCTCAAGCAGTGGAAGTAGTGAATGTCTTTCAATAAAAAACAAAACAAAGAAGCGTTTGTCCAAAGCATACGGAGCAGAAAGTCACAGGAGTTCTGCTACATTACATAACAATGCAAAGGGTTAAAACAGCTGAGGGCTAAAGCTGCAAAATGTTTCTCATTTAGAATGCAGCAAATGCCATCTTGAAAAGTAAAAACGTTTCCCACCAGCCACAGTTGTATCACAAGTATCCTCAAAGAATATTTAGCATTGAAGGATAACGGTCATAATTGACTTTTTTTATGTAGTACATTCTGACATATTTTCTAATAAGAAACGGCTGCTTATTTACAATAGACCAGAGGCCCAACGTGGTGATGAATACAATACACATGTGAAGTATAAAATGGACCTACAGGAGCCGGAAAGCAGGTGCTTGATCTCCTCGTTCTCTGGCATGTCCTGGATGGCAGCGTTGATCTTCTCCCTGATATCTTTCACTGCAGTCTGCCATTTGAGATTACAGTGACGCCGATCCAGCAGCCAGTCTGTGGACACAGTGATTAAAGTCATATCTATCTGAGTGATTAACATCATTTTATTTCATCTGTGGCTGGTAGGGGGTGGGGGCGGAATACCTTTACGCTACAGCAGAGCTGCAAAGTACAAGTATATTTTCTGTAACTTTTTTTTTTCTTCAATATTTTTCCTTTTTTACATCTCAGGTACATGTTGTACTTTTCCCTCTACATTTCAGAAGTACATGTTGTACTTTTCCCTCTACATTTCAGAAGTACATGTTGTACTTTTCACTCTACATTTGCCTGACAGCTTTAGTTTCATCTGTTCAAATGATAGTTTTTCACCCTCCTCCTTTCCAAGAAAAACAACGTATTACCCGATGTGATGATGATGATGAATGTTTGTGATCAAATGGAGGATGGGGTGTTTTCTCTTTATGTTGATAAAATCCTCCTACTTGCCTTGCAAAAGAAATATTCACAACGGTGTTGGATCTTTTAAGAAAATCGCTTTCTCACAAAACAGCGATGCAGCAGCCATGCTGATCTCACAGAATATGATGGAATAGTACTGAAATACTTTACAGTACAATCACTACTTTTGAGTCAGGAATATCCTGGTGATAATACTAACTGTTGTATGTTTAGTGTTAATACTATATTCTGAATACGTTTTCCACGACAGCATACAAGTAACAAGTGGAATGAACCCTGTTGATAGTCTTACCTAAGAGCTTGCCGGTCTGTATGTCGATTGGAAGACTTTGGATATTCTGGTGAAGTGAAAACAGTCAACACATAAGTCATTAAAAAAAATGTAAACGCGTACACATTAATGGCAGGGGGGGAACTATTGCACTTGTGTAACGTAAAGGGGCTTCACTGAAAAAGGACACACAGTTTTTACTTTATGATGCTTTGAGAAATGTTTATTTTTCTGTTAGCTGGACTTTGACTAACTGTTAGCTAACGTTAGCTGGCAGTTTCTTTAAAACCCGTTTTAGAGAGACGTCATTTTATCTCACCTCCATGTTTCTTCACTTTTTCAAAACGAAAGCTTTTCTGGGTGGTTACGGCTTCATTGTTTTATTATTTAGCAGATTTTTATGCAGGATTATTGTCACCATCCGGACTGACACGTTAGGAGAAGGAGAGCGAATAGAAATCGGGGACGTTAGATCTGCCACAGCTCTGACCAATCGTGTGGCACCATGCTGATGCTTGCCTCTGATTGGTTGTTTTACATCCTTATTTGTTGCTGAGGTACAGCACATAGAGATAAATATATGGTAGCTACAGCTCGTCGATAGAGGGCGCTGTCGTCCTTTAACTGAGGTTATTTTTAAGGCAAAGCACTATTTATTCATGTGGAGGAAGAAATACCATAGCCGTCACTAAAGTAAAAATACGAATACAACAAATGTATCCTGTAAAAGTCCTACATTGAAATCATAATCTGACCAGCATTGTCGGCAGAAATAGAAAGTAGTGATATTGAAAAATACTAATAATATAGTTTAAACAATAAAAGTACAATTTCTGCATTCAATATTTCCTTTAAAAGTAGTATAATCAAAATTCATTATGCAGAATGGCGCATTTTATCATTATTTTGCATGGATGGATGAAATTATTTATGTATTAAATGCACTTTAATGATGCAGTTTACAAAGCGTAAAACAATTTAATTTTGATATGTACATCATTGCTCAAACTGAAAAAAATACATCTTTGTTGATTTTTGTTTTGTATTCTCGAAAGAGAATCAAGTGTCACAAATTAGTGAGATTAGTGAGAAGTACAACTTGTCCCTCAGAGACCTAGTTGAATGAACGTATCATAACATAGAAATACCCAAATAAAAAACTTGAGAATTGTACCTGTATTTAACTATTTTCCACCTCTGTTAAAGTAATACATAATATAAATAATGTATATATATATTATAGATTACTGTAAAATGTAGAGAATATATTGATTGATTCTACCAGAGCAATTGGGTAACTCACTACCCACCGGCAGGCCGCTTTCTACGTGTAAAGGGGTTGTCTTCACCGTACACAAATCGCATCCTATGCACCACCATTAAAAACATGAAAAGAAACGTAACAATTTGGTTCAACTAGTTGAAACCCGGCACATGCAGCTGCAGCCCTGCCTCCGAGAAGGCTTTATTCCAGGTCATTTGAATGGAAACCAAACTTGCAAAGTAAGTGTTCATTCATCGCCTGTGATTCCTGCAGTCCATGCAAAACATCAGGCTCATTCACCAGGGACCTGTTTTTTTTTAGAGCCCTTGCATCTATTTCTCTCTGCAGCTTAAAGCAATTACTTAAAAAGATTACTTTACTCTGCATCCAAATTCCACATTAAGACAATTGTGACTGATAAGAGTTGATTTGCAGTTTGAGAGCCGCTCAGGTCTAGTTCACATTACCTGGCTGTCAGTAATCTTCATGTGGACTGGGGAGGCCTCACTAAATCACGTGGTTGCATCATTTACTCGCTCATGCACTTAGTCAGAGCAGGCTTCGGCTTCGGGTGTGTGTGTGAGTGTGTGTGTGTGTGTTTGAGGAGGGAGTGTGCTATAGAGGGGAGAGTACCGAGGTGAAGGAGTGGAAAGAGAGATGCTGCACCTGTGCCTGAACACCTGAGGAGAAGACGAAAGTAAAATAAAACAGAGCAGAAGTGAAGATTTGTAAGCATGGCGGGACAACTGTGAGTCTGAGAGAATCTCATTCAGCCTGCTCGTCATCCACAGGGTAAGCAAACGCATTTCAAAGCATTTTTTTTTTTTTTTTTACGTCCCCCAACATGCTAGTGCAGAAACCGATTCTTGTTGGTTTTCAACAACAAAATGCACATTCGCTTCAGAATAGATCGGAATGAAATTGGTTTAGTTTGTTAACAACTTTCTAGTTTATTTTGTATCTTTGTGGGGCGACAAAGTCTTAAAAAAGCACAGCCAAACGTTGGATGGCTCCAGATTCGCAGATGTAAGAATGTGTGCTGCAATGAATTAAATATTATTGAGTTTGGGATTGTTTGTAGGTAAAAACATATGATTTTAAGATGCCATCTTGCCCTACAGAAGAACCTTTTGAATGAGCAAATTATAGAAATGAATAAATAAATGTTTGGTTAAGAGCCCGACGCAATGGAGACAAAGGTTAATGTGTGTTAATAAGTAATAACAGTACATAGGAAGTAAGTTAAAAAGGGAAATCACATGAAACAATACGCTTTTATTTTAAACATTTGTCATTGTTTGTGTGATGTTTGAGGCTGTGACACTGTTGACCATGTGAAAATATCATATAGTCATAAATTTAATAACATTTCTGCACCTTGCGGTCTTATCAGGCTTGTTGACATAATAGCGTGAAGTTCCCAGGACAAGTCGGGCCCTCCTTGACTTCAAAGGCCTAAAGGAATGATAAAAACACACATTTGCATTATTATAAACAACAGAGAAGGCCCGGTGTGTGTGTGTGTGTGTGTGTGTGTGTGGGGGGGGGGGCCTCTTCACCTACTCATTCAACTCTGCTGTTACGGGTCAGCGGGGTCGCCGTCACGCGGGATGAAACCCGAGAATCGAAAACGAAGCTGCGGCTCAAATGATGGCGGCGCTGGCGGCCGTCCTCGGCGCCCTTGGAGCCTCCCCCCCCTCCCCCCCCTCCCCCTCAGCTCTCGGACATTGTGTCTTTTGAAAGGCTCTGCGGCTGGTTAGTGATTTCCCGAAGAAAAAAAAAACAAAAAACGCACGCTCCCTTCCCGACCGTGATCTCTGAGGCTTCGCCCCCCCCCCCCCCCCACACGGAACAGAAAACATGGTAACTTATTAAAAGGGACTCCTTTATGTCAACAGAGCTTTTTTGTCTCAAAGGTCACATCTTAGTCAAACAGGCTGAAGGAAATACGTGTGCGTATTTCATTTTTTTTTCACTTCCTCTGAACAAAAGAGAGTGCAGTGCCGCTCGAGGCCCACTTTGTTCTGCAGAAGCTGCTTTATGTATAGTCAACAATGCTATGTAAATACCAGCGGAACCTGTCTTTTTCTTTTTTTAAAAACCCAACACATTGATGGCTGCAGGATTTGGCAGGAAAAAGGAAAAAGGAATGGACCTGCAAGAATCGCACCGTTACCTGAGTGTCAACGAAATGAGTGTGATGAAGGCCAATTAGCTCCAGAATAATAAAGCACAAGAGCTGAGGTGTAATCACACCTTCTCCAGCTCACGACAACGTCTAATGAGTTGTTTGCCGTCCTCCCTGAACCCTGGTACCGGTGGTGGGTGCCAGGTGCCAAACATCACGAGGTCCAGATAAGAGGAGGAGTGTTTCTGCGGGGGGGGGGACTGTGGATTTGCATACGCGCCGCAGGATGAAATGACCACACCGGAGGAGGTTCAGCGCGGCGCTTTGCTTCCCGTCGGCCCGACCATTTGTGGAAATTTTTGGGGATTTTTTGATTTGAGATCAAGAGTAAAACAGCTAAAGTAACAGTATGTTACTTTGAGTGAATCCATGAATTTGATTTTCCTTTTGCTGGAATCGTATAAATAATCCAGAGGTTATTCTGCCAGGAGAAAAGAGAGAGAGGAGAGAGAGATGATACTCTTCACACGATTATAAATTTATCCGCTGAGAGCAGAGTGTCGAGTTCGCCCCCCCCCTCACCACCACTATGATACACCTGCTGAGGAAAAGAAGCCCAGGTGTGATACTTGTGAGCTGCACTTCTTTAATGAAAGCAACCTGCGGATTAATTATCGGGATTTCACGTTGATACATTTCTAAAATATCTGTATAAATCTGCTACAAATGATTTCATTTATATTCAACTTTCTAGAAGTCATTTGTTTGCTCCTCAGGTTATTTGACTCCACAGAGGACATCTATAATAGCAGAATACAATGCTATTATATTTTTCAACATATCTTATTGTTCCAATATGTTTTAAGGTGAAAGGATTTGAGAGTATTCCTCGTATCCATGTGTGGATTCTGAGACAATGAAGCTCGGAGATGGAGCCTCACAAACATAAAGTGGTTCATTTCAATTGTTTTCTCTCTGTGGTTGTTTTGTGTCTCCTTGTGTCTCTTTGTGTTTGTTTTGTGTCTCCTTATGGTTTCCTTGTGTCTCTTTGTGTTTGTTTTGTGTCTCCTTATGGTTTCCTTGTGTCTCTCTGTGGTTGTTTTGTGTCTCCTTGTGTCTCTTTGTGGTTGTTTTGTGTCTCCTTGTGTCTCTTTGTGGTTGTTTTGTGTCTCCTTGTGTCTCTTTGTGTTTGTTTTGTCTCTCCTTATGGTTTCCTTGTGTCTCTTTGTGGTTGTTTTGTGTCTCCTTCTGGTTTCCTTGTGTCTCCTTATGGTTTCCTTGTGTCTCTTTGTGGTTGTTTTGTGTCTCCTTCTGGTTTCCTTGTGTCTCCTTATGGTTTCCTTGTGTCTCTTTGTGGTTGTTTTGTGTCTCCTTATGGTTTCCATGTGTCTCTTTGTGGTTGTTTTGTGTCTCCTTCTGGTTTCCTTGTGTCTCCTTATGGTTTCCTTGTGTCTCTTTGTGGTTGTTTTGTGTCTCCTTATGGTTTCCATGTGTCTCTTTGTGGTTGTTTTGTGTCTCCTTCTGGTTTCCTTGTGTCTCCTTATGGTTTCCTTGTGTCTCTTTGTGGTTGTTTTGTGTCTCCTTATGGTTTCCATGTGTCTCTTTGTGGTTGTTTTGTGTCTCCTTCTGGTTTCCTTGTGTCTCTTTGTGGTTGTTTTGTGTGTCTTTGAGAGAGACGTTTTGCAGGTGAAGTTAGGGGGTTGAGGTTGACACTTCCTCCCTCGGCCTGTTCAGTAACCCATCGATTGGTTGATGAAGTTACCTCAGTATTTGCTCTGCACCCTCCAGGTCTCCCCCCCCCCCCTCCCAAGTCCCGTGCCATGGCCGACTCAAGCTGGTGGAAGCTGACCTTCTCCCGCAAGAAGAAGTCCGAATCCAAAGTCCTGTACGAGATCCCCCCGGAGCACGGCAGCAACACCGCCCACAAGGAGCACGCCTCCAGCGGCGACCCCTCTCCGGACCGCATGGACAGCGAGTTCAGCGCCAGGCTGGAGAAGATCGTGGATAAATCTGCCACCAAGGGCCGCCACGTCAAGGTGTCCAACTCCGGACGCTTCAAGGAGAAGAAGAAGGTCCGCGCGACGCTGGTGGAGAAGCCGGACCTGTTCGCCGAGCACAAGCTCAGCGACGAGAACCACCAGAAGAAGACGGACAAATAAGTGAGACGAACCCTCCGAGGACGGGGAGAAACACACACGAGCGCAACCATGCGGGGCCACGTGTGCACAGGTGGACAAACAGTTGTCCCCGGGACGGCAGGTGGAACCGATGGAGACGCACCTGAACACACACAGGACTGGTGCTGGAGACATCACGTCTCATCCTGTCTCACACTGTTTATTGATCTGCGTGAAGTAATGCAAGGAACCGAGGCGTTGTTGTGAATTCACTTTGTATTTTTTATGAAGCATGCAGATTTCTTTCGATTTCAAGCCTCTTTGTTTTTGTCTTTTTGACACAATCAATAAACAAGATGTCCATTTTTATTACATTTCTATGACCAAAGTAGAGACTTGATTTTGACGTCTGAAATGTTGTGGTTCTTCACATATATGGTAAATAATGTTTATAAAGTCCTAAACCTAAAAAAAAAGTGTATTTAGTTTTTAATACATCTGTACAAATAAGTCTCAACCTTTTGATTAAATCAATGATGCAGGCGACTCTGCGTGTGAATCTTGTTTTCAGGTTACAGAGACATGGTGCTGCTTCTGTTGCCATGGTGACGCCCAGCAGACACCCGATATGACACCTGATATGACACCTGATATGCAGCGCGCTGCTGCTACATTTTGTATTCTGGCATCCATTAGGTCAGATCACTCAAGGACTCGGGGCAATAAAGATAAACGCACTTTTTTTTTTTTATTGTGGGTCATATCCTCAAAAAATGAATCAAAGGCCAAAGAGATAAAGTGTAGGTTGTTCAGGTTGTTGAGTCCTAAATGTTCTGTATCTGCTGCTGAATTCAATACATTTTAAATTCTGCAATGCAAGTGTCCACTTAAACTATTAGGATTAATTGGACAAACAGGCAGAAATGACCAAATATGGGTTTCTGTTCATGAGCTCACGGTTATATTATAAAATATAAATGTAAGATTTTACAAACCGGCAGACATGGTAACATTGCTTTACGTGCCAAGAGCTTAACGAAATTTCAAATTGTCAACATCTACTGTTTCAAGTAGAATTTTCATAGTGCAATTTATTCAAAATATATTCAAAATATATATATTTTGTTGGCCACTGTTGACTCATTTGCATTTCATCTTTAGGTTTTTCTGTTTTGTTGATTTGATTTTTTGCATCTGCATTGCTGCTGACATCTGCTGGCCATCACACACACTTAGTCCTCGGTTACAAATCAAACTTTATTACTGGCTCCAGTCCACTTTTGTAAATAAGTCGAAAACAAACATTGCCGAACAACACGAGACACTTGAACCAACTCGAACCACCGGCAGCGCGACCGAAGCGTTGCCAATTACGGCGACGTATGAAATGGACAGAAAGTCGCCTCAGTGGCAGAAGTGAAGACGGCAGAGAGACACGTTGGGAACGCCGCCGATCACCGATGACAAAAGGAGGAGCAGGCCGCGCGGCGTCTGCTTGCTCACCGTGCGGTTGCGTAACACCTCTGTTGCCGTGGCAACCACCAAAATATTTGTTGAGAACAAAAAAAACAAAAAACGACGAGGTGATAGATGTAGATGCTACACACAGCGGCAGCTTTCCTCCTCCTCCTCCTGTCGGGGGTCTCCCCTCACGGGGAGAGACGCTGGTACACCCAGCCGCCCTCTGCGGCGCGCTGCAGCTCCCCCGGCTCAGGCGCTCCGTCCCTCGGGCGGCTGAAGACGATGCGGTCGTGGAGCCGGTTGGTCTGACCCTGCCAGAACTCCATCACGGAAGGCTTGACCACGTAGCCGCCCCTGTGTTGGAATGTACCCGTTTGTAAGTAGTGTCGGAAACTAAAACGAACAAACGGATTTCTGAGAGAGAGTTTGTGAGATTCGTGCCTCATTGTAGAATATTTGAAACAAAAGTTTATTTGCAGTAAAAAATTAAGTTTATTTTTCCTCAACTACAGAACTATACACACCGTTTTAAAGCTGGCGGCATTAAAAATATGGACATTTTGCCCAGATGAAAAGTGAAGCCTTGCTTTATTTCTTAAAGCTGCAATGTCTCCAATGACCACCAGGGGCGACTCCTCTGGTCCTATAGAAGTCTATGAGGAAATTCATTGTAAACGTGAGTCAATGGTAACAATCTCTAGTTTCAAGTCTACATCAATACACCATGACGTGCATTTAGTACATTATGAGCCACACACAAAGTAAGACTGTTTTTACACTCCGGATTCAGTTTGGTTAACAAAAAATATATAATATGATACTAAGTAACCTATAAAGGAGCAGGAACATTGGACAAATCCTGTCTTCATGGTAAAATAAGCTTAAATAGCTTTTAATATCACTCCTTTTAATGGACCATCGCCTTTCAATCTTAAGACTTTGTAGCTTGATTTAATGTAAAGAGATAATGAAGTAATGCGTACCAGTAGTCGGGCATTGGCACGTCTGTGTCCTTGTACTTCTCCTCCAGCTCGGCATTCTTCTGCCGCAGATACTAGAAAGAAACAACGGCGTGACAGTTTCGACTCGTGCGTTCGCGCACCCGCCGGGCGGCTTGGGCTCTTACGTCTCTGTCGGGGACCGGAGTGCTTTGGCGGCTCACGACGGCGCCGATCTGGCTGCTCTTTGGTCGGGAGCGGAAGTAGTCACAGGAGCTCTGGGAGGGGATTCGCTCCACGGTGCCCTCGATGCGAACCTGCACGTGAGAGATGTGATTTAATACAACATCTGCGAAAAATGTACCATTGGAGTGAGCGCGCGGGAGAAGATGCCGACCTGCCTGTTGAGGGGTTCCCAGTAGAAGACCAGACACGCATACGGATTGCTCTCCTGTGGACAAAGATCAGGCCAGAAGGGATGAAGTGAAACCACAAAATAATAATTCATACTCGAATGAGTTGACTCACAAACACACGAGGCAATAACTTATTAAATACATCTATAAAATTAGGTGAAAATATAATAAATAATAAAGGGGACACTAATAAAGACATTTGATTGATTAATCTTCCTATTTTCTTAATTAATCGTGTGGAAATAGTCTGAAAGGTCCATCACAACACCCCCAGATATTAATCCTCTGTCTTTGAGAAAGAATGAAATACTTTACTCCGTGTGTCACTCCGAAAAAAGAAAAATGTTGATTCTCAGGTGACAGAGGTAAGAGGTGCTTGTTTGTTCCAACCAAAGGGTAAAACAAAGAGACTTTTGAAAGAGAGAGAGAGAGAGAGAGAGACCTACCAGCTCGGAGCCCTTTCTGCTCTGGTAGTTGGTGAAGAAGCGAAACCCCTCGTGGCTGTAACCTTTGAGAAGGACCATGCGAGCTGACGGCCGCCCGTCTCTGCGCAGACGGAGTGAAGTCGCCATCAATAGGGGACCAATGATCCATTCGTCGTTTTTTTTTTTCTCAAGAGAGTGGTGCTACCTACTTGGTTGCCGTGGCGATGCACATGGCGTTGGCCTCCCCGATTTCGGGGCACTTTGTGGCCTGATCGAACCAGTCGGCAAACTGTTTGATGGGGTCCAGAGACACGAGCTGGCTCTCCTCAAAGCACTGCGGACCGATTAATCAATCAGTCACCTGAGCTGCAGGCAGTGCACGCTCAAGGTACTTTACTGTATTTACATTTCATGCGATTGTAGTTTTTACTTCATTACTTCACAGAGGTACACATTGCACAAAAGCTTTGTGCACACATACTTTTTCTTAATTAATGTATTGAATGCAGTACTTGCAGTGGGGTATTTTCTCTGAGTGCTATTAGTACTAATAGTTCCTCCACCACTGGAAGGAGACATAATATTCTGACATAACTCGCATGCAGGCCTTGAATGACCACTGTCAGTGCCAGCGTCTTATTAGTTTTTTTTATAGAATATATTGTACAGGTATAAAGCCAAAGTCTGAAACATGAAAACTCCGACACCTTCTGCTTCACATAGTGTCGAACATTATGCAGTATTTGTACACCTAACATTGGCTTTGTATCATCGTAACCTTGCAGCAACACAGACCGCTTTATATGTATATATCGCTCCGGCACAGGCACTCACCTCCTCATCTCCCTTGTATTTCTTCCGCATGTCACTCAGGTCCATGGTCGGTCGCTCAGTCGACGATTTCCTGCAGAAATTGACCGGAAACGAGGCACGAGACGGCCGATTTCTTCCAAATACTCTGGTCAGCCCCAATAAACTCGTACTGAGTATGCGCCTCATGCTCGTCGAACTGTCGTTGACGTCACCACGCAGCTCAGTTACGTAAAATATTACGCAAAATGTTTTGTAACTTCTCGAGGGGACATGATTTAAATAACCATATTATAAAACGTAGGATTTTATTTAATGTATCTATAAAGTTGACTGTGTGAACAGACGATATAAATCAAACCCAAAGTCAAAGAAACGAGGATATGACGATTAAGCTGCACATCGACGCGTCATGCTGCATTCACTTCCTGTGTGTTAATAAGATTATCCGAGTTGCGTCAAACTCATCTTATTGTGTCCATGGACATATTACAACAATTTCAGGTACTTGTGGTTGACTCAAGAATTTTCTTCTCTAGTCCGCTTGATGCTTCTACTCCACTTATCCAAGACGAGAAATACGTTGTTCTTTTAAATGAAATATTTATTCTAATTGTCTGGCAGCATACTAAATGCACCATATAATTAGTTAGAAAAGCATGATGTTTGGCTGTAGTTATTGTTATATTTATAGTTTATAATTTGTTATAATCCAAATTGTATGCATGTAAAAATAAATAATACTATGACATAACATATTAATCAGTCAAGAAAATAAACTACTTTGATAGTTTCTCAGTTTTCCTCTAATAGTGTTACATGGTTGAAATTCTAATAATTCCGATGCAATATGAACGCACCATTCGCTCAATCGTCACTTCCTGGTTAGCGGTTTCCTGTTAAAGATGGCGGCGACCTTGTTTGTAAAATTACTACCGAAACAGGGTAATGTAAAGTAATTAACACATTTCTAGCGTTAGACAACTGTCTGTATCGAGTTAGGACGGTGTTTCTTCTAACACAATATAATGCTACCAGTGTTAGCTAGCTTCTATTAAATAGCGTATACGATATGCTAGAGGTGTTTACGTTAGCTAGCTCATATTAGCAAGCTTCTAATTAACATGGTTTGGGATAGGGTGGTGTTTAGCTAGCAGTGTTCGGTAGCTCCTATTCAACTGCGTTTCAGCTAGGATGGAGACGTTTAGCTAGCCAGTGTCAACACAGCAGCCTAGGGCTCTTCTGTCACGTTAGCGGGTGATCAACAGACTTTTACTTTCAGGATGGCTTCCCCTGACACAGACTGTTCGGCACGGCTCCAAGGCCGTGACTCGCCACAGGAGGCCGATGCACATCCTTAAACAGAAGCTCATGGCTGTGACGGAGTACATTCCTCCTAAACGGGTCATCCCTCCTGGAGCCTATCCAGCCCAACGCAGAGAAGGCCAAGAGGTAACGCTCATCCCGCTGTAAGCCCCCAAGGGCCCGTAGCCTAGAGCTGCATGTCCAATGCACTCAACGTGAACACACGCCTTCAGGCACAGTACATGATAATGTGACTAGTGATGTTACAGTACAACCAATTTCCTGTGTGAGCTTAAATCATTGTGATCGTGTACTGTTCTAAGCTTATTTACCAAAATCACATTAAATAAAGATAATCGGATTATTCAGTAAAATGACTACCTTCTGAGAGGAAGCTTTTTTTGAAGATCGAAATAAGATCAAAATAAATAAAAATATAAAAAAAATATTTTTTGATCCTCCAAGTCACTAAGTAAAAAATATGTGTTTTGGATTAAATAACTCATTGGTTACAACAACCCTTATTTTTCTTGTTTCAATCCCTTCCCAGCTTTACGTCACAAATGTCTCCCTTCTATTCCCACAGGATAGTCCGTATTCGTTGGTCTTGAAGAAGAATTTGAAGAACGTTTTCCAAGACTCTAAGATGGTCGCTGTGGTCCAGAACAACGCCTGTAACCATGACGACATGATGATTCTAAAGAACAGACTTCATAAACATGGCATCACTGTCCGGTTCTTCCCCAACCAGGTAATACTAAACTAGTTTTATTAAAAAATAAGTGCATGTTATGCATGTTGTCATTTAAAACTGTAAAATCCACAATGTGTAACATTTCTTTACAACAAATGGATCGGAACATTTTTCGGCAGGAGGATCACTCAATCTCTGGTGTAATAATGGATTATTATGTTTAACTCATTGCATGTTGTTTTGGTTTCACACAATTTACTTCTTCAAGGTGTAAAACATTCATTTTCTCTACTGCTGCATACATGAAAAGTAATTAATGACTGTTGATTAAAATGTCTCTGCTCCCCAGGCGGTTCGGTCGTTCCTTAAAGACAGCCCTTTCTCCAACATGGCTCCTCTGTTCATCGGCCCCACGGTTCTGTTTGTTAGCAAAGAGCCAAAAGTGAAGGAGATGCTGTCAACTCTGAGGGTCAGCCAACAAATGACACTGCTTGGTACGTTTGTTCCTATGTATCGAGAAGAGAAATCTATTATCAACAATGAGATGTCAAAATTAAATGGATTTAACCCTTGTAATCCACCTGGATCTCGTGTCATTATCCGCCCTCTCACATATTGTGCTTATTTATAACTGCGGCTCATTCTTCACTGCTCCCCTGTCAACAGGAGCCTGTGTAGACAACACGCTGCTCAGCGCTCAGGGACTGGCGAGCTACGCCAAACTGCCGTCAATGTCCGTAATCCAGGGCGAGCTGGTCAGCGGGCTGACGATGCTCACCTCCCACACAGCCGCCATGCTGCAGCGCCACCCGGCCCGCCTGTCGGCCCTCCTCCAGCAGTACATCAAGCAGCAGAGCCCGGAGGGAGCGCCCAAAGCGGAAGAGGCCACGTAGAGCTCGGAGCGACTGTGGGATTGGACACGTCAGAAGAATTTATTGTAATTTCACAACTAAGTTGCAGGCAAGCTTTTAAAATTTGGACTGGAGAAGTTCCTCTCGCCTCGAGATTGACTGTCATACAATGTGCATCCAGTCAGAGGAGGAGACTTGAACAAGGGAAGCTGCAGACTCTTCTGTTTTAATGCACCTCAAACCCGTCAGTGGAAGTCTTGAATGGATCGGGCTGCAAACATTCGAGTGTCCCCAAAGCAATTCCTTATATGTAAATAAACTTATTTCCACACGAAAATCTCTCATTCTCTTTGGATTAAAAAATGGCAGAATTTGCAATGCTTATTTAAATGAGAATTTATTGAGTTTTTATCTTCACTTAAATGTGTTTTCTGTTTGTATTTGATATGCCCAAAGTAGCTGCAGTGGCAGGATGGAAAACCACTCCAGCCAAAGTGGTCACAGGTTAATCTACAGATTACTGCATGTTAATCTGGGTCAGGTATTCTATTAGAGCCAGCCTTTCTGAGGGAGGCACAAGTCGCTCGGGTGCTTGGTTCAACACGGCCTTCTACCTCAGGATTGTCTAAAATTACATTTTAATTCAGATGTGAAGGTGGTTTATATTCCTTATTTAGTGAAATAATGCTTTTATTTTGGTATTCATCACTAACATAATAGACATTGCAGGTATTTGGCAACCTTTACAAACTACTGTTTAGTGTCACATGGAATTGAGAGAACAACATAATTGCAGTTTACACACACATTTCAGCCCTTCCGGTTCCTCTTCAGAAACACACGTACAAATGATTTCCCTTGATATGAGGTCTTCTCCAAGATCCCACCCAGAGAGAGCCGAGGTTGGCTGGATTTGCGCTGCGTTCCCTCCCTGCAGGGTCGCGCTGTAATTCCATCTAATGCGGATAATGCCCGGCACAGATTGCGCACGGTGCGCGCACAGCTCCCCTCGGATTGGATTCGGAGGGACGCAGATTATCTCTAGATGTAACTTCTAGTTTGACTTTTTTTTTTTAGTTTTGTTTCGGGTATTTTCTTCTTTTCGGATTTTCTAAAGTTTCTTTTACCGCAAATGACGCCTTTCGGATTAATCCGGCGATGAGCGTCACTGGTGGTTTTCAGGTAAGACTTCCTGTTATTTAAACACAAACTGCCTCAGAAAACATTCTGCGGTTCGATGACATGATGTTGTACTTTCCTCAGTAAAACAATGTACGACACTCTCCTGTTTTTTCTCTAACAATCTGAGTTCCACAAGCTGCTCCTTTTAGGCTCCCACCTCTGTTCCCTGATCACAAAACTTGTAATTTGATTAAATAAGAATTATTTATACCGATAAATATTTCGTCTTCAGCTAACCTTTAATTGGCTGCAGTTCAAACAGCCATAATCTCTGTGTTTTAACCCCATCCTCTGCCGTGATGCAGCTCTGACTGGTTGACTTGTTTTGTTGCCTCCAGTTTCCACTTAATGAGTTGCTGCATCATTCTGTTCCAAACAACATTTTAATGCTTCATTCCATCTAGAGGATTGGATCCAAATCTCCTAAAAGTTCACAACCTCCAGTGAAGTTTTTAGAATCTTAATATCTGAGGTGATACCTGGTGGGAAAGTAACATAATTTAATGACAAATCTCTTTTTGTTCAGTAAAAAGCGAACTCAGAAACCTGCAAATCCTTTCATCCCTTTTCCACCTCACCCTGTCATCACTGAGGTCACTTCCTCTCCTGTCCTGCTTTTACGTAACAGCAGCCTTTAGGAAGCAACTGATGTTCAAAGTAACGCACTGTATTGTTACATTTTTGACTTCATCTCGTACCAAACGAACGGGAGGCTCACATGAAATCTGTTTCCACTGCGAAGCTCATTCAACTATTCCAATTCATCAAAGTTCTGGAAAACAAAGATAGAGGAAAAAAAACTGTATTTTAATAAATAAACTTTCAAGCAAGAAGAAAACATGAGCACATTTAAACAAATTGAAATGTTCTTCCATTCAGCACAGAACATTTATGTTTTTCATTCAGATGGAGCGGATAGTCTTTCACAGCTCGAGGCCTCGTGGTTCGTCCTGCTGTGATTTTACACTCTGTGCACTTCTTGTGTTGCGTCCGTGCTCTCCTCCACCGAGCGGCTAAAAAAAAAAACCCTCCGAAAAACCAATTAAGCAAAGGTTAGTAATCCTCTCCCGAGGAGGCTTGTGTGGAATCAGACTGCATCCTGGGCGAGGACCTTCATCCGGTTACACGAACACAAACAACAGCTTTGACGGCTTCGATTAAAAAACAACGAGGTTCCTCACTCGGGACTCAAGGTGACGAAAGAGTGTCACCATGTACGTTTCTTTTTTTTGTTGAAAAAGTCGATTCTTCGGGCACCGTGACCAGAAGAACAAAACGAGTGTTTCTCTGAGGTCCCGATCGATGTGGAGGAGGATCCCGGATGTCCAGAGTGTGCCCAGGTAGCTCTGCTGGCTAACTGGATTACAGGCTCCCAACTGGTCTCCGGCTCGGCTGAGCCGCTTTAACACTTTCACTTGGGTTTGTGTCCTCGGGGGGCCGCGTAATATAACAGATGTGCAACATTCGATTCCATGTGTGACGTTAAAGTATGAGCTAACTGTGTGTGTAATTGATTTTACGTTGCAAAGATTCATCGGAAAACATGTTAATCATCAGAATTCAGATCCTTTCTCTGACTCTGGGAACGATCTCACCAAAAGGTCCATTTAGTAGCTGTTCTGGAGCTTTTTGTCTCACGGCATGATCTTCATCAGCAGCGTCCTGGGAGTTGAAACAGTCCCTTTGAGGAGTGTGTCGATCAATCGGTACACTTAGCACAGAAAGCTACGGTCTGCTTGACATAATAGTAAATAAGTAACGATATAACGCCATCTGTCCAGAAGCAGGGGGTCCCAGCAGAGAGGGGGGTCTGAGGTCGGCGCCGCCCGGCATGGCTTCGTACGGGTCCTCGCTCAACCTCAGCCAATCGGCGGCGAGCGGCCCGGAGAAGTCCTCGCCCGCCTGGAGGCCGCCGCACTCGCGCAGCAGCAGCACTCTGTCGTCCTCCAGACACGTGAGTCGCCGGGCGCGCACCACGCCAGAGGGGTGGATTGTGGGTATATGTGTAGAGATTTCCCCCCCCCTTTCTAGAATAAACCCCGTTTAGTTTAGTAGAAAAGATGCCAAAGATGTCCTGGGACCCATGAAACAAGGTCAAAGGTCACTTCATACTCCCCTTCACGCCGCTTTTGTAGGTTGTCAAAGACTGGGAGGTGATCGACGATCTTCGGGTGGAAACCCAGGCGGGAGGTGACAACCCCGACGAAGTGACCACCCCGGGAATCTGTGAAGGGTATCTGATGAAGAGGAGGAAGTGGCCCCTGAAAGGTTGGCACAAGGTGAGGAGACCGTCCACCCCGTCATCTCCTGTAGGACCTGTGAAGTCGGGTCATGGAGAATGTTTTTTTTTTTGTTTTGTTTTTTCAGCGATACTTCGTCTTGGAAGTAGGGAACCTGCGTTACTCCAAAAACCAACAAGATGTGAGTGAATATCATCACATGGTTCGCCTCCTACTTTGGAAAACACCTCATGGATTCACCTTTGTCCTCTGAAGGTCTGCAGGGGGAGAGTCCAGGGCTCTTTGGACGTGGGCCTCGCCGTCATGTCAATAAACAAGAAGTCCAATCGCATCGAGTTGGACGCGGGGGACATTCTGTATCACATGAAGGTAAACCTTTACCAACCCCCCCCCCCCCACCCCCCCCGAAAAAAACAAAGAAGAGATTAAAAAAAGGCAAATGCACGACTTCTCTCGTGTCTCCAAGGCAAAGAGCCACGAGCTCTTCTACATCTGGGTGACCAAGCTTCAAGCCCACCGGCTGTACAAGAAGAACGCCTCGTCGCACGGCGCCGCGTCCGGGCCGGCTCAGAGGAACGGCGACCTGGTGATTATGGAACCGTCTCCCAGGGGGGGGGACACACACACTCCGGGCGCTGAACTCCTCTTCCCTCCGTTCTCCAGATGTCTGGGGGCCTGACGGCGGATCCGGCCGCGGCGCCGGCCGGGGTCCCGCCCTCCGCCAACACCGCCGCCAACAGCAAAGTGTCGGCGTGGCTGCAGCAAAGCCACGACCCGGACCTCTGCGTTCAAGGTGCGCGTCTTCTGGAATGGGTTCTTTTATTGGGGGGGGGGGGGGGGCTATACAGACTTAAGTAGCTCCAGACGAAGTTGAGGGAAATCCAATAATATCTTGAGTGATGCCACCTGAGTTGCATCATGGGAAATAACATTTCCTTTAAGTCCCGAAAGGTCATGAGGCTGCTGGTGGAGCTGTGCTTTGCAGTTGTGTATCTCAGTCGCTTTTCTTTTCTTAATCCCCTAAATAGATGCACAACAAAATCTACTTCTGGTTCTTCTACTTCTAAATCTATGCTCTCGCTTCTGGCCTCAGCCACCAGACCCCATGGGAAATGATTCCCATTTCTACCAACACCGCCTCCTGTCAATAAACACACGAATCATGTTCTATTCCAGAGCTTCACCGCTGCGATGTGGACCTTTCTGAGATAAACCGCCTAATCCAGAGGCTGCAGGCGCTGGACACGGGGCAGACGTGGACCAACGGAGACCTCAAGCGCATCATCAGCATTCAGGTAGAACGCCCTTCAGTTCTGGAGTCGCTCCGCCGTCATTTTATGAAAATAAAATCACTTATTTTCATAATCTGATCCAGAATCTCTCGCTCGAGAAGCCGAAGAAGCCGAGGTCAGGGAAGATATGGGGCCACTCTCGCACATTATCCAGAGTGGAGGCCCTGGGAATGGTAAGGATGGTCCCAAACTCGCTCTCTGACTATATGACTGACACTACTGATGGAAATTGATTTGAGTTACCGTAAATTAACCATACATTAATTCAAACATATTGGTTTTCTAAGTATTTCCCATCCTTACCCCCTCCTGTCACATTTTGGGGAACTTCTCCAATACAAAGCCTCTTCGTGGGATAACTAAATCGGTGAGTTGGCAATGGGAGAAAATTGACATTTATTTGGTCTGTATTAATTTGGACATAATGCGTTTTACAGATTAAAGTTACTACAAGGAACTTTGAATTAGTTTGGAATAGATAATTTGGCCTTTTTATGACCAGCTGGAACAATTCGCTAGTTCCAGAGGGAATAATCTTCTCAAAGTCAGATTAAACCGTCGACAACATGCAGGTCCACCAACACGCAGACCAATGGAGGCCCAGGAGAACCCGAAGCCGCACTGAGAGGGCAGACTGTTGGACCTGTCTGCAGAAAAACGATGGTGCAATACCACCTCTGTCCACAGGGGCCACCAAAATCAACAAAATGAAAGTTCCTCATAGTAAATGGATTTAATCACACTGAAAAATATGTTTCCGACTTCTCGAGCTGGTGTATTCGAAGAAGATGCCCCACCGATTTTTTTTTCTCCAACATCCAAAACATATTTTGAAAATCACAGAATCTGGTGCTGGGAGCCTAACAGTTGTGTGATTTTGACAATTCGAATTGTAGAATGAGTTTATCGATGGATTAGTCAAGTAAAGATACGCTTTACTTTTTTTTAAGTGAAACCAGTTAAGCAGCTGGTGGGATAGGAAACCAGCAGTGGACCTGATGATGCTTCTATACAACGTTTTTATGTTGACTCATCCTTCGCAGCTGTCCTCCAGTCACCTGGGCACCAGTGCTAACCTCGGTGCATCCGCCTCCTCCATCCCCGACTACGTCTTCTCCCAGCTGCCCCCCCCCACTGTCATGTCGCCCGAGGGCAAGAAAATCCAGCAGGACATCTGCGCCGTGTCGCTGCGAGGTCAGAAAAGCTCTGTCTACGGAGGCCACCACATGCAGGGGGGGGGGGGGGGATGCAAGCGATGGACACAGTAAAGGAGACCTGACGTGAGTGTGTGTGTTTGACTGTTTCCTCAGTGATCGCCTCCCTGAAGGCGGTGCATGAAACTCTGTCTCAGGAGAGGCAGAAGCTGCAGGAAGCCTGGGAGACCAACAACATCCACCAGGCCAACGCGTCGGCCGAGGTGAGAGCCACGCGCTGCCCTTTTTTTGGGGGGGGGGGGGGGGGTTCGGCGACGCAAATTCCCTGACTGGGGTTCTGAAGGCCGGGTTTTTCCTCCATCAACAGCCCGCAGCAGAGAGCCACGGGCCTCCCTCGGTGGCAGACTCAGCCGCGGAGTACTTCGACGCCAGCTACGACGTCATCTGCGGAAGTTCCTCCGACGTGTCCAATGAATCGGGGCTCAGCGAAGGAAGCACCACCGATTCGGAGCCGGAGGAAGGACACGGTGGGTCCCGCTCGCACCAGTTCACAGTGAGTCCGGTGTCTCCAATGTCCTGCTTATGGTTCCTACGTTTCCCTCCTGTCAGCGTCGGCCACCAGGAAGTACCGTGCCAGCATCTCCAGGACTCCCAACAGCGCCGCTCCCAAGAGCACCGGCCGGCGGACCACGCTGCCCGCCCAGTGTCCCGACAACAGCCACGTGGGCCTCATGGCCATCCTCTACAACAACATAGGCAAGCCACCCTCCTCTAAGCCCCTCCCCCCCATGGTCACTACTGGCGAAGGGACACAACAGATATTTTTTTTTCCCCATGGTGTGTCTGTCCTCAGGCAAGGACCTGGCTCGAGTGTCCATGCCGGCTCCTCTCAATGAGCCCCTGAACCTGCTGCAGAGGCTTTGTGAGGAGCTGGAGTACAGTGAGCTGCTGGACACGGCCAACAACACAGCGGACCCTTACCAGAGGATGGTACGACTATTCACCCCTATGAGACCCACGGGAAACCATGGCAACACTTAGATGACGCTGAGCCGCTAAACACTATGATCCTGCACTTGCCGGGAAGTTGATGGTTCTCCGTACAGGACACGACTCTGTGAAATATAACAGTTCTGTGCATTAGTCTTCACTCTTTTTAAGCTCATGTGCATCTTGAAATATTGTTTTGAAATACTGGAACCATGTGAGGCAGACTTCTTAGAGCAATGCAACGTTGTCATGGAAAAATCGACCTTGAAATTCTGAACATTTCCCTGCGTCAGGTCTACATCGCGGCCTTCGCCATCTCCGGTTACGCCACCGCAACGTTCAGGAACCGCTACAAGCCGTTCAACCCGGTGCTGGGCGAGACCTACGAGTGCGTCAGAGAGGACCGGGGCTTCCGCCTCATCAGTGAGCAGGTATCAACCAACTCTGAGCTCACTGCCAGACCTGCTGACATTAGATCATTCAAAGTATGGCCTCTGATTCAGAGCATCAAGGATATTGGAGGCAGGAGGTGCCTTTGAAGAGCTGAAACAATAATTAAAATAAAAAATACCCACCACCAGATCCTGTTGGATTTTCTTTTGCTCAAATGTTATATTTTCACAGCTACATTTGGTGTAATGAAAATTTAGATTGAGCTTTAGTTGGTGATCTTGTGTGGGTGTGCTCCTGAGACAAACATGGTCAATCGTCATAGAAACAGGTGTAAAAATGGTTCTATTTCTCCAGGTCTGCCATCATCCCCCCATCTCTGCCTGCCATGCAGACTCTGAGAACTTCTCATTTTGGCAAGGTGTCACTCTTCTCTCATCAAACCCAAATCATCCATTTTGGCTTTCAGTAAGTAGGTGTTCGTCACATGGGGTTTTTTTTGTCCTGCAGACCAGCGATGGAAGAATAAATTTTGGGGGAAGTCGCTGGAGATTCTGCCAACCGGAATGGTGAACGCAACCCTCCCAAGGTAAACAGTGCCGCCACATGCAGGCGAACCTCATACCTACAGACCCCCCTAATGAACTCTTTCATCAACGTTTTTTTTGCCAATAGATGAATACTTTTTTTTTTTTTTTATATCCCAGAAAATATCTATATTAATATCTGAAAACCAACTGCACAAAACCCAACGTATATACGTATATGTGGGCGCTTTGGTCGTTTCCCCCCCCCCCCCCCAGGTACGGAGACCACTACGAGTGGAACAAAGTGGTGACCTGCATCCACAACGTCCTCAGCCAGCAGCGCTACCTGGAGCACTACGGCGAGGTCACCATCCGCAACCTCAGAAGCAACGTCTGCACCTGCAAGATAACCTTCGTCAAGGTGAGTGGGGCCACGGTTCCCTCCCCCTCCTCCCCCTCCTCCCACTCCTCCTCCTCCTCCCCCCCCCACCGACCCGGCTCGTGTCTCTGCCGCCGCAGTCTCGTTACTGGGGGTCGGACACGAACAGGAACGAGGTGCAGGGCGCCGTGCTGGACCAGGGCGGCAGCGTCGTTCACCGGTTCGGGGGTCTGTGGCACGAGGGCATCTTCTGCGACACGCTGCCCAACCCCAAGTGCGTGTGGAAGCCAAGTGAGTGTGTGTCTGTGTGTGTGTGTGTGTGACGGGCACGAGCCAAAAAAACAACCAACTCAGACCCAACAACAACAAAAAACTGCCTTCCTTCACTCCCCCCCCCCCCCCCCCCCCCCCCCCCCGCTCCCGCAGATCCGCAGCCGAAGGACCACCTGCTGTACTACGGCTTCTCCAGCCTGGCCATGGAGCTGAACGAGCTGGACCCCGACCTGAAGCCTCTGCTGCCCCCCACGGACAGCCGGCTGCGCCCGGACCAGAGGTCAGTGCTTCAGGGCTTTTATTCACCTTTTATCCACCTTTTCCGGAACAGACTCTCATGAATCTGCAGGTCAGCTTCAAGTCTGAGGCCGCCTTCTTACAGAAACATCTCTCACAGTTTCATCCCTTGTGTTTTATACTGTTTTTAATAGTAGTGAAATGTATTCCTGCACGTTGTCTTTTGATGTTTTTAGTGAGGCGCTTTCAGAAAGGGTTAAAAGAGTCAAACTAATGTAGAGAAAGAGGCCAGACGAAACAAAGTTACTGATTGCTCCTCTTTTGAAAAGGCTGCTGGAGGAAGGAAAGGTGGAGGAAGCGGACAGGACGAAGGACGACATCGAGGAGTTTCAGAGGGAGCGGAGAAAAGAGCTCAACAAAAGAGGCCAAGAACACGTTCCACGTTTCTTCAGGTGAGTTTGTTTCTTTTACATCTCACACTGAATGCTAATTACTAACCGTTGGGTCGGTTAACGATTAGAAAAGGGGTCAAAAGGGGCAGGTCTCAGAGCTTGAGGTAACTTCACGTTGTGAAGTCGCGTTTTGTGCAACAAAAACTAATGTTGGGTTCACTGGAATGTCACGATCAATTCAAGAATCAATATCTGAGGCTGATCAATGTAACTTTTCTTTTTTCTTCTTTCTCTTTTCTTCATTGTCATCTTCCTCTTATTTGTCATCCTTTTTCTTTTCCCATTCCTGTTCTTCTTCTACTTCCTTTATCTTATCTTTGTTCTGGGGCCTCTTTTTTCTTCTTCTCCTCCTCCTCCTCCTCCTCCTCCTCCTCCTCCTCCTCCTCCTTCTCCGCCCCCCCAATTCAGGAAAGCCAAAGATTCCTGCGGACGGGACGTGTGGCTGTCAAACGAGTCGTACTGGAAGCTCAGAGAGAATCCGGGCTTCGCGAACACCGAGAACATAACGGTGTGGTGATGCGACGTCCAGGAGGACGACGGCAAGAGCTGCCTTTTTTGAGAGCGCCCCCCCCCCCCCCCCCGGGGTGTCTGGACGGCATACATGAACCGCCCTGAGGGACGGTCAGGGCGCAGATAGTGCTGCTGGTCTCCTCCGGTGACCCCCCCCCCCCCCAGCAGTGGCCACAGGGGGGAGTCGGTTGGTTTTTGTGGTATTTTTGATTTCTTTACAGATACTGTACTTGTCCCTTCTTTATGAAGTTAGTGAGTTTCAGCTTATTCAACACTTCCATGTCTTCTCTGTCATGTGTTTTTATCATAAAGATTTGAAGAGACATTCATATACGGTCATACAGTCAAATACATATATATATAATCTTATTATAAAGAAGATCATTTTTATAGTCCTTTATTTTGAAAAGAACATCCAGCGGGTTGGAAACATGTAAATACTGTACCTGTACAGTACAGTAAGGTGTGATATCAATTGTATAATTGTAAGATGTTTGAAAATGATGTTACGGTGTAAATAAATTCTCACGTCGTATACACATCATTAAACTGAATCTGCACCAAGTTTATCATGTGTAAGCTTTATTTCATGAATAAAAAAACAACAATACAATACACAATTATGCCACTTTTTTTTAATAATAAATAATAGTTTTCCCCCATTCAGAAATGTTCATCTTTTATTTTTGCATTTTATAATCTCTTAACAAAGTGTCAAAGGAGCGTAATTGCTTCCCTCGACATAAACGGTGCACATGGATCACACAAAAATAACAACATGCTTGTTACCCTTCTTCACTCCTCGGTTTCTATATTTTACAGTAAAGCCTCTGAAAATTACATTTGCCACAGTTCAGTTTGTGTTGTCTTGCTGAGGGGGGGGGCATCAGGGGATCAACGGTGGGAGCAGAGATCTCCAGCAGGGGTCGGTCCTGAGGCGTCTAACAGCATCTTCGCTCTTGCTGTTTTTAATGTGAGATCTTGCACTCGTACGCGTTGAGAGGGAGGAGGGAGGGAGGTGGGGGGTGGGGGTGGGGGGGGGCACTCCGATAAACCACAGTACGTTAAAATAAATAGCATCGTCCACGGGCCTGAGATCACTAACGCTTCGCTCTCATCACTTCCTGCAGCGCCGCCTTCTTTAATCTCCTCTAATTGCACTTGAAGCCCCAATTGTCCCCGTTGTACGCCTCCATTAAAAAGAAACACACCGAACCTCTAAACATCTTTAGGAAACAAGCGACATATAACGTATCCATTCAGTTTACACCTCCGCATCATTTGACTTTGATGTTTGGATGGTCAGGACTGAGCTGTCGCACCCCTTTTGCACCGTTAAGACCATTTGGGAAGAATCTTATGGTGGTGTCTACTTCCTGGTTGGACGCAGGTCGCCTGTCACGCCTCTGAACTCACACATGAACACTTCTTATCTTGTGAGTTCTCACGTGTTCAAAAACTAAAATTGTGT